>NW_026898629.1:122500-561349 GCF_033153095.1 Gastrolobium bilobum
TCAATACTCAATATATAACTAAAAACTTATTTTTCGAAAGTCCCAAAGCAATTTAAGGTTTCAATGTATCTATTGAAAATAATTTGAGAAATTTTATAAACTTTCACATAATAAAACCCAGAAATTCAGATTCAAAATTTTCTTAGAATACTCAATGAAAACATGCATATGATATATGGTTAGAAAACTCTCATCACGTAGATCAAAAACCCCAAGGTTTTTGTAACACCTCGTGTATACCGGTTTGTTATCATGTCATCGTATTAAGCCACACTTAATTAAAAATGCGGAATAACTTTTTCTTTTCAATTATGACTCATTAATATTACCAAGTTGATTACTTAATCCTTTTCATAAAACATCGCATGTATGTAAATTGCAAATAAATAGCTATCTACACTGGATAACCTCATAATATAAATAAGTGAGTATCTAAGTCACAGATCTACAACACGTAGTCCGGACATAATCTAATACATTAAAATAAAACGAAACCAAATGAGACATAGTCAATCAATGTGGCATGGACAACCCTCATGCTCACCAAATAAGGCAACAAGCTCAACAGAGTCTCAACAACAACAACATAAACATAAAGATAGAACATGT
Source organism: Gastrolobium bilobum (assembly GCF_033153095.1). Classification (NCBI taxonomy): domain Eukaryota; kingdom Viridiplantae; phylum Streptophyta; class Magnoliopsida; order Fabales; family Fabaceae; genus Gastrolobium; species Gastrolobium bilobum. The sequence continues at coordinate 123,110 of NW_026898629.1, forward strand.
CAGCATCCAAGCAAAACAGTATAATCAACAATATCTAACTCAGCTCCGGCCTCTTGTCGCCCGAGGTCTCAACTCCCGAGTTACCTGAACCTGAAATATGTGCCCCAAACGTGGGGTGAGATCTCCAAACAGAAATCTCAGTAAGGCAAGGGGTCCTCAAGGATTTCTCCACCCCAAGCTCACTTACATGTGCAATATAAGTTCTAAAAGCAATATACAATATCAGTTCCAAAATCAGTGCAATGCAACAGATAATCATGTCATGTGTGTTAAGATATTCTACTGGCCAGAGAAATGCAGGATTTATATACGTCTATTACCCACATTTAGTGTAAGACGTCACTTGCACCCACCCACAGAATCACCGTATTGTATGACGCCACATACTCAGGCTTACCGTCTAGATAGAACAATACATGCATATTATAAGGCCCTTGCACATAACAACTCAACAACATTTCAAAATCAATACATGACAACACATCATGCATATAAACCATTTCCCCATGGGATATGGTGGAACCAACAATGGCTAAACCGATGACACAAAAGCTTACCTTGCAATCTAACTATCCAAGCCAAGCTCACACTAGCTCAATGCTCACAAACAACACAATCACAATCTGTTTATACAATAATTAATCATCAATAATCATTGCTCAAGATTCCATTAAGTGATTAAGGCTTTCCAACTCATTTTAAGTCATTTCATGTAATTCTGCAGGAGGTATTTGAATACTCCTCGATGAGTATTCGAATACTCCATGTCTACAGAAAGTATCCGAATACTTTCGCTTAAGTATTCGAATACTTTTAGCCCAGTATCCGATTACCACCAGGTATCCGAATACAAATACCACAGTATTCGAATACTACATAGTATTCGAATACTTATTCAACGGTATCCGAATACTTTTCTTCCCAGAAAAGTATCCCAATACTCCTACAAGGAGTATTCGACTACCACATGATAAGTATTCGAATACTACACGAAAAGTATTCGAATACTCATCAGGCAAAATGCAGAAACTCGAACTACCCTCTGCAAAATCCCATTTTTAAGGGTTCAAAAGTGATTTGGAGTCCAATGACTCTATAAACAGATGTTCATTAACATGTTATAGACTCAGAATCTCAGTCCTTAGCTCAAATGATCAAAGTTACACCTTTTAATAGATTAAACAAGCTTAAATCATGAAAAAAAAAACAAAGAGGTGGTCATGGTATACCTCAAGTGTCTGAAACTTAGAAAAATACTCCTCCTTGGAGCTTCCAACAAAGCTCAAAGGTTCTGGCTTAGAAGAACCACGAATTTACACCAAAAGCTTAGACCTTCACCATCAAAATGGCTTCTTGGAACCTCAAGTGTTAATAACAAGGTTCCCTACCCACAAAAACAGTGAGCTCAGCCTTCCCACACTCAACCTAGAGGCTGGAACGACTCAGAACAGGGTGGCTCTCAACCTCACAATGTTTACTCTCAATATCTATGGTATGGTGATTCAATGAATAGACTAGGAAGAGAATGGCCACTTGGCTCTCAAGGTGAAGGCAGACAAGCAATGGAACAGTGCCAAAGGCTGGTCAGCCTCCAAAGGTCACATAGTAAATAGAAAAATGCCTAGGGTTATGTGCAAAATATGTATATATAGGCACTTAAGTTTTAAACACACTGTATTATCACTAATAGATACGCTTAGCATTTTAACCCTAAACTTAGGATTCTGAACCTACTCATTTTTCTAAGATTTTTCATATTTTTATTTTATTTTTCGCAGCACCTTTTCGGTTGCGCTTTTACTTAGCCAGTATCAGTTCTGACACTAGTTCTCATTATTTTAACTTGAAACTTGTTATGATAGTCCTATATATTATTCTAGTGGCATGTACACACTTTTCATAATTTTCCGGGATACTTCGTCGGTACGCATTTATACCGTGGAGCAGAATCGGTACCTGCACTTTTCGTCAGAAAAGCGACTTTCAACATTACTAATCACTTACCATAATTATTTAAGCCTTCTCATAATTATTAGAGTCAATTATGGAATTATTTCATTAATCTAATAATTACTTTATCTAATTTCCTAAATTAGTGGTGCGGGTTCTTACAGATTTCAAGATCAATTGCAAAATAATCTAAATGAAATTTTATCACTAACTTTAGGTTCTATATGAAAATTTAGAATTATTTTAATAAATAAAAAAATTGGGTCTTAAAATCATATATTTATAGCTTTGAAACCAAATGAAGAAGATAATTTTCAACTCATTGCTCAACCTAAGAGTAAGAACAAGAAAATGCTATTACGTAGAGGACTAGTATAGTTTTAGATATGTGAAAAGTTGTTGCTTAATAATTTTGATTGTTTGTTAAAAATTATATTATGTTTTACTGATTCAGAAAATTATATTAGATTTTATTTTTTTATTAATATTATTGTACTTCTTTGTTATTTATTTTATTGGCTCTTATAATTTTGAATGTTTGCTAAAAATTCATATGATTTTTAAAATCTTATAAATTCATATTGTCCTTTCAAATTTTATAAATTCTATTAAGATGTTTTAAAATCCAATCTTATGAAATTTGGATTGTAAAAAAAGTATTTTAAAAAAGTCTTTAAAGTCCCTATAATTCTAAATAGTCTTTTAACATCTATAAAAAAATTTATCTCAAAAAAATCTTTTAAAATCCTAATCCAATACACTCCGTAAGTCAACATTTAACTCATTAGGCTAATTTGTACATTTCATCCCGATAAAAAAAGTAATAAAAAACATTAAAAAGAGGAAAACAATGGGGTAAATGATAAAATATTAAACTATATAGGGTTTTTAAAATTTTTCCCTTGCCACAGTTAAAAAAAAATTGGGGGGGTGGGGGACTAAAGTGGGGAACAATATAAACAAAACAAGCTAATGGGGTATACTCGACCAATGCAAATAAATGGTGTTCTGTTAAATATTCATTATAATTTGTGACTCAAGAAAAAATTTTGAATGCCTCATTGTGAAAAAAATTAGAGTTGAGATGATCATTGTTATAAATGGTGTTCTGTTCTATGTCCAGCGGGTTTTTCTTCATCAACACCCAAAGGGATCAGTGTTTCCCGTACATCCTCCACATTGACCTGCGATGGTTTATCCAGCTTAATGTCCTCTTTCGATTCCTTTATACTTCGCTCAAGCAGGTCCGCTTTCCGTTCCCCATTTGTCACGGCCTTTTTTCCCTACAGTTGATTTTAATTTAACTTTTTAAACTCGATCCAAATAACGCAGTGAGCACCACATACGTGAAACACTCCTACGTCACCACAACCTCTAAGGATTTAGTAGCTTTCCATTTCCAATACTAATAACGACTTTCTACCTTTTCCGCCGACTAAATTCCTTACCAGTTGAATCTGTAGACGTGTACCGTGATTTTGCTTCTAATTAATCATCGACCTCCTTTAAATATGAAAAGTAAAATTATACCAAGCTTCGATTCTAGCTACCTCGCCAATGATGGTCGAGCTATGAAATTCAATTAATTCAGTTAATTCAGCATGGCGTTCAGGCTTTAAAACAACAATATATAGCATACCCATATATATAGAAGTAATCAAGAAAGAACGTAACCAAAGAAATATAACACACGTTAGAAATTTTATTGCCATTGCCCTTCACAAGAGTCTGTGGATACCCCTTTATAAGTCATGAACAATTTGAAAGACAGAGATCGAACAATAATGATAATATATGGGATATGATTCCTAAAAGTTTCAAACATCATTTTTTATTCAAATTAAACAAACATGCTCCTTACATATGACAAATATAAAATTTCTACAAATCAACCATGGTACAAACAATTAATGTATACATTTTTGTAAAATAATGTAGGACAATATTAACAAATAAAATCAACCTCCTACCTATAAAAGCACATTAGAAATACATAACACGCTGTAACGAGATGACAATCTAAAATTCAGAATCTAAGTTCACAACTTTACGAATTGGAAGAGATGGAATCATAATGAATAACATGGTAAGATTCAAGGTACGTAGCTGAGGCTGCAGGTAATGGAGTTGAGATATATGTTGTCTCCGATTGACAAATCATTCTCTTTAGCATGTCAACCCTCTTCATCCTTGACCACACTAACTAGCTTAGCATACTTGTTGACCTTCAACCTCAAACATTCTGTGACCCCGGCTGCATCCACTTCTTCTCCTTTAACAACCACTCGATCTCTTTCTTCCCTTTCAAAAGCAACCGATGCAACACCTATATGCATGCAAATAGCATATGATCCACAAACAATTATTTAAGCAGTGTGGAGGACAAATAATAATAATAATAATAATTAGGATCGGGAGGGGTATGATCTCAGCACCATCAGCCGTCGTGCATATAGTCATGATCTTCGTCCTGCATTTTGTACAATGGAGTGGCACCTCAATCACGATCTTTTGCTGCACCATTTATAGAAATAAAACATCTCATAATTAACCATATACATGTTAGCTGAAATATTGTCATCTAAAGAGAAAAATGTTCTGGAATTGTAGGAGTGTCAAATTAATTGAAGCTTTCTTGAGAAAAAGAAGAAGAAAATGAAGAAAGAAGCAGAAATTCAACGAAGTAATAAGTTGTTTACCTTCATAATTTCCTCTAATGAAACCAGCTTAAGTCGAAATTCTTCTTAATTAGAAGAGAGGAATGAACCATCATCACACACACACATATATATAAAAGAATACTTGTGTCAGTCATAATTAAGTCGACTAACTTGCAATGCAAACATACGCGTAATTTTGCTAAAGATTTTTAAAAACTACGTTGGAAATCCACATTTTATGGATTCGACACGGTTGTCATATCTTTTGTCAAACGAAATAAGTCAGCTTCTTGATTGATCATAAGTTACTATTAAAATTTAAAAGTTATCTCCGCCAATCCAAAACTTTGAAGATTAAAAAAATTAATAAAGAGTCTTTTATTAAATAAGACAATAATTAAATTCATATGAGTTATCATTTTTTAATAATAACAATAATAAGCTCAAAATAATGATAGTGATAAAAAAGTTAAAGTAATTGTCAAATGAAAAGTTCTTTAGCCAAAATAAAGATAATAATAGCATAATCGATATCTACTACATACACATAAAAGTATGTGATATTCATATTTTCTTTCTCTCTCTTCTATGTGTGTGTAGATATATTCGAACTGGTTCATCTCTTTTCGACTAGTTCGATTCGAATCACAACCAAATAACGCCAATTGAGCTACCGTCATTTGGTTCTCTCTTCTTTTCACATGGTTCCATATAAACCACATACACTTTTATATTAGTGTAGTGGATAAATTCATCTCCTATAACACGAAAAACATTAAACTCATTAATTATCCTCCAGTTTTACTCGATTTTTTTAATAAAAATAACAATGATAATAATTTAATCTCAAAAGGCTACGGACGATCTAAATATCAAATAATAAAAAGGAACGGTCCAGGTTTATAGCACTACGCGTCCTAAACTTGCATGTTGTCATTATAATTACTCATTACCGATTCCTAATCTGACCACGTTGTGACACTCTACCAGTCTTACGAATTAACTATTCAAAAGTCAAAACAATTTAGAATCAACAGTAGAATATATTTTTTTCAAAAGAAAACTATGTACTAAGTCAAAACAATTTAGATTCAACAGTAAAGTATATTTTTTTTCAAAAGAAAACTATGTACTATCATACGGGAAATTTTAAGTCAGTTCAATAATAATAAAAAATAATATTATGTCTATCTTTTTTCATTTATATTTTAGTTATTTTTTCATATACTGTTATATCATAATCTCAATTAACAATAAAAAATAGAGGAAAATGAAAGTTAGTTAAGATTTTGACGTAACGGCGTTAAAGAAAAATAGATAAAGTACACATAAAAAATAAGCATAATATCATATTACTAAATATAGGGTTGGATATATTTGACAATATTAAAAAAAATATTGTAGGTAGTTTTTTAAAAAAACAAATAAAATTATCAAAACATCCCTCGTTAATTTCCTCAACCCTTTAAATGATGTAATTTTGCGGTTGCAGCACATAACTTTATCTTCGGTGACAGGAGAAATAATTTCTCTCTTATATATATATAAAAGTGTGTGTAGTTTAATATTTCTTATGTTTATAGGAGATAAATCTATCTCTTATACATACATAAAAGTGTGTGAAACTCTCATGGCATGTGAGGAGAGAGAGATAAAGATAAAATATGAGTCCCACAAACTTTTATTTGTGTGTAAAAAATAAAAATTATCTTCTAAAATATGAAAAAATATTAAACTCATATATATATATATATATATATATATAAGGATAGGATCTTTTGACACTGGTATCAAATTTTAAAATTTGACATCAAATTCTAACCATTGATTTTCGTCAAACAACGGCTATTATTTATTGAAAATCAAACTTATTAATTAATATTAATTTCTAATAAATGATAACCGTTAATTGACGAAAATTAACGGATAGGATTTGGTGTCAAATTTCAAAATTTGACAGCGGTATCAAAGGATCATGCCTCATATACATATATATATATATATATATATATATATATATATATATATATATATATGGATAAATGATTTCTCTAATCAACGAAGATAAGTTATTTTCAGTGAGTCTAAAATAACGTCATTTTGAAATTAATAATAAGGTATTTTTATAATTTTAATTTATTACAGAAATATATTAGTCTTTGTAATTATAATGTTTTAATCTTATAATCTCAAAATTACGTTATTTTTTTAGATAACTTTATTTCAATGATAGAAGAAATAAAGTTATTTAGCTGTTGCATTTGCGGATCCAGGGATTTATTCCAGAAAATTAGGTGCAACTGAATGTAATCTTATCCACAGTATATACACGTCAATATATGACAAAATAGAAAACAGAGCGTCTTTCGTTTTTGGGATGCATTTTTCTTTAATAAAATTTTAAATTTAGATACATGTAATGTAATAAAAAAATGACATTGAAGTAGTGTTTATGCATGAAATTAATGTTTGTTATGTTATAAAAAATAAATTCTATCTCTTATACACGTATAAAGGTATATAAGATTCATATGATATTATTTGAAAATTTATATATATATATATATATATATATATATATATATATATATAAATCCCACGTACTTTTATTTCAAGTAGATAGTGTTTGTGCATTTTAATCCTAAAATATTCACTACATGAACATGCACGTCACTGGCGACACGTGTTTTTGGACCACTTTTCAAAAGATTTCAGTCAGGTAACTAGGTTGATGCCTCCTCTCTTAGGGAAGGTTTGTGTTGGAAAAGTAGGGTAGGGAAAGGTTGTGTTGGACGTAATGGAACCATGAAGATGTGTCATTTCATGTCTCTCATAGTCATCTTGTTCACAATCTCCTTACGGTTTATATCATCCCCCATGCTTTCATTATCCTTGCCTTTACCCTACACACCACAAAAATCTTTTATATATTTAAACATCATATATTGTATATAGATATTAGATTTTAAGTTCTGCGGATCAATAGTTATCATTTATTAGAAATTAATTATTAATTAATGAGTTTGATTCTCAATAAATAATAACTGTTGATTGAAGAAAATTAACAGTTAGAATTTGTCGTCAAATTTTAAAGATTAAAATTAGTGTCAAAGGATCCTGCCCATATATATATATATATATATATATATATATATATATATATATATATATTTCATAAATCTGACGGTTATAATTTATTATATCATATATTTCATAAAACTACGATTAAAAAACTTACGAAAAATATAAAATGAAAATCTTAGTGTCAGTAATTTATATAATTATTAAGGGAGCGTTTGGTAAAGGAGAAATTTTTTTAAATCCGAGAAATAATTATTACCAAAATGCAGTGGAAAATATATGTTTTCTGGAATGCTAGTAAAAGGTGTTTGGTATGGTAAAATTTTCCCGAGAATTTATGGTTAATTTTACTGAACGTGTGTTTGGTTGGTTGTGAAATATTAGTGAAAAAGTGATGTTATTTTACAAAAATAACTCCAACTTTACGTTTTGTTTGAAATATTATATTATGCTGAAGGTTAATTTCGTCAATAATTTGACGCTTCTATTTCTATTTCCCCATAACGAAATAGTTCCATCTAATCTATGGAACTTCACTTTTGCATTATGTACTGTAAATTGCACAGAACATGGTTTGCTGGGAAAAGTTTGTACTCTGGAATTTTTTTCTTTTTTGCGTATCAAACGTGGGTTTTTTTTTTGTCGTACCATGCTTTTTCGGGGAGTGCAAAAAAAAATCGGGTACCAAACGCGATCTTAGATCTCCTTTTAAATGACATAGAATTATGTTATTTCAAGTGAGAGAAAAATATAAACAATGAAAATAATGGGAGAGAAAGCGAGTATTTTTTAATTTAAATTTTAAATAAAAAATATTAGTTTCTCTTATTTAAAATGATATAGTTTTATATCTTTGTAAAAGACAAAAAAAATTCCAAATATTAAAGATAAAATATAGAACTGTATTATGAAGTGACATTTAAATATAAATACCGTGATTCTGTGAATACGTAGTGTTGACTTCGAAACAAATATTTTATTTGTTCATACCAAATGTTCATTAATTTAGAAACAAATTTTTAATTTGTCCGCACCATATAGTGGGAAAGGTAAATATTAAAAAGTCAAAGTGGTCAGATAGGAACAAGTGAAGGTGGCAAAGCTAACTGGCAGAGCCATTGGTTTTCTGCCACGTTTTAAAGATTTTTATTTTATATTATTTTGGAATTAATTGTACGCACATGATGTTACTCTTACCGTCTTAGGTGCTCCCTCTTTACATTTTTTTTTTTTTTTTAAAGGACAGAAAACATCTTCTCTATAACTGATTTCATAATAAACATAGAGAAATATATCCAACTGTCATTAACACGGAGACGTGCTAGCGCTTTGATGAATTATTCAACCCAATTTCACTTTTTAATATTTCTTTCATTTTTTTAGAAGTATGTTTTTTAAATTTTACAATTATTATAATGTTGTCAAATCAATATTAAATTTCTCTCAATTGATGCTATTTTATTATTATTAATTTAATTTTATTAGGACGATAACAAAATTATTTATATGAAAAAATTGTAATAAATATAACCTCTCTCGTTATATCATAAAATAATTAGTATAACCTTCACCAAAAAAATAAAATAATAACTAGTATAACTAACAAGTAAACACAATTTAAGATGAATTATTGGATGTGTTTGGATAAATTTTGAAGAAGAAAAATGTATTTTTATGTTATATTTTTAAAATGAATTATGTTTACAACTTTTTTTATTTACAACTCTTACAACCTCAACTATATTCTCTCGGGAGTACATTCTCCGATAGTGTACTCCGGGAAGAACATAGTTAAAGTTGTAAACAAAAAAAATTATAAACGTAACTTGCCCTATTTTTAAATTTTGAAAACAATACTGAAACAACTTTAAAAATAATAATAATTATTTTAAATTCTCCTTAAAAACTAAAAAGTACAAACAAATGTGCAATATGTATTAAAATTTAGGGTTCTATTAATCTCATGCAATAGGAGAGAGCTCTCTCATGTTATAGAGACAATCATGTGTGGAACTCACACACTTATAGAAAAAAGAAAAAAAATAACACGAAAATCGATGTATGTGTAGAAAATAAAAACACTCTCTTACAAAATAAGAATATATTTTCCCATTTTTAATAGACAAAAATGTAAGTGAGTGTTTCAAGTAACTCGTAAGAATCTGAAATACTTTTGTTATATAATTTAGGGAAAAATATTTCTGCAGTTAATGCAGAGAAAATATCTGCATTTATTCTCAAAACGACGTTGTTTTGGTATTGAAATATTAAAAAATTATAAATATAAAGACTATTATAACCCTGAAATAAATTAAAATTACAAAAACACTATGATTTTCGTCCCAAAACGACGTCGTTGACTTACTGCAGATAAGTTATCTGCAGTAACTGCAGAAAAAGTGAACCCTATAATTTAAATTGTATAATCATAAATTAAAAAATAAAAAATATTTAAACAAGTGAACATACTTACCCATTTTCTCGTTAAAAATAAGTGATTGGACTTCAAAAAATTAATCCATTTAAGACAATTCATTTTCAACCTTGTTTGTTTAAATCATAAGTTAAACGGACTATCTATGCTTAATTCACAATTATTCCATATATATATATATATATATATATATATATATATATATATATATATTTACATATAGCAAATAATACTAAGTCGATCAATCAAATAAAAAACCCTAAAATGAAAAATACAGTATCCTACTAAATAAACATGTTGGATATTAAATATATAGATAAAAAGCTTTCTTTTTTTTTAAAGAAAAAAAATAATGAAAAATAATTAACACACAAAAACTAAAATGTTGTTCAATTTATTTTAAATTGAGTAAGTACTTAGGACTTAAAGTACTTTAAGTTTGTTATTTTTTATTTTCAGGCGTTAAAGGTTATTTTCCCTTTAGTTTTTAAAATTTTAATATACAATTTTTATTTTAGATACATTATATTTTAATTTTTAAAATAAAAAATCTCAAAGAAAACACACGCGTCAACACACAATCCATTTAGTAGGGTCATTAGCATTGAGCAACCTTTAAATGGGCTGGGCTACCTGTTTGTACATTTATCTTTTGGTTAACCGGTCTGGCCACAGGCTATATAGTATACTGTTAAATCCATTGGAAATAAGTTAAATAACTGATAGCTGTGAAAACCAATGTTTGACTCTCAATAAAAATCAAATACAGCGCAATATACAAAATAATATTTTGATTATTTTCTTTTATATATTGATTACAGCGTTTTAAATTATTTATTTTTGTAAAAAAGAAAAAAAAAACGTACATTAATCTAATCTTTTAATTTCAATTAAAAGATTGACCAGCTGTTAGATTAAGTTGATATTAAAGTAACCTCCCCTCAAATTGCCCAAGCCCATGTAAGTTTTGAAGGCTTTAGATAGTGTGGCGTGACCTATATAAACAATCCAGATTCCTATTGCAAGAATAGGGTTGGAACATGTTCACTAAAATACTGGTCCGTTCTTTATGCAGCCCAAAAGTGATTCTAAAATATGAAATTTTACATCATCGAACTAAGAAAGAATTTGACTAATAAAAAGAAATCAGAAGGGAACTTTCGGAAATCAAATAATGTAAGATGAATGTCATAGAAATTGTATTATGAATCCTTCTATTATTTGCTTTAAATCAGTTTTGAGCTTAATTTGTTAAGAATAGCTGTAATCCAAAGAGAAGAGGAAAACATAAAAATCAAGACAAGAAATTCATAGAAGTCAATCTCTAGCTGTAACTTAGTTGCGTACCAGTTAGCTGCTCCATTTGCGGATTTATTCCAGAAAAGTAGGTGCAAGTGCTACTGAGCTGTAACCTTATTCACAGTATATACACATCAATTATCAATATATGACAAATTAGAAAACAGAGCGTCTTTCCTTTTTGGGATGCATTTTCTTTAATAAAATTTTAAATTTAGATACATGTAATGTAATAAAAAAAAATGACATTGAAGTAGTGTTTATGCATTTATTTTATGGGATTAATATTTTTATGTTGTAACAGATAATTTTATTTTCTACATAAATATAAAAGTGTCTGAGATTCACGTGGAATCATGTGAATAGAAGAGAGAGAAAAAGAAAACATGATTCACAAACACTTTTATATATGTAAGGGTGAAAGTGGGCTGGGCTGGGCCAAGCTTTGCCCCAAAAAATCTAAACCTACGTCAAAAAATTTCAATTTGGCCTGGCCCAAGCCTAGTATGAGTCTAACTGTTAGCCTGAGTTGACCCGTTTATAAAAAACAAATGGTCTGGCTTGGCCCGTTAGCCTGTTAATTTTTAACTTCCAAGCAGAACCATGAATCAACTTTACAAAGTACTCAAATTCAGTTGCTACACCAAAAATCATAATTTCAACGTCCAAACAGAATCATGAATCATAACAAAACTCATACAATATGCACTTAAGTCATTTTCGAAAGCAAAATGCTCAAACTAAATAACATATATTTCATCAGATCCAATAAACAAATTCATACTATGTAAATTAAAATAACTACATGAATCCAACAAACAAATCATGACGCTTGTAGTAAGTATAACTCTCCCAAAAATCTTTTAATATATTCATATATACAATCTAACATGTTGAGATGTTGGTTCCTCCTATATAAGAAATAAAATAAGATTTCTATTAAAATATAATCGAATATAATTAAGTTATAAATAATTACAATTGATTAAATTTATATCTTTTATTTTTTCTTCAAGACATACTTACTCTATTTTATTTTATTTAAAATAAATCGTACAATATAGGCTGGCCTGTGGGCTTATAGGCCCGACCTTTTGAAAGTGAGCCTACGGCCTTTTTATTAAACAGGCTTTTTTAAGGCCCAAGCCCGGCCTATTATACAAAATATACTAGGTCAGATCTGGCCTGATGTAAGCCGAGCCGTAGGCCCCTGTAGGTCGGCCCGACCCAGTTTCACCCCTATGTATAGGAGATAAAATTACCTCCTATAATATGAAAAACATTATTCACTCACATTATTTTATTTTATTTTTATTTTATTTTTTTTGAGTGAACCCAAGGGTTTCCCCACCTCTTCGGGATGAGACTAATCCCTTTCACAGATTGATGGAAATGATTAATAGGCTTTCTCTGCTACCCAAGAAATGCGCCTTGCAGGATTCGAACCCCAAGCCCTTTAGACTCACGAGCCCGACTCCTGGAACCCAGCCCCCACACCAGCGTGAGCTACACCTCTTGGGTTATTTTATTTTATTTTAAGTAGATAGTGTTTGTGCATTTTAATCCTAAAATATTACTACATGAACATGCACATCACTGGCGACACGTGTTTTTGGACCACTTTTCAAAAGATTTCAGTCGAGGAACTAGGCTGGTGCCTCCTCTCTTAGGGAAGGTTTGTGTTGGAAAAGTAGGGTAGAGAAAGGTTGTGTTGGACCTAATGGAACCATGAAGATGTGTCGCTTCATGTCTCTCATCTTCGCAATCTCCTTGCGGTTTATATCATCCCCCATGCTTTCATTATCCTTGCCTTTACCCTACACACCACAAAAATCTTTTATTTAAACATCATATATTGTATATAGATAGTAGATTTTGGTTATTTCTACGTATAAAACCAGTTACATGTTATGCAAATTTCTTCCCTATATCCATGACAATATTTACGTAGTTATGTTTTTATTTTTATTTTTTTGTCTTTGAAGAGTGATTAAGGACTTGCTCAAAATTCTGTGAGCAGATAGCAAGGGACAAGCTTTATTCTTTGGTGTCTTTTAGGGGGCGTTTGGTTAAGGAGAATTTTTTTGAACATTAGGGAAATGTAATTGATAGGAAAATGGTTAAAAAGTGAGTTAGGTAAGAAAATGTAAAAAAAGTTGTTTGGTTTGAACAAATTTTACCGGGCAAATTAGGTGAGATTTATAAAATCTATATTTGGTTTGAGGTAAAATATAGATGGGGAAATAAGTGACAATTACGAAAATATCCATGTTATTAAAATTTTTAAAACGAAAAAGAAAAAGAAAAGAAGATAGAGAACAAAGACAATGGAAAATTTCAAAACGAAAACGAAAATGCCAACACCAAATTTGCTGCGAGGAACTGCAATCGTATAGAATTTGCAGTGTGTGAGGGATAGAGGAAGTGCATGATGAGGTTGAGAAAAGGTCCAAGCATGGTAATCTGCTTGCGGCTGACCTTCTGGGTCCAGGCCTTGATATGCCTGTTGCTCACATATGTTGAAGACTTTAGTTTAGTCATTTTCTGTTCTGTTTTTCTCTTATTTCTGTAGTTTCTTTGGTTCTGGTTTTTTGTTCTGTTTGTGGTTCTCTTGTTCGTGGGGCTTTGCCCCTTTGGTGTACCAAAAAAAAAAAGGTCCAAGCATGGTTGTAGGTGATAGGAATCGTCGTCATTTGATGATTTAGCTGCAGAAGCAAAACAAAGAAAAATGGTGAAGACTCGTAGGAACAGAATATATAGTAAGTAACCAAATCAGAGGGTATATTTGGTATGATTTGTTGTGGCCCATGTGATTTAGCCGGCTAAAATCAAAAAACCACCTCCCACTTTGCTTTTTAAACAGTACCGATGCATAGCTAAATTGGGAAAAACTGAAAATGGTATGCATCATGTTTCCCTGGGTATTGAGCCATTTCTCCCTCAACCAAACGCGTGCTTCCAATAATCCCAACATCATTTGCATGGGGTAACTCAAAAAACCCTCAACCAAACACCACATTTGTTCCTTTTGCTTTCATTGCATTGTCAAGTGATTTTTTTTATATCCAACCTAATTATTTTTGAGTTGAGCTGACTTATCAAATATTCTTATAAGTTTATACTTTTTAAGCCGGTTATAAGATTAATCCCGAGTCGGGGTCTAGTCACAACTAAAATTTATTGCCCCTCCCTAAAAATATTTTTGATGTGAATTGAACTTATATTCTCTATCCACTCTGGTCATTCTTTGTGGTTTATCAAAAAAAAGAAAATATTGAAAACAAAAGTCAAATGGATAATTATAATGAAAAATTTTAAATAAATATTATTATCATTAAGAGATTTTACTTAGTATTTTGAAATTACAAAATTTACCTGCCACTACGAAAATTCTGACATTAATAAAACTAAAAAAGGGCCACCCAGTTCAAATACCCACTTCGTGAGTGTCTGGATATCAAATACCCAGTTCAAATGCCCAGTTCAAATTCTGACATTATAATGTAAAGAAAACTCACATGTAAATATCAACACTTTTTAGATAACTAAAAATGTAGATCTTTACGCGCCCCACACACACACACAACCATTATTATTAAAATCGGCCCGATCATTGATCCGGTCGAGGTACCGGGTCACTGGTTCAACCGCATGACTCAGTAATTATATGCAATTTTATAGTTTATATTAAAAAATTATAAACATACTCAAATATTTAAAAAAATGATAAAAATTTCAAATATATTAATATAAAAAATAAAAAATCACATATTATTATCAAATAAAAAATCAAACAAAATTATAATGATCGTGATACGGGGCTTTAGGTTTAATTCAAAATTTTCTGCATAGTACATAATTGAGATAATATTAGTGTTTTAGGTACATAACTTATGTAAGTCAATAAGTAAAAAAATATTCAAATATGTTTATTATGAGTTTTTTTGAAGAAAAAAAAATTGGAATTTTTCTTTTTTTGGATCGGGCCGGGTCACCGGTTAACCGCTTGGGTCACCGGTTTTTTATGAAAATTGGCCAGGTCAGATCGAGTCACACCGGTTCTGATACATGACTGGTCTGTTGCTTCAACCAAACTAATTATATGACCGATTTATACGGGTTCCTAGATCAACCTCACTCGATCGATCTGGTTTTAATAAGTAATAACTATGCTTGAAAGAGTTTGTAGGTTGAAGATTCCTACGTAATCATCCAACTTTACAGATTCTGAGACTTCTTGTTTTTTCCTATTCATAGCAAAACTCAATTCAAAATTTTGGGTGAGTATTGAGTACATCACTAGACTCGGAGTCTTTCAGAAAGTTCATTCAAAATATATAGAGAATAAACTTAATTTGATAGTATAGCTTTTTGCACCCAAAACCAAAAGTGATTTAGCGTCTTGCTGGGACTAAAAGATAAAAGGAATCGAAATTTCACAAAACGAAGAACATAGTATGCGCCCATGCAGCAACACATCTTTTGACAAATTTTTTTATCACAAATACGCCCTAATTGTCTGTTAAAAATTATACTCCATATAAGTAAACAATGATAGATGTGAATAGTTTCAGCATTTAGCACAACTAAAAATGGTAAATCATTGTTATCAAAAAAAAAAAAAATGGTAAATCATGGACAGAATTTTTCCACGTAATAAAGTTCGTCTTTTCACCAAAAATAAAAATAAAAATTCGTCTAAAATTGTGACTGAATTAAATTGAACTTAGTCTAAGCAATTTTAGTATAGTGAACTTATATAGTGTTTGCATGAATTAAATTTTCAAACATTAAAGTGTATACGTCCATAATTGACAGTTAAAATTTAATGATAAATTTCAGGGGCTAAACTTATTAGTATTATCACGCCCAAATATTCAACCCTTATAATAATCTTTGTTTCAAAAAAACTAAGGTGAAGACGTTGATCTACAATCTATAAGTCACTATGTTCGAACCAGTGATAATTAAATATTATAATAAAATAAACTCATAACAAATCAAGTTGGGTAAACTTTCAAATTAGTATTAAAAAAGAGTATATTATATGTTTTACAAGATAAAAACTAATAAAAAAGAAAAATAATTACAATCTATATATGGTTTTTATTTGTCTTTAAAAATATTATTGATTAAATAAAAAATTGTGAAAACTAAAATTACCCAAAAAAAAAAAAAAAACCCTGCTTTTCCACCATCAATTTTGCACTTATTTTGGATCGATTTGACCGGTTCTTCACTAATTTCCTTTCAATTTTCTGTTGTTGATGACTTAACTAATTTATCAGTTTTCTTATCAATTGACAATTCGGTCCAATGGTTATAGTAATAATAATAATAATAAGTAGAAGCTCGTTCTAAAGGAAATCAACTCCGTATCCTATCAATCTATCATCAAGAGAACTCCCAGAATATTTGCATACCACGTCCAATATTTGTATATAAATGCATCAAAAATGAAATCCATGCCACTTCAAGCAAAATCAAATTAAATAGGCAACTCAATCATAGCAACAAATCATTATTCGCTCAAACACATATTTAAATTACCTGATCTTGCATTACTGAGGTAGGCGCAGAACCGCAGATGCAATTAAAAAAATATAGCTGCCATCAATGTATTAATTAATTAATTATAATATTTTATGTCAATTCAATTAATCTTCCTTTCTCTAAAAAAGGAGCAAAATAACCTCCAAAAATAAAATAAAAAAGGAGCTAAATTGTCCTAAAACTAGAGAGTGATAAACATTATATGTTGTCACCATAAAGACTTATAATAATAAATTAATAATGTGTATGATAAGATATATATGAGAAGCATCGAAGGACAGACTGAACGAAATTTTCTGTGTATTTGATTGTAAGCATGTAATTAATATTAGAAGAATAAGGAGAGAAAAATTCACCAAATTAATTTAAATATTAATTGACCTGTATTCAGTTGCCAAACTTTTGCATATAGATGTCATTATCCTTGCAAATTAGAAGGATTAATTTTACATTTATTAACTAATCGCTTCTTGATGGTATATTTGTTTTTTCAAGTACATTTTATATATGTCACTCACACACATAAAGAGTGATAAATTTAATGTACCAAAAAAGAAGAAGAGAGAGATGTAAAGATAAAACAGTGTTCATAGACATTTATACACAATAATGTTGGGCATCTTTACTCCAAGGGAGAAAATGTCACCGCAACTAAACCTATTGAAAAAAAAAGGACAAAAAATCTTTTAATTAGAGACAAAGTTATTTTATAGCTGTATTTCTAGCCAGCAAGCTTCATATCATTTGGGAAAATGCATCATTAATACTTCAAAGTACTAATTAAATTCTCGATCTTTATCTATATTTATTCTTTTGAGTACTGCTACCATACTATAAACTATTATATTAATCTACGTTTTGTAATTGTGTTTGCCATATTCGGCAAGATAGAGAATTCAAGAATAAATCCCCATTAGTGTCGCAACTAAGCAAATACATCAAACTTTCCAAAGCCTAATACCTATAGTAAAATAATCTTTTAGAGTTCTGAAATATGGTTATTTTTGCTAATGGACAATTGCTTAAGAGAGCATTGGTAACAGTAGAATAGAATGGAAAAGAAGAGAGTATAATCAGTTCAATCATAATAACAGAATACCGCTTTTATGGTTTCTGTTTTGTTTAATTTGCATGAAAATCTAAACAAAATAATACTTGATTTGATTTGTATATATCTGACAGTTTGCAATCAATTTCAAAATTTTCCGTCAATCTCTCCTCCGTGGATTTCGGTTCTTCCCCTTCGTTTTGCAGCCAGTTGATCCGGTCACTCTATTGATTTACCAAAATACCCTTTTTCTTATTTTGAATTCTCAATATTATAAATAATCAGATTAAGTTCATTTTGTATTTTAGTCCCATCTTGCAGCCACTCATTGATTAGTATATCTCAGATAGAACTATCATCACCAAGTGGAGAAATAAAAAATAATAATGAAATCAATGAATATTTACAATGCTGATATATATATATATATATATATATATATATATATATATATATATATATATATATATATATATATATATATATATATATATAGGACATGATCCGTTTACAATTTTTTTTTGCAATTACACTAATGTAGGACCGGTCGTACACTGTGTGATTAATGTAGGACCGGTCCTACATAGTGTAGTTTGTAAGAGTTTGTAAACAAAAAAGTTTGTAAATATAATCTCCTTTATATATAGATATGTGTGTGTCGCACTAACTTAAAATAAATGTCTTTTAATTGACAGGGAAAATGGAATATGAATATTAGAGGATTTTTTCCTACATTGAGATGCAGCAATGTTTGTAAAAGTTTCATGGTGATGTGATAATATTTTATTTTATTTTTTCGCTCTCGATGAAAGTGGTGTGATAATATTAAACTTGATTGAAACAAATCATTTAATTTGAATGCTTTAATATTATAATTAATGTGTCAAACTATCTTGAAATGTGCATATTAACTAACTAACTAACTAAAAAGCCGAAACTGAATTATTCAGATCTATTAGACTGTGGATATCTATTAAAAAGTTCGCGTATTTACTATTGACTATACACATAGTTTGAAAAATAAAAATAAAAATAAATATTTTTCAACATCTTTTATATATAGGCACATCATTTTACAGCGGTATAAGAATAATGAATCTTATATAAAATCTTAATCATTAATTTTCATTCATCTAACAGTTGAGATTTATTGAACCTCACTCATTAATTAATTATTAATTTTTAATGTGTAATATAAAATATAAATAAAATCAAAATCAAAATAATAGAAAAATAATAATAAATAATATATGGAGAAAGTGTTTATCCTTTTAAATGACACAACTTAGGGTCTGTTTGGTGTGATGTATAAGGCCTGATAGTATAAGCTTATACTATACTTTATGACATTTTCAGTTGTTTGGTGTGACCATCGTATAGTATAAGCTTATACAGCAGGACCCCTTTATACATCAAAATGATGTATAACTTAATCCGGCCTAGGAGTGGTGGATTAGGCCCGATAAGGGGTTGATGTGTTAATATTGCTTACAAGTACAATTTCCAAGAACTAATATATCATTTTAATATTTATATATTAAATAATTTTTTTTAATATATTAATTTTTAAAATATTGGAGGATATTGTCTTTATACAATATCATACTAAACGCTGGATAGTATTAAAATTTAATCAGGTCTTATACAATCAGGTCTTATACTATCAGGCCTTATAATATCCGGCCTTATCATATACTATGCACCAAACATGCCCTCATATCCTTTCACTCTCACAAAAAGGTAGGACCCATACCTTTATTTTTTTTTGTCAACTCTCTCTCCTCCTTTATTTATCTCTTTCTCTTTCTTAAAATGACACAACTTTACATCCTTTAAAATGACACACATTTTCCCATAATATATATATATATATATATATATATATGTGTGTGTGTGTAAAGTTAATGCTGTTATTTATAACAACTTTATAATATAATAAATAATATATATACATATATATAGTATAAAGAATAAAATAAATATTTGTATAGTACATAAAGAATAAACTCTGTAATGCCGTGTGGACTGTGGACTTTAAATGATAAGGACATTGAGATTTTTATTCAATGTAATGATTATATCATTACAATTTGGTTAGATTCTAATTAATTTAATTTGTATCATTAAAATTTAACTAAATGTAATGATTAAAATGGTCAAAAAGAAAGTCATAAGAGTTGCCTATATATAGAACACTTGACGGGAAACCAAAGAAGAAAAACATAAGGGAGGTAAATTAAACAGAGAAAAGAAAAGTTAAGCGAAGAAAAAGAAAAAAAAGGAGAGGATGGAATCCTCCAGAAAAGAAGAAGCCGAGAGAATAAGTATAGGAAATAAAAGAAAGGTAATATTGAGAGATAAAAATCTTCTCTCGTGTTTCTTCTTTTCACTATTTCTTTAAAAAAAAATTAATGGTACTGTTACTCTGCCAGATTTCTTTTTTAAAATTCTTTTTGTACTTGATTTTATTCTATCTTTACCTTTATTATTAATTAGTTCTAAAATCTTATTTTTTTAAAAAAAATTGATTACTGACTGATGAGTTATTTCGTACCAAATAAATATTAAAAGAATGTGTAATTTTAACTAATGATACTGTTGTAAACTGACACACAAAGTTTTGGGGTCAGAATGTTAAAGGATAATGAACGTCTTATCATGGCTTGAGCTCCGCCATACAAAACCTTTAATATGCAGGAGACCCACAAAATTGGGCATTTAAATAAGTTCAGTTAAATATTATACAATATATTATTTATTATTATTCTTATGCTATTTCATTTTTATAAAATTAATTGAGAGAAAAGTATTTTCGTTACTACGGCTGGAAATAGTTATAGCTATAAAATATTAATACTATTGAGAATTTTCTCACATTTTATTTGTCTTGCTAACCTTTCCATATGCCTAACTTGTCTTTTTACAAAGAAGGATGGAATATTTCTGTTTGTTTTTATAGTGACCGTTGGGAATACTAAATTGTGAGGGAAATTAGGGAGCCGTATCTATATTTTATCCAAACAGGGTGGAGACTTATGCATATACTTTAGACTAAACGAGAATCATGTATTAGTGTGTGACTTTAGGATGTAAAATATATAATGAAGTGATGTAATCTGACGTAGGATGTAGGATTGATGTAAAATAGTGATGTAGGGTAGAAAGTATATTATGCTGTAAAATATGTAGAATGTATAAGTTTCTGTACGAATCCACATCTATATTTATATAAATAAAGGATGTTAGTTTTAATTAATTAATTCTCCTAAATTTAATTTCTTTTATTTTCATTTATTATTATTATTACTATTATTAGAATACACTTTAAGAAATAATGTGACATTCTCTATAATAATAATAAACTATAGAGGATGTTACACAATAAATATCAACAATTACCGGGTGGGTTATTGTAATGCAATTACTGATAGCTTTGGGGTATTCTGAAAGGACTTAATCGGGCTTGGTTAGGAGGTTGGAGGAAGATTATTTTAGAAAATGATTCACCTTCTGCTATCACTCTGCTCACAAGACTGGTGATGCATCCTGTGAGTCTTATATTGTGACTCGTATACGGGAATGGCTTTCAAAGGACTGGACTGTTCGACTAGCTCATACTTATAGAGAGGGAAGTGTTTGTGCGGACTGGCTTGCAAATCTTCCTCTGGAGAACGTAGATCAAGAAGACTTTATTGTTTTCAATCTCCCTCACCCCCTAAATTAGGTGGTTTTACTTTTTTAATTTTAGCTCAATTCATAAAGCTTGACGTTTTCGGGTGTAATTTCTTTTTCTGCTTGGCTCCACCACCACAAAAACAAAGATACACGAAAATCAACAGTTAAGACATTATTTTTATACCAGTGTAAGTTGATCATATCCCTTATATATATATATTGGGAATAAAGTATATAATGTTACTTTAGAAAATTTTGTATAATGTTCAACGAAATGACTTCGTTTTGAGATTGAAAAATTAAAAAATTAGAATGATAAAGATTATTATAATCTTGGAATAAATTAAAATTATAAAACATCATGTTTTTTTTTTCCAAAAACGATATCGTTTCGGTAAACATTAGACAAAGTTTTCTAAAGTAACATTTGAAAAAATGACCACACACATATATATATATATATATGTGTGTGTGTGTGTGTGTCAGGATCATTTTACACCAGTGTAAGTTACACTGTCAATCTTGTCCGTTGATCCCACTTATATCTAAAGGCTATAATTTTTTAGTAATATGAGCCATTAGATACAATCTTGACCATTGATCCACTTGTATGTAATGGCTCACATTACTAAAAAATTAGAGCCCTTAGATATAAGTGGGATCAACAGACAAGATTGAGAGTATAACTTACACTGGTGTAAAATGATCCTGACCCATATAATAATAGATCTTACACCATTGATTGGTTATGATTCGTCGCATTTAATGTTTTCACCCACCTTTGTATGGTTATGATTTTCCGAATTTATATGCTGGACGTCAAGCGGGGCTTTGCTTTTCTCCATTCGCTTGACATCCAGCAAATAAATTCGAGAAATCATAATCATACAAAGGTGGGTGAAAAGTATTAAATGTGGAGAATCATAACCAATCAACGATGGAAGATTTATTGTTGGACGTCCAACAACCAGAGAAATAATTTTACCATATATATATAATTGAATTGAATTGAATCAGAATATAAACCATGACCGTCTCCAGCCTTGTAAGCCCCACTAGGTGTGAGTCTGCGTGACCCATGATATGCAGGTGTGAGTCTGCGTGACCCATGATATGCAAATGAGTCATGTGCTCCATGTGCCAAATTATGGTGATCCTGTTGGGCAGCTATTTGAGCTGGCTGGGCAGGACCATCCAATCATACCAATATATATATATATATATATATATATATATATATATATATATATATATATATATTATATATAGGGATAGATTATTCTGCCTACTCCTTAATCTGCCTATCCCTCTTAATATCATTAGATTATAATCTCATCAAATGATGGAGATTCACAAGATAAAATAAACCCTCTTATCCCTTTCTCTCCCCTCTGCCTCCCATCCTTTCTCTCTTCTCCCTGGAAGAGAGCGTTTGGAGTTCAACTTCACAAAAGAGACGGCTAAATTAAATCCACGAATCATTAAATTGTTCGAGAAAGACCCTTTTCCATCTCATATTTTCAAAAATCAAAAGCAATTATTTAAAAAAAAAATTGATCACTAAATATTGACTCCCCCACTCCCATTTTAATTTTAATTGTAATCTAAAAACATATATTTTTTGATGAGCTTGATGCAATCTATCAAGAAATCCTTGAAATATTATGGTTCCTACAACAATCACTACAGAAGATTTTCTACATTAGGAAACCAAGATTCCGACCACAAGCAGCTTTCAATTTTCCATGAGGGAGAACCTGCTCTGGGCAACAAGATCTGGAGCAAGGGAGGAGAGAAAAAAGATGGGAGGCAAAGGAGAGAAAAAAGAATAAAAGGGTTTATTTGATCTTGCAAATCTCTACGATTGGATGAAATTGTAATCTAACAGTGTTGAGAGGAGTAGACAAAGTAGGCAGATTAAGGAGTGGGCAGAATAACTTATCCCATACATACATACATACATACACACAAATATATATATATGGAAATGATCCGTTTACAATCTTTTTTTTAAATTTTTTTGTTTCCGGAAATACATAATGTAGTTTGTAAAATTTTGTAAATATAATCCTCCCCTTATTTTTAACTTTTAAACCCAAAATAATGTTGTTTTGGGAATACAAGAGATAACTTTATCTCCTGTAACAGAAAAAATGTTAATATCATGTGAAAAAAAAGAAAAAAATATAGACCCTACATATTTTTATGTGTATATAAAATATAAAATTATCTCTTTATAATATGAAAAACACTAATTTCATATATAAAATTGCAGAATCACATGTAATTCAGTACAGACATCATATTAACTACATGTATTCGTGCATATTACCCATTGGAGTGCAGAAAATTCCATTTTATTATCGGATATATCTTAATAAACTAACAAGTAATGTTACGACAGATCCGCCGGCAATTATCCAAACCTTTTATGTTCGATTATGCTCAGCATGTTTGGTTTATTCGTAGTTAGTTTGCTTCAACGCACCTATTATGTACCTAAATAAAAATATACAAAATAAAACTAACAAGTTGTGTCATTCCATAAAAATCCTAAATGTATAATAATATTATAAAATATATTATCAAAATCAACCCATTTTATCTTAAGTTAAACAAAATAGACGTGTTATAAGACTACTAGAAAAACTACTTCCATTGATTCTATTGGCCACAAATCTTTGTTGCAAAATGATAGGTTGATTGATCAAATTGTTCTTCTTTTATTTTTTATTTTTTTTAAAAACTTATCAATTTGTCCCATTTTTAAGTTATATGTGAATCTGTATCTATTTGATCAAAATTGATTAAATAAGTCACACTTTAAATTCAGATTCTATATGTAGCGTGATTCCATTAGTTGTTTATATATACTTATGATAAATTAAAGAAAAAAATAAATAGTTAAATTATTATTATTAATAATAACTTTAAATATTTTGAATGTGTAGAAGTTTTAAAATATTAACGTATAAATAAAAATTATATTTCAAAATTTATGCAAATCCAAGATTAATAATGTGATTATTAATTTTTTTTCCTTATTTGCAAAAAAAAAAAACTCACCTGGATTGAAATTTTCCTACAAATATGAAAAAAATATTAGTCAATTTTTCTATTAATAATAAATTTTATATTTTTAAATTTGTAAGGATTTTAAAATATCATTGTATAAATTCAAATTATATTTTGAAATCCATGTGATTTAAAAAATAACAATAATTATTGATTTTTTCTTTTCTTATTTGCCATGAAAGTAATAAGAATTTGGATTGAATTTTGTAGACAACAGAGCAAAAAAAGTAATAATTAAATTAAGATTATTATTAATAAATATTTTATTTATTAATTTTCAAGGATTCAAAAATTTGTGCTAAATAATTGAGAATTATTTACGATTTTAAATATTATTTAATTTAATAAATTTAATAATATTTTTAATTTAGTATAATTTTTAATTTAATATTAATTTAACAAATTTATTACCCTATGCCTCGTATTTATTCGAATAAATCGGATCATTTATTCAAATAAATAACAGTTACCTTTAATCAAATAAGATTATATTATTATATGATTTGAAAACTCGGACAAGTTAGAATTAAAAAAAATAAATAAACAATTTGAACGATCAACCTGAAATGATAAGACTTAGGATTTGTTGAGGTTGAGTTCATATCCCCAAGATATGGTATAAGTATATAACCACTATAAAAATAAAGTGTCTAAGCTGCATTACGAACCACTACCTAATAAAATTAGTTAAATTATTCTTTACATACGTTACATTCTTAAAAATTCACATACGATTATATTTTACAGTCGTTATAGTTGTATTCAAATTTCAAATAAATGAATATATTTTTAAAATTTTAAAGAAGTTCTTATAAATTTAAATTTTTTAAAATAAATTTTATTTTTTAATGGTTGTTAATTTTTTAAATTTCATTTTTAAAACTCAAATAAGATATCACATGGATATTTCCATTTAACTAGTAGTGGTCTGTCTCCAATTCAAATCTTGAATGTGTAATTGTGTAAAAAATTTGGTATAAAGAGTTTTGTCGCTCTTTTAATTATGCATGGCTTGAACCAAATTAATTGTTAATCGGGGAATTGGTAGAGAAATAGAGATATATTCAATTGTATTGTCTATCAAATAATATCTATAAATTATTTAAGTTTTCATTTTTTAAACTTAGTAAAGTTAACAGAATCTTAACAATTATTAGTTAATAAGGATTTATTTAATATTTTTTGGTATGATGATCTTAGCTTCTGTTTAAAAAAATTTATCACTTTATCTCCTTTCCAAATTATATATAAATTTATCTAATTTTTTATCAATGGAACAAATTTATATATAATTAGAGAAATAGACAGATGGATATATAATTCAAAATGTGGTAAAGTGATAAATTTATTTTTAAAATAGGGATAAAAGAATCAATTAGCTTGGTTTTATATTAAAATCCTATAAAAAATAATTTAAAAACATAAAAAAAACTATAAGAACCTACAAATATATATATTTTTTATTATACACAAGTAATTTAATTTAAAACTATGGGGATAAGATATTGTAACAATCAATTAGTATTATTACTAATGTTACTACCAATCAATTTCACCGTTAGATCGATTATATTTTTCCTAAAACTATTGGATGTTGTGGACCCTTTCAAAAAATGAAATAGGGCCCGGTTTAGCATGACAAAGAACTCAGGGAGGGTAAAGCATGGACCTTTGAGTGACACTGGAAATTATGCAACTTTTATTTTTAAAGATGTGGCATTGTCTTATTCTGTGGTTGTGTTCCCTCCTAAACGAATTGAAATGTTCCACCACAACACAACCAAGCCTTAGCCTCTTTCCAAGGTGTATATTTTCCCTCCTATGGTCCCCTCTCTACAAGATTTGAGTTTCTGAATCTCAAGGATCTTATCCAATGGTGCATATTCAGCCAGGGCCAAGATCCTTATTTAAATCTTTTTCATTAATAATCAATTTAATATAACTTTTTTAAATGTAGGATATATATATATATATTGTATACAGAATTTCATATTGAAATTACCTCTACATTTTTTGTCACATTTTAAAAAGAAATATCAAACTTACTTTATCTAAATAGAGACAAGAACCCAATGAGTGGAGCTCAGGTGGTAACTTGGCGCTGAGTTAGTGGGGTTGGATATGTGTTTGATTCCCACTGAATGCATTCTTGGGGAGGAGGCTGAACTTTTAGCCATCACTGTTCCCCCGCACTCCGAATTAGTCCCATAGCCGGCTCAAAGAGTCGAAGCTCGTGAGAATATCGGAGGGAGCCAACTCATCTCGAAAAGATAATTAGAGTTGGGTAATTCCAAAAAAAAAAAAAAATGGAGACAAGAAAATCCACCTTTGTGTCGCTCAAAACTTCCAGAGATATATATACACGAGAGTGCCGACTTTACTGTGCAGTTGAAGAGTCGAACCGTCGAAGTCCTAAACTTAGCACATTGGTTTTTCCGAATTATTATTATTATTATTATTATTATTATTATTTTTGAAAAAAAAGAGATAAAGGGTGTTTTTGGTAATTGAGGCAGTTCCAAGCAGTTATGGGCTTCGAGGATTAAGCAAAATATTATGCCTCAAATCTCTGACTATTTAACAGGTGTGCATGATTTTCAAGAAAGCTTAAAACTTTAAAGAAGACCAAGATTACAGAACACTGTAGAGTCAGTAACATATCAGTGTAGTGCTTTAAGAGTGTGTGTGGGGGTTACTGGGTTCAACTATTTGATTCTACATAAAAAAGAGGGAGAGAGGTGGAACCATCAATTGGGTCTTTGCTACTCTCTGAATTCTGAGCCTTTTCAAAAGCATTCCTCTTTTTTCTTTTAGGTTTAGGATGATATGGCTCTCTGAATGTACATGAAGGTCTGAGTGTTTTTTTTTTTTGGTATAGAGATTAAAGCTTGATAGAATGAGAAGTGTTTGAGATTAAACCAACTTTTTCTTAATTTTGCAAAAAAATTGTACCTTTAAGCTCCAATGTTGAAATGCTAATGCCGGTTTGATGTTGGTTAGTTTCCTTGTAACCATTTGTTTTCAATTGTTGTTTTTTAATTTTTGCTGTTTGTAATTCGGTCGGAGAGAACGCACGTGATTGTTTCTGAGCGTGATTCCTACTCATTTCCTCATTAGAAGCGAGTCCCGTTTCTGCTCTGCATTAAAGATACTTCCTTTTTGGGTGGTGTGACAGAGAGATTTGAGGAAATTATAGTGCACTATGGAGTGATTTTCAATTCTGAGAATCTGTCCCTTTTCGTGTCTTGCGAGGCTATTTATAACTGGATTCATGGAATAGGGTTCCTTTTTGTAGAAGAAAATTTGTTTTTTTTTTTGTTTTTTGTTTTTTGTTTCCCTTGGGTTTGTTGAATCTCTTGTTCAAGACTTGTCTTTATTATTAGTCAATTTTTATGGTATATTAGGTATGCTATTTTTCTTTTAACATTACGACATTGTTTTGTTTTTTCAAAATGTTTAATGCTGAATCTCTTTGATGATGCTTTGTTGAGTTTCTTTCTGAACAGTATTCACTCATTTTTGTCAACTCTCTTGGAACTTTTCTCAGTGATAAGATAAGAACGCTATGGATATTTCAGACTACACAAGGATTATCTTTGATAAAATTAAGAAATTCGAGCCGGAGCATGTTTCCAAGATAGTTGGATATCTCCTTTTGCAAGACCATAGTGAGCAAGAAATGGCTAAATTGGCTTCATGCCCTGACCATTTCATCCGTGAAGTGGCATTTAAGGCCAAAACTGATCTTCAAAGGTTAGCTGCTAAATCAGCCATGCTTGCAATTTCACCTCCTGTCAACCCTCAACAAGGTTTAAGCCATTTATCAGTGATCTCACCCAGAACTCCTACTTCACCACCAAGCTTCCAGGTTCCCTCTTCCTATTGGGATCCACAGTCTGCTAGCAATACCAATTTAGAATTTATGGCAATGAATAACTTGGGTTCTATCACAGAACTTCAGAAGCAGACACAACTGTTCAGTTTGGAAAATCATATAGATCCTGTAAATGCTGTAACTGGAGGGATTGCTCATGATTATTATGGCTTAGATGCTTCTGCAGTCAATTTGGGTGGAAAAACTGGTAGAAGATTTTCTGGCATATCCGAATTTCCCTTAAAGATCTGTCACTATTTCAACAAAGGATTCTGTAAGCATGGAGCTAGCTGTAGATACTATCATGGGCAAGTTTTCCCTGAGATGTATGGAAATGATGCTAATAACGAGGATCAGGTGGTTTCGCCCGGGTCATTAGCACAGTTAGAGTCAGAAATTGTTGAGCTCCTAAAAACAAAAAGAGGCAATCCAATTTCAATTGCTTCCCTTCCAATGGCATACTATGATAAATATAAAAAGGTACTGCAAGCAGATGGTTATTTAACTGAGAGCCAGAGACATGGTAAGTCTGGCTATAGTTTGACAAAGCTTCTTGCGCGATTAAAAAATAGTATTCGGCTAATAGACAGGTGAATTCTTATGAATTTTCTGTATGTCTTATGTGTTGGATGTCTCTTACTCTAATTTGACTTTTTTTTTGGTTGATTTACAGACCTCATGGGCAGCATGCAGTAGTTCTGGTAGAAGATGCTCCACAATACATGCAGAGTGGAGATTTTGCTCACAATATTAGTGCATCACGACAAATATATTTGACATTTCCAGCTGACAGCACTTTCACAGAGGAAGATGTCTCAAACTACTTTAGGTAAATTATATTTTTTGTGTAATAGTGCATGTTCTCACTTCCTTGCAGAACTTATATGTGTTAACTAGTTGTTTTTACTTGTTTTCCTGTGTAGCACATTTGGGTGCGTAGAAGATGTTAGGATTCCATGCCAGCAGAGAAGGATGTTTGGATTTGTGACTTTTGTTGATTCAGATACTGTTAAGGTGATTTTGGAGAAGGGGAATCCCCATTATGTTCGTGGGTCTAGGGTGCTTGTGAAACCTTACCGGGAGAAGGCAAAGGTTATTGAAAGGTGAGTTCCTTCTCTATTTCTTTTGTTGACTTTAAGCTTTTACATTTTTAGTCCATGTTTTGAAGGGCCGGTTTGGCTCAGCTCAGCGGTAAGCTTGCTTGCCGTGGTGTGTCAGGTCGCGGGTTCGAATCAGCCTCTCTGCAAAAAACAGGGGAAAGACTGCCTAGAGTATTCCCTTCCCCAGACACTCACGAAGTGGGTATTTGAACTGGGTCGGCCCTCTATTTTTAGTCCATGTTGCAAAATCAAAGATTAGACTTTTAATTTAAGCTTGAAATGATTGTATAATTGTCATTAGTATTGACAAGAGTTAGTATAATTTGATGAAAAAGCTTATTCCTTGGTGCCGATTCCCAGGTTCTTAGTTCTTCGGTTCTTCCTCCATGTGCACCCTGTTCCCCCTACTTATACTAATACTAATATAGAGTTTCAGGGATTTAGCATCTTAATCTCTATAAGATATGAACCTTAAACCTTAACGTGAAGTTATGGTTAATATATAGTTATTTGAAGTTTCAAAACCAGTGCGTTGTCTCTATATATTATTTAAATGTATAATAAGATTGACAGAAAACAGATGTAGTATCTTGAACCAGTATTGAATTTAAGAGATCTTACTAGTTTTTTTGTATGTGCATCTCAATTTGGATGCAGGAAGTACCCAGATGGACTTGAGCCTGTTTATTATTCACCACACTATGGAGATGTGGACTATGAACTTAATTCAAGTGAGTTTGATATTATCTAGTTTGAAACCTAGACTACTTCTTCTTGTTAACATTTTAGAACATCCTATAGTTTGTCTTTGTGATTAGCTTTCTCATCCAAGTTCTCTAACTGTTTTAATTTTTTTTTTTCTAATATGCAAATACTCTGCTTTTTTTTCTGTTCCCTTTTGTTTGAGAAGTCTTTGTACAACCTAATGCACAATTTTTTGTAGTTCCTAGAAGTTGGGGGAACCCTAGATCTCTAAGGAGACAGCTGATTGAAGAGCATGAGCAAGCCCTTGAATTGCAGAGGAGCCGTCTTGCAGAGCTGCAATTTGGCCAAAAACCTTTTGGCTTCTCCATGGATGGGTTGAGCGTTTCAGATGGTGTGTGATGATATGGATTTACATATAAGTTTCAGTATGTTGTACCTGTCCTTCTATGTTTTACTGATTGAAATCATTTTATGGTACAGATCAATTCAATTTTCAACCTGCAGAATCTTTCAGCTATGAGCTGAATGACAAACCCAGGCATACTACAGACACCAACTTTTCTGATGATAACAGGTATGCATCAATTTATAATATATTTCTCTTGCCATCCCACAATCCACTGCCCACCCTTCTCAGAAAAGTACATTATAAATCTGGCTTTTATATATTTTCTGCCCAAGTTGACACATTCTTTTTACCTTGGTGAAACCTCCATTAACTATAGCTCCTTCATATTATTTACTAAAATAACTTGTTAAGCATTGTTTCATTTGGTGATTTCGGCAATAATATAACACCATTCTTCCTGTCAAAGAGCAAATCTGAGAGACTTACTAAAAGTTACTTCTGCTTGTTTACAAGCTCAGAGTGGATAACATTTTGTTTTAAAACAAAACATGCAGTATGACTGCCACACTTTTACTGACACAATTCATATTCATATTTTGTTGACTGTGGATGATATTTATTTATTTATTTATTTTAATTTTATGTAGCGGTCAAGTACTCGATCTCCCAGACAGTCCATTTTCATTTCTCCAATAGAAAGTGGGATTCAGGCAGTCATAGTTTCCGAAACACACACAGGAGAAATATAGAGTTAAAACAGACACAGGTTAAAGGCAGCAACTTTCTTTTGATACATAATACGGTTGAACTATTTTCTCAGCTAGCTCAGCAGTTTAGTTAAAGTCTGACAAGTAAATACAAGTTGAAGAAGAGACCTTGGAAGAATTTTCTCTTACTGGAATTGGTTGGAATTAGTTAAATGATACATGTAAGAAAATTATAGTTTTAATTACAGAAGGGTGACAAAAGGTTTGGTTTTTAGAAGATATGTAGTTTGGAAGTTTTATGAAGTCATTAGTTGGATAAAAAGAACTAGGTATATTGCTATCAACAATTTTCATTAGAACCTTTTAGAATCTGTGGCTATGGACAGAGGAATTTAGTTACTGAACGACTCCAATAATGGTTTACAGAAGAATTTACTGAACAACAATAATAATCGTTTATAGTACTTCCATTAGAAGTATTTTGTATTTTTTTCAACTGCTTTTGTACGCCCAAGTCATTTATCACTGGCCTAAAAAAACATTAGAAGTTCTTTAGAGTAAGTAATCAGAGTTTCTTGGTTCGAAACGGCTTAATTCCTTGACCTCCAAGTCAAGTAGTAGTTCTGCATTTTTTTGTTTTTTTTTTGTTTTTGGGTTCCCTTTTCTACAGTAAGTTATCTGCAGTAAGTCCAATATGATGTCGTATTGGGGTGGAAATCATAATGTTTTTGTAATTTTAATTTATTTTAGGGTTATTATAGTTTTTATAATTATAATTTTTTAATCTTTCAATATCAAAACGACATCATTTTGAGAATAAATGCAGATAACTTATCTGCAGTAACTACAGAAATATTTCTGATAAACTAAACCAACGAAAAACAGATAAGTTATTTGGATTTACTCTTAAAATGACATCGTTTTGGGATTGAAAGATTAAAAAATTATAATTATAAAGACTATAATAACCCTGAAATAAAATTACAAAAACATCATGATTTTCGTTTCAAAACAACGTCATATTGAACTTATTGTTGATAACTTATCTGCAGACACCGCAAAAAAAAAGCGAATCCTTAGTTTATTGCAAGTTTTGAGAGAAATTTTTGTCTAAAACAACAATGTTTCATCTTAAATAGGTCCAATGGGAATTGAATAAGGCGGGCCATAGTTTGACAAACACATTTATTAATTCATTCATTATTGGAAAGTGACACTCCTGCAAAGATTTGAGAATTGGGTCTACCTAAAATGTAGTGCTTGTACATTATTAAAAATGAATGAGTATTAGTTTTCATAATCTTAATGTATAAGTTAAATTAGTGATTGTAAAAGTACTAATCATGTTGGTAGGAAAAGAATATCCAGATTCTAAAATGTAAAGTGACTAAATTAGAGTTTTTCTCTCTCTTGGTTGTGCTGATAGAAGGAGCTTGATTGGCTTCTAGCATTGTTTCCAGGTTGAATTGTTTTCATGTCTTGTTTGCACTTCAAACCAATTTGTTTCCTCACATTTCCTCCTTTGTAACTCAAAAAGAAAAAGTAGATTATCAATTGTTCATGATGATGCCAACGCTAGATGACAAGCTTGATTGTTTTAACTTGCATTTTGCACTATCAGTTTATGTTCAATTATTTGGGACAATGACCAAAATATCACACTATTCATAAAAAATTACCTGAATGTTACATATCAGAATTTTTTTTCAAAAATACCACGTCACCTAACTCGTCACAACACTTGGCGAGTTAGGTGTGGACACGTGACAGCAGGTTCATGGCCATGTAAGCCGCTGCACAATGCAACGAGATTACGTGGTATTCAGCTTCTGCCACGCAACATAAAACCCTAGGCAGTTTGGCGTGTTACGTGTCAAATTCGTGTCAAATTCGCTATGCTGCATAGCATGTTACGTGTCAACTTTTCTGACATGTGGCTATACATGCTATGCTGCATAGCATATTATGTGTAAGTAGCCTAGGTTTTTGGTCTAATAAACTCACCACTCCTAAAAATGATTAATTAACAGTTCTAAAATAATTTAAATTAATAAAAGTAAATTAAGCTAAATTTTTTTGGTGAGAAATTAAACTAAATTAATTAAAAGAAATAAATTAAATTTAATTCATTAACACTCTTATATAAAATTAAATTAGTTAACATTTCAAAACAATTTTAACTTAACATAAACTAAATTAAATGAAATTAATTAACACTCCTAAAAATAATTAATTAATTGTTCTAAAATAATTTAAACTAATATAGACAAAATTAAACTAAATTAATTAAAAATCATAAATTTAATTTGATTCATTAACACTCCTATATTAAATTAAATTACTTAAAAGTTAAAAATAATTTAACTTAACATAAACTAAATTAAATTAAATTAATTAACACACATAAATTAAATTAAATTAATAGTCCTAAATTAAATTATTTTAACATAAGTTATTTAAACTAAAATATTCAAACCAATATTAATTTTCATTAAATCATTTTATTTCAAAATACAAAATTCAATAATTAAAATTATCCTATAATTTATTAGACCACTATGATGCAAACAAATATTGAGCTACTTACACATAATATGCTATGCAACTGCCTAGCATTTTATGCCGCATGACAGGTTGTGGCAGAAGCTGTTTGCCACGTAATCTTGCTGCATTGTGCAGCGACTTACGTGGCCAAGAACCTGCTGCCACGTGTCCACACCTAACTCGTCAGGTGTTGTAGCGAGTTAGGTGACGTGACATTTTGAAAAAAAAAATTGGTCCGTAGCATTCAAGTAATATTTTGTAATTAGTGTGGCATTTTGGTTTTGTTCCCGATTATTTTTTTTAAATAAAATTTTTTTAGGGAAAATATGCATAAACTATGCAAGGTATGTGCACATTTTAGGCTACTCAACATCTTTCAGCAGGACCAAGTGTTAGGCTTCCTCCTTAATGCTAAGTCCAAAGTTCATTGAGGGGTTTGAAAAACCCTAAACCTTATTCCTTCCCTATAAATGCATTAGTTGTGGGATGGAGGTAGGTTAGAAGAAGAAAAAGAAAAAGATTGACTTGTGAGATTTGAGGGTTTTAAGTGAAAAGCTCAAAACTTTGATTTTGAGAGCACCTCTAAAGAGAAGCTTGAATGATATACCTCCTTAGGAAAGTTTGAGAGAAAACCACCATAGTAAGTGTACCACCATTGTTGGCTATGAAGCACCGACACTTCAAAAATCCTGACGTGTCGTGTCCGACACTTCCCGACACTCTCTGACACTCCAACACTCCCCGACACTCCAACTCGTATCATAAAAATTCAAAAAAATGTTCAAAAGTTGTGTTGCGTTGAGTTTTTAGTTCCAACTATTAAATTCGTTGGGATATCTTATGTTTCTTTGCAAAATTGATGAATATTATAAGTTTATTTTCATTTTTTTGTTAAATTATTGAATATTAAATATAATATACACTACATAAATTAAAAATATTATTTAATAGCAAAATGTGTCCTAACGTGTCGAAATCTAACATTTTTTAGAATTAACGTGTCGGAGTGTCGTGTCGTATCGTGTCACGTGTCCCGTGTCGGTGTCGATGCTACATAGATTGTTGGTGATGCTAGATCTTTTGTAACTCAATATTTTCATAGTGGAAGTCTGATTTTGGACTAGTGTCCTGTGGATTTTTACTTCTTTACATTGGAGAAAATTTTCTCATGTTAAAATTTGTTTGTGTTCTCTCTTTCTTTTTCTCTCTCTTATGTGTTTTTCGTCTTTCTACTATACTGGCCGATCTGTTAATACAGGCCGCCCGATTGAAGAGCCGAACTCCTAGCTTGACGTTTGACTTTCATAAAGATTTTTTAGCCGATTTAAGGCAACTGAGTTCCCAACACCAAGATGGCTTGAGTAAGAATATATGAGAAGTGTGCAAGTTTATACAAACATTTTAGGCTGGCATGATTTTTTTATCAGGAGAACTTTTTTAACAGGAGAACTCGAAGCCCTCGTCTGTACGCACAAGATACAACGAAAGGATAGTCTATCTTATCAAGTTGTGAATGGATTTTATATGATAAGGATAATTTTTTTATTTTTTTTGGAGACTATGATAAGGATAATGTTAAGTCACAAAAAACACTACTTTGCATAGTTCACAAGGAAAAGTTAGTTGCGGATGAATTTTGTCAATGCAATTTCACGGGGCAACGTGCATAGTTGATTTTGAAAAGAGAGAAAATGAAAAGTAATAATTGTTGTTATATAAGCCTTGTGATTCATTTAAAATAAATTTAAAACTTTTTATTCAGAATTAATTTGTTAGGATAATATAGAGGCTGAGTAGCGAGTCGTGCACATTAAAGTTGACAAAGGGGTGAAGATAATAATAATTTCTTTGCATGCCCATGCCCATGCCCATTCAAATTTGGTAAGTGATTTAGAGCGCGTTGGAAGAGCTCACTCTTTCTATTAGTTTTACTTATTTTATCCCTGAAATTTTATCATTCAACAAATGTAATTGCCTTTATGACAATCACAAATCTCTCTCTCTCTCTCTCTCACACACACACTTGAAATCGATCATTTTAGAGAAGATACCGTACCAACGTCGAATAAGATTTTAAAGCTATTTGATCATTTGATGCATGTTGGTTAAAGCATGCAAATATATCACGGAGCATAAAATATAAAAATAACACCAAAAACACTTGTTTTGTGATTGAAGTGGAAACAACCATTGAGTGAAGTTGGCGAAAGTCAAGTAGTCAACATGACAAAAGTTATGGGAGCCTGTAACAAATTTTGATTTATTAATTTTTGGGTGAAAATCTATTTGCAAAAAACAATCCTTAAAATCCCTAATCTGACGGTGCCTTGTTCATTACTCCTTCGATCATTCAGATTTAAAGGAAGATATTTGTGAAGAACTAACGGAGCTAATCCATTAGAAAGAGTGACCAAGTATAAGAAGATTCAAAAAAACTATATTTTTTTAGGTGTTGATTTGTCAAAAGTAGTCATTATCTAGTCTACTTATGATGTAAACGATGATGTCAATATTTTCTACTTCCTTGCCTATAAAAGGAAGTTTGTTTAAAGAATGATTAATATCATATTTATAAAATGAACAATGATTTCAACTTTGGCATCATCTGCTATTTCAGTGAAACCCACATTTACCTTTTTGAAGATTATGAGTTTACTGGATCGGGGACATGCTGAATGAATTTAATGACTCAGGGCTGGGACCATGGTCTGCATAAGATAGCAATTAGCCACAACCAGTTGCTCTGCACAATAACAAAATTTGAACTGTGATTACAATTAGGATCATTATTATCCTGCATGAGTTGAGAAGATAAAGTGGGAAATGCTGATAAAAGTATATAATTTTAGGTTCAGATTATACTGAAATCGATTTTTTTTTTTTATATCAATTACGTAAGCAATATTTCTAAGATTGAAAATACAAAATGATTATTATTCTTCAACTATTTAATTTTCATTTGCCATCCCAACTCTCTTTGATAAGAATGTGGAAAAATTATGCAGTGAACTATTTTGAAGTTTGAAGTTGGGTGCCAGTTGATTGAAGGACTATAATATCGTCAAATATTTTGTTGTTATTTTTTTTTTTTGTACATTAATATCATCAAATATTTAATGATGTATAACTGTGTCCAGTAACATGGTATAACACGATAAGAACGTAGTGGAATAAATTTTTCTATATATCTTGTGCCCTACATTTAGCACTCATTAAAGGAGTCAGTATTTGTGCAAATACTCTAGTGAACTGAATGACCAAGTATACCTAATTATCTATTTTTATATAATAAATTAGAATCTCCACACTTAGAAATGAGATAATTTCTATACATACTCTTCCTATCCGTTAGATGTATAACTTTTGTTAAAAATCATATCTTTCCTTATATTTTTTTTTTTTTTTTACATTTAATATTTTTGATTCCCTTTTTTATTCCTTTTGGTTATAAGCTGAAGAAAATACATATTTTATTAATTTATCTGCTTGATCAAATATAACTTATTTACTTAATCAATTTTTTATTTTATTACATATTCCTTATTTATCAAATTTTTATATACAATTAAGCATATAATAACATTCGATTTTTCTCGTTCTATTTCAGAATAACCATTCACTCGAAATCGATCTGCTTCCGTTTCGACTTTCCTTAAGCGTGCTCGGGTCAAGGAAGTTGGTGACCTGATGACAGGGGAGCCGGCGACCGAAGCCCCGGTGAACGGCGGCCGTAACTATAACGGTCCTAAGGTAGCGAAATTCCTTGTCGGGTAAGTTCCGACCCGCACGAAAGGCGTAACGATCTGGGCACTGTCTCGGAGAGAGGCTCGGTGAAATAGACATGTCTGTGGAATCCAACGGTACAATAAAATAAATTTCCAAAGTAAAATGTCCAAGACCCATCTTTTCTACTTCAAATTATACTAGAATATTAACTATTAATCGACACAAATATTAATATGTATAACTTTTATATACAATCTGATTACTAATACTAAATTATAAATTGAACACAGTAATATATAAAATCTCATAAGCTAAAAAAAAAAACACGTATTGGCCAATCTATTACCTATTTTCTCATGATTTCCTCCTTTGATATGGATATCTTTGTCATTATCACAATAAAAAATATCATTCTCAGACATGAATCAAACAATATTCGAGGGAAAGATTTTATTTTATTTTTCTGATAATACATGAGTGAAGGATGACAGTGATGTATTACACCTACTAAAACCTCAAGTTGTCAATCTGAAAACCAAAAAAATCTCAAAAAACCCCCCTCAAGTTGCATGTAATATCCAGAAAATAAATAATAATAATAATAATAATAATAAAAATAATTATAATAATATGAAATTTAAAAATAGTAAATAAATAAATAAATATCCAGAAGCAAGTTGGAATTGAATTACAAATCCTCTGAAGCTTAAAAATAATGTTATTTTAACTCGTACACGTGTTACAAATGGCTGCACGGTAACAAATGTGTATATATGGTGATGGTGATAAGTGTAACAAAAGATGTCCTACTGATTTTGAGATACACAGAATATAAATACCAATGAGAAAAAAAATGCAATATACTAGAGTATATAATTGAAGATAAAAAGGGAAAAAGAAATTAATAATGACGGAATCCATACGCTGGATCTTAAAGTTGATACAGCTTCTTTCTTCAATTTATAGAAATGAAAGTTCGCAAAATTGCCTACAACCTGCAGTAAGTTAGGGGTTAATAACAACAACATATTGAAAGTATTAATTATTGACTATTAAACAAGCTCACCTTACGGTGGCAGACTGCACCACGAGCACTTTGTAAACAAGTCTACAACTCCAACATAAACAGCAATAATAAATTTCACACAAGAGGTTGAGCAGCTTCAGCCGAGATTAAGACACTGATATTTGGGTGTGTCATGAAATCACGTGCACACCAGTATGGCAGACAGCTGAGTAAACTCGAACTATTGAGCTTCAGGAACATTTTATAGTAACAAGTTGCACGAAAAAAGAATTACAAGAGATTTCTCTTCCAGTACTCATGCATGTTGAATAACAAAACTTGATTCCGATCTGTCACATTTTTCTTTCATATTTTTCAGCGAATTTTCGGATTAATAATCTCTGACGAAATGCCAAATATTTATCCAGACTAGTTCCAGCCCATTGTTCACAAAAGCACTCATCAGTTGGAACTAGAGATCCAAGTGGAAATGGTCCTTTTGGAGCTTTCTTCAGGGAAACCAAGAACCTATGACGAGGTCGAATTCTCTGGTCCAAAGACAAGCTAAGGTACATCGGGTATTTGGTCAAGGATTGCACCTCATTGTGAAGTTCATTTACCAAGTACAAATACTTGGGCTTTAGGTTCTCCTCCAAGGACAGAGATAGCACCTGCAGGCTCAGGAGTCAACAAGAGATATAAACTATTCTTCACATTATAAGAAGGATCAATCCAAAAGATAAAAAACATGACTATATAATCTAACATTTATTTCATTTCCCTTGTTCTTTCTGTGCAAATGTAGGGTAAACTATGATAAGGAAGAATGGAAATGTGGGACAGTAAAAAAGGATATATTTCATATATCAATAACGAAGAAAATAAATGCAAAATAACCTGTGTAAGGCTAGTCAAGACTTTCAAGATGTCTGAATTTTTCATTCCTATGCTCCTTAGAAAATTTATTCTTGGCAGTAATCCATCATCTATGCTGTAATGGAGAAGCTGGGGATGTTTCTTCACCATCTTCACAATGCTATCTCTGGGTGCACCCAACTCTTTTGTAAGAAACATATATCGAGTATTCCATGAAATGTCAATACGCTGGACAAGAATTTGTGGGCTCAGCTGAATGACTTTACTCAAATCCTTTTCCTTGATGCCAACTTCCTCAATTAAATATCTCACAGTTGGTTTTAACGAATTCTCAACACTATAAGAAAACAGAGATGGAGCAGCAGCAATGATTTGCCCTATTCTGGAATTAGGTATACCCAAGCC
Source organism: Gastrolobium bilobum (assembly GCF_033153095.1). NCBI lineage: Eukaryota > Viridiplantae > Streptophyta > Magnoliopsida > Fabales > Fabaceae > Gastrolobium > Gastrolobium bilobum. Next base: position 163,177 of record NW_026898629.1, read on the forward strand.
CATCAAGAAAGCAACATGAGACTTTAAATTGTTATCCACTGTATACTCCAGAATTTGTGGCTGCCTCAAAAGGATTCTTCGTACATCTCTATGTTTAACACCAACACTAAATAAGTACTCCAACCTTTCCTGTGCAGAACATACATTGATTTGAAGTGATGACATGTGCCTCGCATACATTTGGATAAAATGTGATTCCTTAATTCCAAAGGTGGTCAAGTAATCAAGAAGTGGTATCCATTTCACATCCAAATCAATCTCTTCGGACAACCGTGGATACTTTTTTTCCTTTAGATTTCTGCCAAGCTGCAATTATAGCACCGCAAGTACATTAAATGGCATGATTTGACACTTAACAGCTTACTGTATCACCATTTGGTACCTTTCCACTGGAATTTAGTCGCAAGGATGCCAATCTCTCACTTCCAGGCGTTTTAGTGCTTTCTCCATTGTTAAAAGATCTCACACCGAACTCCTTTTCTTGTTGTCTATCTTTTCCTGCAAAAACAAGGTTATGCAATGTTCAACTTTTCTCTTAGAAACTATTAAGACTAAGTAAAATCTTTCAAGCATACCTTTAATTGCGTTTGACTTAAATCTCTTGCTACCAACATCAAAGTTAGCAGGCTCAGCAAATTCCTCCTGGGTACATGTTCCACAATCAATGAAAAGGAAAATTAAAAACAAATCTCCAAACGTCGATATCAAATTTCAACAGATAATTAAACATTATAAGTTGCTCATCTTAGAATTTGAAGATGAAATTTCAAAATTGGAAAATGGAATTACAACACTTACATTAGAGAGCCAACCATCGTCGTCGTCGTCGTCCTCCTTCTCCTCCTCAATTCCTTCATCTTCTTCATCGCTGTCGTATGGCGACAGGACCTGTCCGTACTTTGACTTCCTATTGGTCTTGAGAATCTTCGGATTGGAATGCGCCGCAAGCACCACCGCCTTGCTTCCTCTTCCGTCGATGCACGATGAAGAACCAGAAGACGAAGGAGGAGTTGGACAATATAGCAAGGGATTGTAAGGATAGAGAGAGAGAATAGCAGCCATTCCAATTTCCAAGAAAGAAAGAGAAACAGAAAAGAATATACTACAAAACCCTAACAACCGGAATCTCAGTACTGTTAGGACAAGAGGTTTATCTTCTTTTTCTATCTTGGGCCTGCCATGGGCTTTTTACGAGCAAGCCCGTGATACCCGATTCTCGTTCTTAAACGGTGTCGTTTTTTAGTTGATGCATATCTGAAACATGAATCACACAGTTATTTGTGGATGGCACGAGCCCGTGGGTTAAAATGGCCCACGTGGCTTTTTTATTTATTTATTTATTTTAATAACAGCTGTGTGTTGTGAATTGAACCGGTTGGGCCGTTGCCATGGAAGCAGCTGGGTCTTGTTTGTCTTTGGTTTCCTTAACGAGTGCGAAAACTAGAAGCAGAGTGAATTGTTCGACAACAAAAGCAACGGTTGGATTTCCTGTGAGAAAAAGTTGCAATTTTTGGGTTCAGAATGAAAGAAGAAGATCAACAACAAGGGTGGGTGCTGTGAATGATGTAACAACAGTACTTGACTCGGCTCCAGTGGAAGTCACGTGGCAAATTGTGGTTGGAACTATAGGTATCACATGAATATCCCTTGATTCTCACTTCCTTTGATGTTTTACTTTTATGTTTATCTGTCCATAACGAGAAGGGTGTGTTGTGTTGTGTCAATATTTGGGTTTTGATTTTCTGTGTGCTTGTTCTTTTGAGTTTTGCAGCTGGGGTTACACCTTTTGTGGTGGCAGGGATTGAATTTAGCAAAAGAATTGTAAGCCACTATTTTGGTTGATTGGGGCTTGGATCTAACTCACAAATTATGAATCTCGTATGTTTTATGTCTTCCTTATGGAATATTGTTACAGATAGCTCAAAGAAGATGTGAGTTCTGTGGAGGATCAGGGCTTGTTCTTAGGGAAAAGGACTATTGCCGTTGCCCAGGATGTGGTATGGTTGCATTCTTTTCTTCTGCACGGTTGTTGACCCCTTGGCTTTTCTTTTTATTCTATGATTTTTATCTACATTTTGATTCTAATCATTTTCATACTCTAGGTCACCCTTCATTTTTAAAACTTACTATGTATGTAAGTATCACATATATGTTTCTTCATGAACTACAAAAAGGCAAACCCTAAGGCTCCCTGACTTTGCAAGGGCAAGGGTCAAGGTCCATTATACGCTGTTTTACCTTTGTATTTTTACAAAAAGATTGTTTTCTATACTCGAATTTGTAAGCGCAATTAAAATAAGAAGGCCCAATGAGCAATTAAGTATACAGCTTAGAAAATGTCATTGTATGCCTCTTAAATATTCCTCATTTATGGGATTTTTAGAGGAATTTTGATAGGTCAGTATTTTAACATCAAACTAAGTATCTTGGCTATATGTAGATTTAAAATCTCTTCTTTGATATGACTATTTGAATTATTCAGACTTGCATAGAATGCCCAGGAATTGTAGAAATCCCTGGACTCCCAAGCTAATTTGAATATCTATTTGTTATATCAAAGATGAGATTTTAAATCTACATATAATCAAGATGCTTAGTTGTCATACTGAGAATCTTTTGATGTTAAAATGTCGATAAATGGAGATTTTTTTTCATAATTCCTTTCATTTTGGTTTTGTGACGCTTGATATGATGGTCAGTTCTAAAATTCGTTTGGTAATTCCAGCAGTGTAATTGCAATGCCTCTAGTTGGTCTCGTGTAGCTTCCGTTTCAATCCCTCAATTATTCTGGAAATCCCAAGAGGGAGGAAGAACTGGATTTTATAACCTTAATATCGATTTAGAAATTTTGTAAATTATGATCATAACATAATTATCAGCTTTAAGTAACTTGTTACTTCTCATTGTTTTATTGTTTGTTTATTTTTCTTGTCATTTATGTGATTGTGTTGATCTACTTTTGAGTTAGCTATTCGTGTAAAGTCGATTACCTTACAATCTTTCATATGCTATCTATTGCAGGTGGATTTCTTCCTTGGCAGTCTTGGAAAAGATTCTTTTCTGGTTAATGTCTTATACAGCTTTGCACAACCATACTCAAACAGTGACAACTGTATTTTAGCTCAGATTCTATGTTTGTGGGAACAATCTCTATCATACACCTATGTAAAAACAACATAATAAAGCTATTTGCAATGGTTACCACTACAGACTTTATTGGGAAGATCAAGAAATGGTATTTGCTACCTTACTGATATACTCTAGGAAAATTCTCTGTGCACCAATGATGAAAAATAAAAGTGAGGAGTTTCTTCTGTGCTCAGATCAAGATGCTACACATGTTTCAGCATGGTTGAGATCTATAATTCAGCTATGGTTGATCTTGCAAAAGTGTAGCTTGATACCAATATTTGACATTTTGTTTTTTAAAAAAAAAAAGTGGTAGAAGCTTGGTTTATCCCTTGCTCTCTTCTTAAACGCTTGGAATTCTAGCTGTTTATTCATTGTTGGTTGTTTCTGTGTCTAGGATTCTGATTGAATTGACTCCAATTTTAAGTAGCCTTCACACTCAAAATGAGAGTCCCTTTTATATTTTGAAAATATAATTTATTTATTTTTCCTTTACACCAATCATGCTCAATTCTCCAAGTTGAACGCTGAGTGGAAAAACAACAGCCTCCTGTATAGTCCTTAGCTTAAGGGCGTGTAACATTTCTTTCCATCCAATGCAAGTTGGTGGAATTTTTTTCTTTATAATTATGAGCTTGACTCGTGCATTCAATTTATAATGTACCTCGTATTGGGGTGGTCAAAATCTGTTTTATTCTGTCAAAAGCCATGTATGTTAATTGAACATTGACATTATAAAATCTTTTTACCAATACCAATAATGCCATACACAAGGAGAAATAGACAAGGAGAAGACTTTTGGTGCTCCTTGAACACCAATTTTCCAGTGATTCAAACCAATGAAAATGTGATAATTACTCAGGACAGAGAAAAAAAAAATTTATACAAGTGTCACTCGTTTGATAAAAAGACAATATCAAGAGTACTAAATTTTTTTCCATACACAAGTTTCTTTTTCAATTAGGCAGCCTAGATGATTCTTCTTCTTCTCTATAACTATGTCATTCTGATGTCAGATACGCGTAAGACAATTAATTGTTATTTGACTCTGAACTACCTACTGTAGTCTACACAAGTCTCCAACAAGATCTGCGAATATTATCTTTTTCTTCGTCTATGTTTCACTGCTTTAGGACATTATTATTTATTAATGCATGAGCATCTTATGTCTGCGTGGATCATGCAGTAAGGTAAGACTTTACTGACAAAAAAAGTACCACGTTAATAGTGTTGTATCATTGTATGTACGGATCAGTGCATCCGCTCTGCTACAAAATATATTTTCATGCCTCGTTGCATTTAAGAATTGTTAATATTATTGGTAGGGGTCAACTACAAATTTTGTACTTTCTGTATTCGGGGGCCTAATTTTCGCTAGTACTGTTTCCTCATGCTTATCACAAACATAAAGTAGAAATGGACTAAAGAGAAAAAGCAGAAGGAAAATTCAGATCCAATTCAATTAGTGTTCCCTTTGTCATTTTCCATAGAGGTCTCCTCAACTTATTAGTACTTGGAAATTTTAGACTATTGATCTGTAATTTTTGGATCATAAATTTCACAATGCAAATGATTCAATTCATTTGTTGGTAGATCTTACATAAAATTCTAACCAGTGAATCAGGTCTCCAACAGTCCAACTTGAGATACCTAAACTTCAGGTCCAACATGGGTAATCAGAAAAATGTGAGGACTCCTTAAAATGTTCAGAAGTCAGAACTTTGGAAAACAACAATGTTTTCTAGACAAAAGTAATGCTATAGGCTTAACCAGTTGTTTTTGAATCCGGGATCTCATGTAAAGAATCATAATCATATAAAGATAAATTAATAATAATAAAAAAAGAGAAAAAAATATTAATATAGATAGTTACAAAATTATAACTATTGCTTCATTTTTTTATGGTTGTAATTTTTTCACATGACCATATCATATTTTGTTTTTACATGAGAAGATATATTTTCGTTGTTTTTTGTTTAGTAAAAGTATTTTTTTTAAATAAAAAAAAAAACAATGAATAACCATTGCGAATCTATGACGCGTGGATGACAAGAAATTCATGTCATTTTATATTACGATAATGACATAATCTGGGCGTGCAGCATGCTGGTGTTAAAAAAAAAAAAAGAACAACGCACGAGTTTAAATTCAACTCAACTTCTACAACGAGATAGCATCTACAAAATTTGGTTTTTCAACGCTCAAGTGACAAAACAAAACACTTGGCATTTGTACTTTGAAGCATATAGTGATACATTTATGGATGTAGGTGTGATTGCCGATTGAAGGGTTGAGGCGAAAGTGACGTATCGATGGTTAAGTCCAATTTAGACAAAGATTTAAAATTGTGCACAAACGAAAGGGAATTATGTGACAAGGAATACTCGTACAAAGAAAACATGGATTGATATTTTGAAAATGAAGTAAACCGTGTGGGGCTATGTTAGAACAAGTAACAACAACCTATTTACCGACACACTAATATTTTCTCTTTTTCAAACAACTAAGAAACACTAATACAAGAGAGGTCAAAGTTATTACTGTTAATTCAATTAAGGTTAAAATGTAAGAAACACCCTAAGTCAATTTCGCAAAATTGATAAAAAAATTTCTCATGTAACATAGCAAAATATGCCTATTGATTTCTTATGTGATTTTTTTTATGTATGTAAAATAGGTTTAAGTTAACCCCCAAGGTAGCTCAGCTGGCAGCTGAGTTCCCAAGGGATTGCTTGGTGCAGGGATCAAACCATGTCTCAAGCAGTTTCTTGAAAAATCTTTGGGGGCCAGAAGATAAGCCAAAAAAATTTCGGTTGGGGGATTAGTCTCGTCCTTTCTCCGGTTGCGAAGCTTAGTGCACCCACTGTTACAATGAGGGGCTAGCCCAAACGGGCTGTACCCCGAGGGCATGGTGCCCGGAGAAGGTTGAATGTGGATACCTCCTGGTAATGTACCAAAAAAAAAATAGGTTTAAGTTTAAAAAGTAGAGTTGTTAAATTTTTAAGGATAGGAAGAACTTTGAAAATGACAGATAATTGAGGATAGTTATTTGCATCTGGCCTTTAATTAATGTTTATGTTGTCATGCACGTGCGTCTGTATTCAGAGAAGTGGAAAACAAATAGAACATGACAGATTGACAGCTTTAAAGTTCTTAGTAGTACACATATAATATAAAGTTTTATAAGAGTTAGGTAGGAAAAGTGATTCTGCAATGTTTTAAAAATTTGTTTTGTGCACTTTAATTTTTTTCTTCTTCAAAAAGTATAGGCCCCATAAAATATTGTGTGTGTAGAAAAGTTTGTTGTGTCATGTTAAATGACAAATGCAAACCCCTATAATATAACATGAGAAAATACATTAATATTTTGATACTTACAACCTATTTTCGTTTACAACTTCTTACAACCATATCTTAACCGTTGATTTTCGTCAATCAACGGTTAAAATTTTCGTAAATTAAATTTATTTATTAATTATTAATTCACAATAAATAGCAACCGTTAATTAACGAAAATCACTGGTTAAAATATATTTGTAAGAGTTTATAAACTATCTAGGTTGTAAATATAACCCCTCCCTTTGAATTTTACTTTATAAGTTAAATGAGCATGTAAAAATTTTCAAGTTTTAAAACTTAATGAAAATAATATAATGGTTAAAAGGGGATTAAGAGGAATAACTCAAATTCAACTTTAAAAGTCAAGTTTATTATGAATGAAAAAACGACAAATTTTAATACTAAAAAAGACGACAAATTTGGGAGATAATTATGGGGAACGATATTGTAACAACCAAGTTATGTTACTACCATGTTACTACCAATCAATCTCACCGTTAAATCGATTATGTTGATCCAACAGTTATATTTATTTTCATCTTTGTATGGTCATGATTTCTCAAATTTAATACTTTATATATATTTCCACCTTTGTATAGTTATGATTTCTTATATTTAATGCTTTCACTTTAAATATGGGGAATCATAACCATACAAAAAATGAAAATAAATATAACCGTTGGATTAACATAATTAATCTAACGGTGAGATTGATTGATAGTAACACGGTAGTAACGCAACTTGATTGTTAGGATACTTATATAGTATTATTCTTAAACATGGTTGAATACGTCTAGTAACATCAATTAATTTCAGAAAAAAACTAGACTTTTTCATTGCTTGAGTAAGCGTTCCTAATTTCGTATAAAAAAAATAGCATTCAACAACCTTGTATTTGGTGTAACCTCCAACCTTGAATAAAACCAGAAAAACAAAACCTCTATATAGCATATGCATGCCAACTCCACATTAAGGTGATAAAGTCTCATTTTACCAACAACAAAAAAAAGGTGAGAAAGTCTCAGCAATTATTGAACTGGTTCTGTGTTGTTTTCGCTTCAAAGTTCAATTCATACTTTCCTTTTCATTAAGGTGAGAAAGTCTCAGTAATTATTTAACTGATTTTGTTTTATTGGTTTATATGAGTATGTTGAGGGAGGGAAGTGATTTTACCATAGAGGGTCTGTGCTTGTTATCAGAGCAGAAAAAATTGTTTTTTTTATGGTATGTTTAATGAGAGAAATGATTTCCAGGTTTCAACCCCTTCTGGTTTATAGTTCAATGAGCTTTTTTATTTTGTCGATGGTTCTTAGGTTTTTTTTTAGAGGGAAAACTTAGTGGATCACTTTAGGTATTATTGAGTCAGCGGGGTGGTTGATCAAAATTTTTCTGTTTCTGTGTTTCAGTGTGTTTGGAATTGAATGATTTTATATTTGAATGCCTTTTTTTTTTTTTTTTTACTTTTTATCTTGGAAGTCCCTCTTCCAGGAAAGTAGTGATCAAATGTTTAAGGTTTAGCTATGTCTCATACAAAATTTCATCTTTCTATGTAATTGAGTTGAAGTTTAGAGCATGCTTCGAGAATTGAGTTCAAGAAAATACTAATGGATCTTTTGAATATCCATTTAAGGAAATAAAAAACCATGAATAGCATCACCTTTTTCATTTAGAAGAAATAAAGAAAAAGAAAAAAAGAGAGGAAGAAAAGGTGTTGCTTTAAGTAGCAGTAGGTGCTCCAAAATTCATCATATAGTTTAATTCATCTTAGCCAATTTCCATTTCTTGATTGCACAAATTTGAAATCACAAACAATAACATGTGGTGGAAAGGGAAAAACTAATGCAGAGACAGATTAGTAATAAAAAGATTCAAATAAAATGATAAAATTGCAGTAGAGTTCAGAGATTAAGAACTATTATATTCTGTACACGTGGAATGTGAAAATCAGACACTACCTCTTTGGTATGCTGCTAGTTCGAATAGTATATAATAGATTTGGAAAATATAGATTATGCTGTAAAGAAATTTGCTTTTCTAGTTTTAAAATGCTTATTCATGACTTTAATAAATAATCCAACTCTGTTCTTACTGGTTTCCAGCCTTTATTTGAGTAATATATTCCATAAACTTTAATTTCTAACCTCAAAGAATACCAGTTTTAGGCAACAGCCTCAACACTACCTGCTTCTTATACCATCAGGATTGAGACTTCACTTTTGCTTAATATTGTTATAGCTCTGGTTTTTTTTTTTATCTATCTTTGTTGCTTTAATTATTGTGTTACCTTTTCTGCAGAAGATCTCAGGTTTTGAGTACACTGCTCTTGTCCAGCAGAAATTGGATTGAAATGTGGACAATGATCAACAGAGCTTAAAAAGTAGAAGTTACTGACATTTGTTGTTCCAACAAAGAGAGCAATCAGAAAATTTGGAAGTGTTTGTATCAGAAACATATTTTACTGTTGTTTAAGTATATCCAAAGAACCGGTTATTTTTCAATGCAAACGTCTCAGAAACATAAAATGTCCTTTGGCTCTGGCTTGTTCAGCACGGAGCCAGAGCAAAATTTGGAGTATTGTTGCTTTCTGCCAAGTGAGAACCTAGAAAACTACTCATCCTCTGATAACAGTAGCCATGCAACCTACCCTTCTTTTCATACTTTAGAACAATATTCCACCCTTGAATCTTCTACAAACAACAGTTTCCCTTACCAACATTCTCCATCTACTGTCAGTTTCTCACCTTACAATAGCCCAGTCTCAAAGCTCCAATCAAAATCATGTGTGTTGAGGTCACAGCATTCTCTTGAAATTATTAGTGATTCACTAGAAAATGAATCTAGTTTGACACATGACCACGATGAACTGATGCACAAGATAAGGGAGCTCGAAAGTGCTATGCTGGGACTTGATGCAGATGTTCTGGACATATATGATCCTGTAACTCCACGTGAATCTGATTCATTCTTGTTAGAGGCTGAGAAGTGCAAGAAAATGAAGGAGATGATATCTAGAGGGGATTTGAAAGAGATGCTTTGTACTTGTGCAAAAGCAATGGCAGTGAATGATATGGAGACAACCGACCGGTTGATGTCGGAGTTGCCTAAAATGGTGTCGGTTACTGGCAACCCAATCCAACGATTGGGTGCATATATGTTGGAGGCTCTTGTTGCAAGGTTGGCTTCTTCAGGAAGCACAATCTACAAAGCCTTGAAATGTAAAGAGCCTACTGGGAATGAACTCCTTTCGTACATGCATGTACTTTATGAAATCTGCCCATATCTCAAATTTGGGTACATGTCAGCAAATGGAGCAATTGCTGAAGCCATGAAAGAGGAAAGAAAAGTCCATATAATCGATTTTCAGATTAACCAGGGAACCCAGTGGATAAGCCTAATTCAAGCTCTTGCTGGAAGACCAGGAGGAGCCCCAAAGATTAGAATAACAGGTGTTGATGACTCTACTTCAGCTTATGCTAGGGGTGGGGGGCTTGATATTGTTGGAGAAAGGTTATCAAGACATGCACAATCATATAATGTACCCTTTGAGTTCCATGCTATAGGAGCTGCTCCTACTGAGGTAGGACTTGAAGACCTTGAACTTCGACCTGGTGAAGCTATTGCTGTGAATTTTGCAATGATGCTGCATCATGTACCAGATGAAAGTGTGGACAGTCAGAATCATCGAGACCGGTTGTTGAAATTGGCAAAGTCCTTGTCTCCTAAGGTAGTGACACTGGTTGAGCAAGAATCAAATACCAACAACCTCCCATTCTTCCCCCGTTTTGTTGAGACAATGAATTACTACTTGGCTGTTTTTGAATCAATTGATGTTGCACTTCCAAGGGAGCACAGAGAAAGGATTAATGTGGAACAGCATTGTTTGGCTCGAGAAGTTGTCAACTTAGTAGCATGTGAAGGGGCAGAAAGAGTGGAACGTCATGAGCTTCTGAAGAAGTGGAGATCACGCTTCATAATGGCTGGATTCACACCATATCCATTGAGCCCCTTTATTAATTGTTCAATAAAAAATCTTCAGGAAAGCTACCAAGGACATTACACTCTTGAAGAGAGAGATGGTGCTCTATATCTTGGTTGGATGAATCAAGTTCTTATTGCCTCTTGTTCTTGGAGGTGATAATCCAATGACAACTGGTTCATTTTTTTTTTTCTGCAGGCTTTCAGTTAGTTTATGTATTATTCTTATACTCTTTCCGTGAATTCCTCATTTCATAGTCAAATTACTCTTTGATTTGTTAGAAAGCATACTAGATTTTATGTCAATAACACCAGTACCAGCAATCAGGACTATATATTCTGAATTTTGGTATGTAGTGTGTTTTAGAATAGATACCCCTTACCAGAGATAAAAAGAATGTTGACAATTTATACCTGCAAAACATGTCAGCTGAAAATTATTACAAAACAAAAAAGAATAGAACTGGGATTTTTAATTACAAATTTCTCTAAGCTATATTGCATTTCTTCTAATCCAGTTAAGTCAGACCCTTCATATTCACCATCAACTTCATTAACAGCAGTTCCAGCAATTATCCTGCAAACAATTGCAGCTCTTTTCACATTCTTTGCTCTTGCAGTGGCATTTGTTCTATTACTCAACTCTTTGCCACTTGTATTCAATTGAATCTCGGCATATTCTGTGTTGAAATTGTATTGAATTATTCGACACAGACAACAAGATGGGTCTTTACAGAGATCATAAACTTTCTTCACAGATTTCTCTTGGAAACATCTCACTGTAGTGCCATAGAACCGCAACAATTCATTTCCATCCACTGTGCTCCTTGGATGCCTTGGAAATTGGTCACAGGAGTTCTTCTTCACCTTTTCTCTGTAATTTTCAAACCTTTCAAGAACTTCTGCCGAGTAGCTCACCCTGAGGACTGTTCTAACCTTCCTCAGTGGCTTTGAGGTGTTCATCCAAGCTTTCTGAAAAATCATCTCAACAATTTTTCTTGATGGGTCTCCAATAATGAGCTCTGCCAAAATTTTATAATGAAGAGGAAATAGTTAATAGCTATATAACATAGATAATGAAATAAAGGATATAAAAGAAGTTGGAAGTATACATGAACTGCTCTAACTAGTTTCTTCTTACAAGCCTGTTACATTCATTACATGGATTTCTGATAAATCAGTAATTCTTATATTTCAAACTCCATTTTGAAACTCATTGGAATACTGTTGAGTTATGAGAAAGCTCAAATATTATGTGTTAATGCAAATAAGAGCAACAAATTAACAATTTACCATGAAGCCGTGCCAGTGGTTTGCTTGGCCTAGAAACTACTAGGCTAGCATGAGTTTCCATTAAAGGACCATTATCTCCGTTCATTTTTTCCTTTTCTGAAACGTAGTTACATCCTTTGCTGCATTTTGTTGGCTGCCTGATTACATCGGTGAACTTGTTTCCACATTTAACATTATCCTTCAAGGAGACCCACAAGGCATGCATCTCTTTCTCTATTCCTCTTCCTCTCTATGTGTGCGCGTGTGGATTGAAATATATAAAACACAAAAAGAATCGCTTCTTGTGTAACTATTTGTCCCAGAAACATGCAAAATTTTACAAGTGACAAAAAATAAAATAAAGTGCATAGATGATAGGTTTTTTTTTTATTTCTTTTGTCGGTTTGGAGCCAGTAGTTCTTTGATTTAATTTAGTTACAATGTCAATATCACATGGCTAGCTAATAAAAATTTACAAAAGCCATATAAAATCTACCGGTTTGAGTCACAAAAATATGCACCTAACATTTATTTATTTATTTCGGTTAACCTTACCTTTACATTTTATGAAAAAGAAAAAGCAATAAGCACAGCTCTAAAGACAGAAAATAAAAGCACAAAGAAACATGGCCATGACTTTTTGAGACCTAAAGAGTCATGTCTCCAGCATTGCTTTTTACATTCACATAGTAAATAAAGCAAATAAGAGTTCGAACTTTTTTTATCTCTAATTTCTTGATATTTAAATTGTTTAAAAACTATAACCTTTCACATGCTCTAAAGGATTTATAGATGATGATATGGTAAGGATAAAGAAATGCTCATGGGTGGCTCATCTGGCTCTGAGGGGGAAGGATCAACCAGAAACCATATAGCTCTCCGGTGGATAAATGGGGCATGACGTGGCTTCATCATTCTTCAGTCCTGTCCAAACTAAGACAAATATACGAATTTAAGAAAGTTGTACTCGTTTGCAGTGCAATTAAAGACCAACGTGAACATGTCAGAATAGTTCAAAGATAAAGCCAAGAGAATCCAATCTTTAAGGATTATTCCATCAATAGTCCAAGTAGTAGCATGCAAATCCAATTGATGATGGATTAATAAAAAGTATTCTTCATAAATATGAATGTTTTTTTGCAAAATAATACTAAAATTCTTCTATCTCGTCCATCTAACTAGCACATTTAGTTCTACACATTTACTTTTTCGCCAGAAACTGTTATTCTGGCAGGATTCATTAAACTTTCCCACATTTTGGTTTCATTATAACCTTTTATTTTGTTGCTCTTTTTTTTTTTTTTTTTTTGCATTATATCGGAATTGAACACACCACTACACTACATACACCTAACACACACACCCCACACCACTAGGCTAATCCCAGTGGATATATTTTGTTGCTCTTTATAAGAAAATTCTTAAATACAATCCAAATATTACACTAAATTAATCACACCCTGACATGTGAAAACAAAAAATGACAGCGGCTAGATTGATGTTAATGTAAAATGTTACTATAGGAATATGCAAATATATCTATTCTTTCTGTCAGTTTTCTAGAAGTGGCACGCACAGCACATTTATCAATACTGCGGTCCCCCTCCCCAAACCACAGGCTGAAAGGGATGGAGCGTATCCTTTTTGCTACTGAAACCAAGGAGTGAATAATGGGCTTCGGTTTATCAGTTGATAAAAAGGATAAGGCATGTGTAATTATTAACATTCAACCATTATTTCCTTCGTACTACCTAGAAGCTTTCATATTCCTTTTAGTTTTGTCATTGGTATAACTATGGAACCTAAATACAGAATATTATATTAGTATCTTATATCTCAAGCTCAACTTTGACTAACAAAAAAAAAGAAAAAGTTTTCCCAGGATGAAATGGAAACTGAGATGAGAATTTGTATTTATATTTACTTGAATAATTTTCATCTCCTCCGCTGGTCACAACTGAATGCATCATTATTCATACAAGAGTTGCACTTTCTACACACTGGCATTCATAATTCCATATCACTTCCACATACTTGTTACGAGTTTTTCATATGTCAAGAGAGAATAGATACAACTATTTTACCCACCAGTATTCCTTCATAAAATCTTATGTTTATCTCTATTCAAGTACGTGTCAATCATGTTAAAAAAGCTCGTGTTAAGAGTCTCTAAATCTACACAAAATAGTGCGAGAAAATCCAGCAAGTACATATTCATGGTATCGTCACGTGCATTCCATCAAATTTCAATATAGCCAAACAGGTCATCAATCACGGGACATGTACGTCTCGTAACCAATGCAGTGGGGACTCGGGGCTGAGGTTACCCGATGTGAAATCGTGAACACAACATGCAAAAGTTCAGTAAAAGGCTAAACGCTACTTAATAGTTTCACTCAAGCACTTTTACAAGGTTTTTGTAGAAGCAGCTATGATATCAGCTTCATATTTATACAGAAGAATTTGGATATATAATTATACAATTACAAACAGCAATTAGATTTAAAAGTCAACCCGGAGCTACTACCAATTATACTAAACAGCAGCTCTCAAATATTGTGATATAAACATAAAAGAACTACCTGCATTTTCTTATAGAAAATGAGATGTTTTACCTTTGATGCTATACCCGCCAAAAAGAAGAAAGCAAAATGCAACTCACAATTTTATTTTAATTTTTCTTGTGTAAACAGTTTCATGGACCCATTAGTACTCTTCCCATGTTCTGTGAGCAAGGATACGAGGAATGGTTTAAAGATGGACCATCACTCCTATTTTCTCTAGAACCAAACGGATTTGAGCTGTTATTTAGAACACCAAAGTATACAGGAACGGAAGCTGGGGTAGTATGAACAAACTTGAAATTGGAATTGCTGGTGTGATTTTGACCATTCCCAAATTCAGAGAGCAGCATTTTGCCTTGCCCGTTTGATCTATTTTCAGAAGCTGAGGTCATGCCCATTCCGAGGTCAAGGCTAATAGTATCACTTTCTTCTAACTTAATTCTAGTCTGTCCACCTGCAGTTGATGGTCCTGCCATGTCATGGCTACTACTCCTTGCAGCCGGTACATCATGATTGTGCTTACCCTCGTATGTGGTTATTACTGCTTTCGGATCATGAGATGCCCTCTCCACGTGCTTTCTAACAGGGCAACCAGCATTTGTGCATTTGTAATAACTCCTGCATAATAAGCATGGTAAGAAACATTATTATGCAGTTAAGTACCATGTTTTTTTCTTTTTTTTGATACAATGGGAGCACTGATGTTTAAACTTGGGACCTCATGCAAACTACTCCAACCCCTCACCACTAGACCAATCTTAGTGGCTTTAAGTACCATGTTTTAGTTAACTAAAGTAAGTTAAGATCATAAGCATGGATCTGTAAAACAAGCTATCATCCACCAAGGTCTAAGTACACATACCAGATTTTCGATCCCATGCTTTGAAGCTCATCATAAAGCACCAAAATATAATTATTTTACAGAGGAAACATAAGAAGTAACATTTTGGATCCATGGTAGTGACAGCTAAACTAATGATTGTCCCCATCGTAGTACAGACACTTCCTGGGATAACTATAACAACAAAACTCGGGTAAATATAGCCCAATTCATAACTACTTGCATATAAGTGCCTGTCCAATGAATTCAGAAAAAGACATCAACAAGCTTAATTGTAAAATGGGGTTTTGCTAACCAGTCATTATCTAAAACCAACAGGATGACAGTCCCACTTTACTCAGAAATAACATGAAAAAAAAAATATCACACACACACCCCATCCATATGTCCTACGGTTTTAACATTTTTTTATATCTAATCTAATAGTCTACTGCCACTTGAATTAACCACACTGTTTCTTTGCAAAATTTTAGCAATCATGCTCTTAATTTTCTACTTGTATCTACATCATTATCTATTTAATATTCTAGTTCCCTTTTAAGATCCGCAGCCCCATCAGTTCTCATCAACCTTCTACTGCCAAGTACAACTTTGCAATTATTTCACATTTGATGAGTCAGAAAACCCATAAAAATAAAAATATTCTGAATGAATATTAGAACAGCTTCCCAAAGTCATCCAAGTGAATTTCCTATACCTATTCCTTTCATGAGCTTAATATTCAGAAAACACATAATTACAGAATCTAGTTTCCATTTCTATTCTTGAAAACCATGATATGCCAAATGCTATAACCCACATGTCAATCACAGAACTCCCCCCCCAACCCACCCCCCAAAAAAAAAAATCCATTATAGGTATTCCTTGTATTTCTTAAGATTAAGCCCTTCAAAAAGTCTTGTGTTTAATAGATTCATTTGTTTAACTTACTATTAATGAGGACAGAGCTTGTCTCAGCCTCCTACCGATACACTATATATATTTTAGAGGTATAATATAAAACCATTCATGTTCACCTAATAGATTATGTTTTTGGGAGGGTTGGCTCATGACATGATATCAAAACTTCTATGACCAAGTGGTCTAGAGTTCGATCTTTGCTGCCCACATTCTTCTAATAAAAACATGAATTTCAGCAAAAGGTATGTGAACATGTGCATTGTTCACGCTTCAAGCTTTGTTAGAGAGACACAAAAGATACATATATCCTCGTCTAATACTTTAAGGTTTTGGGTTGAAGCGACACTTATTATAGTATCAAAGCTGGAGAGACCAAGTGGTCATGAGTTCGATCCTCACCACCTCCTATTTTCAGGTGGAATTAAGAAAAGCACAAGGTAAACCAAAAATGGGCATGCTCGGGACAAGGTAGACCAAAAAATGGGCTTGTGCCATATCCACACTTCAAGTCCAAAGGGCTCTTGCGTGAGGGGGTGTGTTAGAGAGACACAAAATAATTAATATATCCTCACCCAATGCCTTAAGGTTTTGGGTTGAATTGATTCTTATCATGTAAAGAACCACTTCAACCCAAAAGCTTAAGCTATTGGTGAGAACCTTTTTAATGTTTTATACTATTCTCTAACACGCCCCCTCACACGAGAGTCCACTAGGCTTGAAGGGTGGACAATGCATAGGTCCACCTACCTATGTTAAGAAACTCAACAATACTTAATTAATTATTAATTAAATGGGGACAGTGAGGATCGAATCTGTGACATGAGACTCTGATACCATGTAAAGAACCATTTTAACCCAAAAGCTTAAGCTATTGGGTGAGGGCCTTTTTACTGGTTTATACTATTCTGTAACAAAGCCCAAATGGCTCTTGCGTGGAGGGGACATGTTAGATATATAATATAAAATCATTCATATATGGACCATGACAATATGTAAACAAAATTCCTTCCCTTCTTTTGCAACTACGTATTTATATCCTTTACCATGTGCATAACTGAATATACTTCAGTGCAAGATACAGATTGTTTTTCCCATACCATACTGGCCACATAGCTGCAACAGGGACCATGTTGGCCACGTCTTAGCTAACAATAATGCTAAATCATAATAAAAGCAACAGATTGTGAAGCAAAAAGACTGAAAAGTGATTATATAAGCTTCAATAAACTATTATATCAAGTTGATTCCTCGCTTCGATTGTTGTCTAGACAGTGAATGCAAGAGCAAAAGTTCAACAATATACATAAAAAAATATTTCGATGAAGGACATAAGATAAATTGGAATTTATTACTTCAACTTCTATTTCCTAGTTTCATTAATGTGAGGACGTACCTTGGGTTAGGATTGCCTCTCACTACCTTCTGCCCATACTTACGCCAGCGGTACCCATCATCCAATATATCAACCTCACTCAGAGTTTGTACAACAACCCGTGGCTCCCGGATAGGCTTAACTACAGGAGTGATATCAGCATTTCCAAGTTCCATTTTTCTGCTCAACAAAAAACTCATGGTCAGCAAGTAAGCACACATGCTGGAGGAAAACTTGGCCTAAGTTGTTATACCTTCGCTTTGAGAAGAGATCTTCATCATCAACCTCATCATTAGTCCTGTTTGACACAAACCCAGCACCCTCTAGACTATCACCATTTGTTGCTACAGGTGATAGCTCTGTAGTATTGTTGGGGTCAGCTTCATGAGACACCTGACAATACATATTGGATGCTTTGTCTACAATTCAAGAATTAGAAGATAAAAAAATTCAGTTTATTTTCTTTGCAAAAGTAATCATAAAATGGAAGCAATGAGAAGCATCTGGCTGGTATTACCATCTCGACCAGCCAAAGCAGAAGCCTTATCAGATCTGTCTCCTTGCAAAGACATAATGGTACCAGCAGAATATCGGCAACTTGGTTGAGGTTTAGGATGATCATGTGTTCCCTTGTAAATTATCTCAGTGATTTGACCATCAGGGGAGCGTTCAAAAAGTTTTTTCACTTCACAGTTAGGATGTGTACATTTGTAATAGCTGCGCGGAAATTCACTTCCTTTAACATGTTTCTGCCCATATTTTCGCCAATTGTATCCGTCATCAGACGTTCTCTCAGCTGCAACTGAAAGACCATTGCCTCTAACCTCAACATGTGATGTTTGAAGCCCAGTAGCTGTGTTGCCTTTGTGATTAAATTCATCCACATCAACATCAACAGGAGCACAAGCCCCAGAACTAACCATTTGAACAGGTGATGATAGGCTTAATTCATTAGAAGGAACTGCTCTATCACTTTCGACTAATGGTGAGGGGGTAAACGATTCAGCTTTTCCTGGACCTTTTACTTGAGTAGATTGTTCACTTACAAGGTTGTTGAAGTCTGCAGGAACCTTACCATAAGTAAATAGCATTGGATAAGTGCTAAGCAAATAGTAATCCTCAAAACAATATTAATCAGAACATGAAACATGAAAGATCATAAGACTTTAAGAATTGATTTTGTCTAGTGTGACAAAGTGATGTGTAACAACAAAATACCTAACTATCTATCCCAATTTGCTAACTTAGTACACAGGTTTGAATCAAGTAAAATCACAGGAGAAAGAAACACTAAACTCAAGCTCACACGTCAATATCAACAACACCTTTATCCCAAATTAGTTGGAGTCGACGATCAATGAACCCAAATAAAAAGCAATAAGAGATTGAGGAAAAAGAAGAAGAAAAAATAATAATAATTAAAAAAATAACTTGATTGGAAAGTTATATTCATAGAAGTGTAACTAATATCAATTAATATTTCATTACCATATTTGATCTATTGTGCGGTTTAAACTGAAAGAAGCTTGATTTTCTGTCATCAACAATATTGGTATTGAAGCATGCAGTGGTTACAGGAAATGAAGCAGACACAGTAGAAGCCGCAGTTTGATGAAGCTTAGGAAGGGACCCAGTAGTAGGTGAAGGCTCCACCTGCAAAGCAAGGAAACAAATAATATTTAAACTACAGTGCTCTATGTGCAACAATTGCTGAATCCAGATAAAAACTATACATTCAAATACACAAAGATACAGGAAGCAATTTTAATTTCCCAGAGTGACAAAATAACAAGAGTAGGGTTAAAAAAAAAAAAAAAAAACAAGTTTCTGAATACCTGTAAACCCTAAGGCCCCAAACAGCAATCAATTGACCTATGAAATTAGTAATAACAATGGAAAGAGAGAAGATATATAATCATATGAGTAGACCAAACAACTGAGAAGATTTATTAGCCAGCCATGCCAGCGGCCCACTACAATTGAGCATAAGCAAAGTTCTCTATTAAACCCTTTTCATATATTTGCATGTTGTTTATTTGGATTCCGTATGACAAAGCTAGCATAGTACATCATAATATGTGGAAGTTAGTTATATAAACAATTAATCATAACTTAGAAAAGCCATTCCCACATGAATGTTGCACAGTATTTTACAAATATCCAGACCATCCAGACGTTTAACATCTAGAAAATCAAGTGCTGTCACAAAAATCTAGACCCACAATCTTTCTGACATTCCTTATTCTATTCTCATAGCACAAATAACTAAAATCAATCCACTAATCGTTGGCAATGCATTTATTCTTTTGTTCCACGTGTATAAATGGTAAAGGAAAAAACAGAAGAAGATATTCTGTACACTCTGCTACACCGTTAAAACAAAAACAAACAAAAAAGGCAAGCACCAACAAAAAGGAAGATTCATTATGTGAAAAAACAACACTGACATTAAAATAATAAAAGGAGAATGTCTAGTGATCCTCAGCTAAAGTCATATTCCAACAGAATACCCTATTGAGCATAAAGCAGCCATTACAGAATTCAATAAGAGCAAGCATCAGAACCTAACGGACCCATACAATATGTACTAAGTGAAGGATCAAACAAGGAAATAGCCAGCTCTAAAGAAACAATTTGCCACGAGATCAAACAAGCATATAAGAATTTCGTTTTTATTTTTTTATCATGAAATGAAAAACAGCATCATCAGCTCATCAACATTCAAATCACATCATATTAAGTCATCAAAATATTCTTGCCAGATGACAAGACTTGAAGCCAGCCTAAACACGCACTGTTTGGTTGCTGAGAATTTGAAAGAAAATCATAGTGAAAAGAACAAATTTTTAGCATCCCGCTCACATTAAGTGACCTTTACCTTACATGGGTCAAATAAAATCACCAACTTTGACCAAGATGAACTAGCAAAAAAAAAAATAAAAAAAAATAACAACATTCCGCCAATGAATTCATTCACCTTTTTTTTTCTTCCCCTTTTTCTATTCATTTTTTTTCTCATGAAACGCAAAACCCGTTGAGAAATTCTCCCACATAACACAAAACCAAACCATACACTTCAATTGGAGGCAAAGGTGAAGAAGAAGAACCAGAAACCCAAAGAGCAGACTCACCTTCATGTTGGAAAGAAGAACCGGGGATTCCAGAAACGACGTCGGACTCATTCCCGGAGGTATCGTAATGCACGGCGACCTCGAGATCGGAAGCTTCGCCGGCGACATCAGCTTGTACCTTGCTGTCGAATTCTGACCCGACCCGGCTCGATTCGGATCATCGGATGCCCCGTCGAGCCGGAGCTCCGAACCCGCGTAGGGTTTGCCGAAGTTGGTGGCAGTAGCGTCCATTGTGGTGGCGGCGTTGCTGGGAATCAAAGCGAAGAATCGAAGGGCATAAGGGTCATTTCAAATCGGCATTTTTCTTTTCTCGGTCTTGCTGTTGTTTTGTGTTGTGTTGTGTTGTGTTTTTTTCTTTTTCTTTTTTTTCTTTTGTGTGTCTTTGAAGGTTCTGTCAGAGATGCTGAGAGTGGGACTCAGTTGACTTGAAACTGTGGATCTCTCTCTCTCTCTCTCTCTCTGTGTTATAAGTTATAACTCATTCATGTGTGAATATCTGTTCTGTGTAATGGCCTTGTCATTTTAAACACTTTTTTTGTTACTTCTTAGCAACTCACTCCACAAGGGGAAAAAAATCATAACGATAATAATTGAGATAAAAAATTAAAAATTTTAAAGGAATGAGAACAAGATTGATTGTGTGGATTTAGCTTTTAAGACTTTTTAAAGCTGTGAGGTGGATTATTTTGTCATGAATTATTCACTATTGGATAAAGATTTTGTAACAAAATGATTACTTTACTATTATTTGTCAAAGGAATTATTATTTATTTTATTTTGTGTGTGTCTGATTTTAGCTAGGTAAGATATGAAAGTGAAAACTGAAAAAAGTGGTGTGCCAAGTACCAACTCTATGTTACTCTTCACCATACACAATCAATATGAGTGATTGGTGCAAAACTGCATGTCCCTTTCTACAAGTTGAAAGCCAAAGCCAAACCAGAATCGGTTCCCAAAAGGGTTAGATTCATATAATTTAATTCCATGGATAGGAGAGTCAATCTCAAGTAATCTGATGTCAGTGTGTATTTTTGTCTATGTTATTTGAACTTTGATCATTGATTCAAATCATGGAAGGCACTGTCGGAAGTTCCTTTGTGAAATGTGTGAAACAGCAAGTGGAGATGGATTATTGGTTCACAAAATAATGTGCTGGAGGTTTTTTGGACATTGACTACAAAAATTTTATTACATCTAAATGGAGCAATTGTTGACCCATTTTTTCGAATAGGATATTACTTCAAATTTCAGTCACAATAAATAGAATGTTGTCAATTTACATGGATATGCTGTAAAGATCTAGGAAAGAGTAAGTTAACAAGTTGGTCTCACACAGTTGAATATCATCTTTATTTATCTCACAGCAATTAGTTAAAAAGGGTTAAAGAAAAAAGTGGAGGATTCATTTTTGGTCCCACTGCTATTAAGGGTGTGAATGAAATGTGTACTACAAAAGCACTAGTTATAGTAACATTTCATTAGAGTTTGTTTTCTTCATTGGAATTGTGATGTTTTATTGTTTTTACTTTTTACTAGTGTTTAGACAGATAAGAAAAAGAAGGCTGTGCTTATCCTTGTGATTAGGTTAAGAGAAAGGAAAACAACGGCAAATCAAAGCATTTAACGGCTTGAGATGCTGTTAAAGCAAAGTTCCCGAGTGCTTTTCTAATTCCTTACAATTTTTTTTTGAGTAATCCCTTTCCTCCCAAATGAATTTTATTATATTAAAGGCTAAAGCATGTCACATCCATTACATTTACACGCGAAAATGTTCTATCTAAAATATTTTGCCTTCAACCCGAGGGGCCGGCACAGTTAGTAGTCTGACTGTGCTCTAAAGATGGGGTCATGTATTTGATTTTTGGTAGATGTTTTTTTGGGTAAGCTTATATTGGGGGATTAGATTCATTTCGTATCCGGTCACAACTGTTCAAAGCACTTGCTGTACTAATGAGAAACTAGCTCTAGTGGCTGTACTCTGATGACAAGATGGCTGAAGGAGATTAAACTGTATACCTCCACGTTAATACTAAAAAAAAAAAATCTTATGCCTTCTCTCTCTTTTCTTCTTTTTCTTTTTTCTTATTTCATAAGTAAAATTTTCTGAAAAAAAGAGTATGACTTACTTATTATTCATACCATAGAAACAGCATACAAAGACAAATCTTGTAAGTTTGAAAGTAATTGTGAATTTTTGTTAGCATTTCCCTTTCCAATCTTGCCGACAATCTGTATTAAATATTTTCAATGATTTTAGAGCTCGTGGGGAAAATATATCATGATCTCTCCTTATTTCTCTCTCTTTTATTTCTCTCTCACTCTCTCTTTTCTGCCCACCTGGGACCATTAAATATTCACTCCCTCAAATGGTCTTAAGGAAGAAATGTATGTAATTTTAAAAGAGTTAAAGTTATATTATTTTAAGTGAGAGAAAGAGATATATTATAAGAAGGAGAAAATAGACAAAAAAATAAAGGTGTGAATCTCACCTTGAGAGTGAAATGACATAAGTTGTATCATTAAAAAGGACAAATATTTTTTCCTTTATTTAATGTATGAAATTTGAAGATTGTCCCAATTTTTTATTTTATTTTATTGTTTTTGTCATATTGCCTAGAAAGAGAGATAGTTTATCACATTAGTAGTTAGGTACATTTAGAATTTGATGTGAAAAATTTATAGGTGAATTTTTCATATAATTGTTCAAGTGAAAATCCAGAATCTCTCTAGAACAAAGCCCTAAACCAGAACACATTACCCCGAACCATACATAGTGATTGAATGTTTGGGCTTTTGGAGGATTGACACGAGTACAATTTGAAATGATGTATGGTCTCCCTAGCAGAATCGATGCATACAGCTAGAATTCTTAGTAGTTACCCTATAAAATCAAGTTGTCCTCGTGCATGCATAACGCATTTCTCTATTTTCTTTATTCTTATTCATCGAAATAGTTATATTTATCATCATCTTAAGCTTATCAATTTTACTATCCAATAACTAAACATGTAATAAAAATGATAAACCTAAAATAATTATAAATATAACCATCCTCGTTACTAATTACAAATTCACTAAATAAGTAAAGAGCACCATTACTTCTTTAAATTTTTAACACTTATTCTATTGGTAATAGAAAATGACAACCCCTCGAGGAAAAGATGACCTTTAGGGTGTGTTTGATACAAGTATTTCAAAAGGATTAGCGGTAAATTTTCTTTGGTAAATGTAATTACCATGTTTGGTAGAAGGAACAAAAATCAGTTCCGAATATTTAAGGATTATCGGTAATTTGATTTATAAAGAAAAGTCACTATTCAGATTATCAAAAATAATATGATAATTCAGAATACTAAGTAAAAGAAAAGCACAACAATAATTTTTGAGACAAAAATACCCTAACACACATAAAAATCTAGACCCAATCTATCCGTTACAAAAGATAAAAATAGTTTAGAGTTATTTTTGTAAAATAACCTCATATTTCAAGTCATATTTCGTTCTAAACCAAACATGGAACGGTAATCTTTACCCAATATTTCCGGTAATATTTTGGCGAACCAAACATCTTTTTCGTAAGATTCCAAGTAAACTCAATTTCTATTGTATTTCTATTAATCGTGATTTTCGGATATCAAAAAAATTTCTCTTGTACCAAACACAGCAACGGTTAAAGGTGTTATACTGCGTCGGAAGCAAGGGACGCCGTGTAGACGACAAGTTCCAGCTTTGTTATTTTTTTTTTTTTTTGATAACATCCAGCTTTGTTATTTCATAAAATACAAACTTAATATATTTTACTAATGGTTCCCTAAAAAAGTTAATGTATACAAAATTTTGGTTGGATTCCAATCAAAACAAAAAAATTAAGTTAAAAAATGCTAGCGGAAACTGAGAGAATCATGCGTCAAAGATTTGAAAACTCGAAAATCATTTGTTCATCTTTTGATTGATAAATTGCGTTGACATGTTTTCACACTTCTTAAATCACAAATAACTACTAAACGTATCTTTTCAAATATGAAAATTATTAGAGCAAAACTGCATATGAAAAATAATTTTTATTGCTGTATTTTTTATAACGTTTATTTCATAAAGTAACGTTGAGCAAAATTCTCAATATGAACGCAAAAAGAAGAAAGCTGGCCAGTCATGTACGATCCATTTTCATGGAACACAATGAGTATACGTCTCATCCATAAACATCGAGAAAACGAGGTCTCTTACATGTTACATTACCGAACCATCAATCCTGGAAGATTAGCATTGTTCTGAAAAGGTGAGAGGAACAATTTATACAAAAGCAAATGATAATACAGACACATCTTTTCATAGGTAATAGATCACTTCTCAGGTAGAACAGTTTCAAATTAAAAGTCAAAATAGTGTACAGAAACTCCAGTGATGACCATACACCACATGACAACACAAAATCAACTGGTGCCAAAATTGTTAAGAAAACCACACTAGTAATTATAATATTAAAGCAAAAACAAAATAACAAAATAATATAGATAGTACATAGTTATAATATTAAAGTTATTTTATTTTTCTTTATATTCAGACATTGTCGAATAATATAATGAAGAGAAAAAAAATAATTTTATCATTATTATTATATATTACTCATGGTACATAGTTATTTTTTTTATGAGATAATTTTTTCCACTAAATGAGAAAAATGAAACCTATATATATATATATATATATATATATATATATATATAGATAGATAGATAGATAGATAGATAGATAGATAGCTTATTGTTTTTCATGTCACATGACATAAAATTAGGTCATGTCACTCCAAAACTATGTCGTTTTAGGAGTTATGAAAATTAATTAAAGGTGTTTTGTTATTTTTGTTTGTTTATTTATTATATAAATTTTAACAAAAACACCCTTTATTAATTCTCTTAATTCTCAAAACGACATAATTTTAGGAAAACATGACAAAATGTTACGTCATGTGACGTGATTTTGAAGTTTTTTGTGGATTTGTCCCTGATTTGATTCACCGATTACATGATTAGTCTAGTCTAACTCGGCAAGACTACAAGAACAGCAAAGCTTTCTCTACCAAAATTTTAACAAATCTAATCTCAATCTTACCAGCCTCAATGGGGAAATTTTCTTCATATTCTTTTATATGTTTTGGTAAAAATATATAGGATGAGGAGATGGTTACACCAGTCCGTAGCTGTTACGAGTTTGTTAATTTTATTATTTTTATTATTTTCTAAATTGTTAGGTTGTTTAAGTAGTGGGTAGTTATTTTGTTTGTTTTGTTATTTGAATTTCAATTTTGATTAAGGATAGATCATAGCTATTAGTGGAGCATATCTAGTGTTAGTGAGTAGTTATAAGATTGTCTTATATTATTTATTTAAACCTTGAAGTATTTGAATAAAGATTATTATAAAAGAGAAGAATTATTTGTGTGCATTTGTTTGTGTACTTGAGGCATGGTTCCCTCAGTTGAACTCAAATCCCCTATTTTCTTCCAAAATAGGTTTACATAACAGCTTGATAAAAGAGCCCGACACTATAGAAGATGCAGTAGAAATGGTTAGAAAAATTAGAAGATACAGTTTAGACACTCTCCATCAAGTAGAAAGAGATGTTTACCAAACTCTAATCAACTAGATGCTCTAGTACTAATCATCAAACTCTCCCATTTTCATTGTTCTCATTTAATACCTGAGACTTTCACACTAAAACATTTTTCTTTTTTTCTCTTTAACAAAAGAGCCCCCAAACACTACTATTGCTATTAAAATTTTGAACATAATCAAAGTGTCTCAATCAAATCAAGCCCCTAAATTTTTGGTCTAGATATGAGATATCTAATAAGAGCTCCACTTCTAAAAAATTTTAAGAGGAAAGAAACAATCATGGCTAAAGAACATTTTCCAATCAATAACAATGAACAGGCAAACATAGATATTAAAAATGATTCAATCATTTGATCTTGCTCTTAAAGGACAAGAGTAATTTTTTTAAAAAAAGAGGAATGTTACGAGTTTGTTAATTTTATTATTTTTATTATTTTCTAAATCGTTGAATTGTTTAAGTAGTGGATAATTATTTTTATTTGTTTTGTTATTTGAATTTCAACTTTATTTAAGAATAAATCATATCTATTGGTAGAGTCTATCTAGTGTTAGTGTGTAATTATTTTCAAGATTATCTTATATTATCTATTTAAACCTTTAAAGATCATCAGAAAAGAGAAGAATTATTTGTGTACATTCATTTGTGTACTTGAGCCAGAATTTCTTCAGTTGAATTCAAATCTCCTATTTTCTTTCAAAATAGGTGTACATAACATAGGCCCACAGGCTTAGTAATAGTGAGTACATCCACCAAACTTACAAATAAGCCACCAACTCAAGCCATGCATTTGCCATTGGCGGAGTGTTACAAGCTGAGCCAACTCCTGTTAGCAAATTTCTTTATTTTCTACCATACACTGTTCTAACTTTCTCCCGACTTCATGCTTAAATGATACAACATCTATAGACAAACTTACAGACAGCCCAAGAGTTTATTGCCTTACATTTGCACCGTAACACACACCTTGAATTCAAGACCAAGGGGACTGGCCCAAGGCTAAGTAATTCAACAATTTGTGACTGATGAGTGATGGCAACCCAGACAAGTTGCATGATTCGACCAAAAACCACTAGCGAAATGACATTTAGCATCAATTCATTCACATCTACTTAAGCTATAAGTTAATCAAATTGAACTAGTTCTGCTAATCACAGGCAAGGAATACAAAATTATCCATCAGATGTCAAGTTGTCAACAAATCAATTGTTGAATAGACTATGAGACATAATCTGTACATACAGATGATCAGTGAGAACCATAATCCATAATAAGCACCCTTCACCATCAAAATATATGAATTAGTTCAAAATACATAAAAGAATGAAATTGGATTGAATTTCAAATCCAAAGACAGTGAATTTTAATTTTTTTTATTCTTTTCTTCACAGGCCATGTGCAAAAGAAGAAAATACAGCCAACAGATTAACTTTGTCTTACATACAGGACAATTGTAAATGGCACAAAACACGAAGGAAAACAGAGAAACCAGAGATGAGAAATTGCAGAATACCATTCCTATTTGTAACTTGAAAGGACATCCACGAAATATGACTAATGGTGAGGAGATGAAAAAGAAAAGACGTGAGAAGAAAGAAATTTTATACAGGAAATTAACCCAAAAAAAATACATCTTGTATTTTGCCATCCATGTGGATGGTGCATAGATGAGAACAATCAACACAATTCTCCTAGGCTTTTACGTTAAAGCTTCAGGAATGATTACTCTATGACATCATTGGACGAGATTTTCTTTAAATATAAAAGCAAGTTTCTGTTTACAGCGAGAGGCAACCAAACCAAAGTTAAAATCCAGAGAGGTGTCCAAGTATGGCATAATACTGAACACTTTCCATCCCATTGATAAATTTTTAAAAGGTTAACCGATAACTGCCTTAAATATATATCTTGCTTTTACTTATTAACTAGGGTGTGAGAGAATAAAAAAATTATGCAGTCCTGAATCAACATTAGACTAGTATAATAAGTAACTCACAAGCAAAAATACAACTAATACAAATATGGGAAGTTTATATTCATGAGGGCTTTACTTTCGAAACACTCAAAAAATTTCATTGCTTAGCAAAAACAATAAAAGCTAGGCAGTGGGGAAGAGCAAGAAAGAGAAGTTTAAAGAATACCATGATTAATCTAAAAGGAATCAAGTGGATGCAAAATGATTTAAGTAAGTAAATTTGTGAAAATAAATATTCCCTCACAATTCTTAATTACTGAATCTAGTTCTTGTCCTATAATCATGCCGATCAACAAAGCAACTTGTGCTTTTAATAACCAAAAGCCAGAAGTACAAAGCTACAAAGAAAATATAATACCAACCCAGGAGCACAATATTGAAAAGAGAATGCAATTTGTTGATCTACTGAGGATAAGATGTTGGGTAGTAATATTGCAGACCATAACCACCATAATCAGAGACTCTATCATAGTAACCAGTCTGCACATGTGGCTCTGATGAATTTGGATAAGAACTGCCTTGACCAGGGTTGCCACTGGGATCCATTGGGACACCATCAAGACCATAAGTCCCAGTTGAAGGACCACTGGTATCCATTGGGACACCATCAAGACCATAAGGCCGAGCTGAAGGACCATTGGGATCCATTGGGGCACTATGAAGACCATAAGGCCTAGCTGAATGACCACTGGGATCCATTGGGGCACTATGAAGACCATAAGGCCTAGTTGAATGACCACTGGGATCCATTGGGACACTATTAAGACCATAAGGCCTAGTTGAATGACCACTGGGATCCATTGGGACACTATCAAGACCATGAGACCTAGTTGAATGACCACTGGGATCCATTGGGACACTATTAAGACCATGAGGCCTAGTTGAATGACCACTGGGATCCATTGGGACACTATCAAGACCATAAGCCCTAGTCGAATGACCACTGGGATCCATTGGGACACCATCAAGACCATAAGGCCTAGTTGAATGACCACTGGGATCCATATGGACACCATCAAGACCGTAAGGCCTAGTTGAAGGACCACTCGGATCCATTGGGACACCATCAAGACCATAAGGCCCAGTTGAAGGACCTGCATAAGGCGGGATGGCTGGGGTTGGGGTTGTGGACATCATGCCAAATGGCGTGGCTGGCAATCTCATGTATGGATTTGAATGTTCTGGCAACAAACCTGCTGACTGGAAATGAGATTGTTGGTACCGGTGTATGGCTGAATTGTTCAGAACAGCTGCAGGACCAGCTGGAGCAGATATTCGAGGACGCTTGATCCCACTTTCTTGCTGAGGAGGCTTTCCACCAAAAGCTGGTACATGGTGTTTTTTATTTCCTTTATCCTTCTTCAATTGCTCTATACGCTGTTCAATGCTTGCACGTGGAAATTCAGATTCAAGATTATGATTCTCAATAATCCTAATTACAGATCTCAGAGCATGGATCTCTCTGGCTGTGATCTCACTCTGCAAAAATACCTCAATAAATATAGGCAGTGACACAATGCACCAAGCAATCAATCAAGGGGGACATACTTACCCGTGACTTTCCTTCCTCGGAAAGTCTTCTAGCAAGTTTCTCAGACTCATTCACTTGAGCTTTCAAAATGGGAACTGGTGGGATCTTGTCAGCAAGATTAAATTGAAAAATATACTTGACAGCCATAACATGTTTGCCCCTATCAATAAGTTTCTGAACAAGTTCTGCAAAACAAAACAAAAACAAAATTGCCTTACAAATTAAACCACTAAAAGGGTGATAATAGAAATACAACAACAGTATTTCCACCATTTCAAATCACAATCTTATACCATTTAAAATAAATAAATAAATAACAAAATCCAACTCGAAGAACACATTAACATAAACAGTAGCACCACAGCAACTATTAAGATGCTACAACAATAAAACAAAACAGTTACACAATACCAACTCCTAAGAGCTCAAATAAAACCTTAAATCAAATCTAATTTGGGGATTGTGACCTGGAACTTTATCTGTCAAACCAAGAATCTGGTACAGCTCAGGAAGCTCATCATAATAACACGCAGCCATAGCAGAAAAAGTGGTAAGCGCATTCGTGCTCAATTCAGAAAGCAACCCATAGGCCGCCACAAAATGCAAGAAAGCCATGGCACCAATTGAATCAGAATTATCACCCACAAAGCTTCCTTTCCACTCTGCAAACAACGCCTTCGCTTTCTTCCTGACATTAAAACTCATATTTGGAGACAAAACCCTCAATTGTTGAAGCAATAAATTGCAACTCCTCTTCAATCTGCGCAGATCCTTGTCATCGCTCACTGCATTTGCACCAACAACCCCATCCAAGGAATCAAAAACCATGGCAGCAGGATCCGAGGCACACTTGAGGGCACTTTGAAGCTCAACTTTAATGGCAATATTGTCCCTGAAACTATCCGCAATATAATCCCTCAACGCCTTTCCATCCATCTTCTTGCACAGCGCACTCAACTCTACCGCATGTTCCGAGGGCGACGCAACCGTTCCGTTTTGGGTTGTTGGGTTGGAAGATGAAGATGGGTCCTTAGGGAGAGATGGAAAGTTCGGGTTTTTGGGGTTCGGGTCGGGTAATTTTGATGTAGAGGGAGATGGGTCATTAGGGTTGGGGTTTTGGTTTGGTGGTTGTTGTTGTTGTTGGGATTCGAGGGATTGAAGGAGGAGGAAGCGTTGATTGAGGGTGCTGTGGATGGAGGTGAAGTGAGAATCGAGGTGAGACCAATCGAGAGGGAAAGAGGAGAGGAGAGGAGAGTGAGATTGAAGATCATTGTAGGCTTTCTTCAGATTCTCTATCTTGGCGTCAACCAGTTTCAGAGCTGCAGAGATAGTCTTCAATGTGGCCATTCTTGTTTGTTTGTTTAGGGATTGAAAACCTTAAATTGAATTAATACTAATAGCCACCGAGACCAGTGACTTTTGTTAGTGTTGTTGTTATTAGGCTCTGCTGCTCTCCAATTGGTTCGGAAATTCATACGGTTTTATGTTTATCATTTAACATAATATAAGTTCACTTTCCTACGCATACGTTAAAGAGGTGGGATTCACGTATTTTTCTTTCTCTTTCATCATTTTACTTTCTCTCTCCCTTTTGATGTGAGAGTTAGTGCCTGTTTGGATCCTCTTTTTTTTAAGCTACAAGCTACTTATAAGCATAAGCTAGGCCAAACAGGTTTTGGGAAAAGCTCTTATAACGAAAAGCTCTTTTTTTTATAATGAAGAAAAAAGCTGAAAATTAAAAACTCCTAGGAGGAGCTTTTTTTTAAGCTCTTATCTGTTTTTCTTGAATTGTGTGCTTTTTTTTTAAAATAAAGAGTGATAAAGATAGAAAGAGATAATTTTCTTGAAATATGTGCTTTTAAGTAATTTTTAAGCTAAAACTTTTATGTAATTTCCAAACAGCTTTTAGCTTATTTTTTTAAGCTCTTTTTTTTAGCTTTAGCTTATAAGTAGCTTCTAGCTTAAAAATAAGAGGATCCAAACAGGCACTTAGAAACAATACTTACATTATGTTCCATAACACTAATAAAACTCAACGTTAATTCAACAAAGAACACAGTGATTTGTTGGGCCACATGCTGCTCCTATGTCTTGGGCTTCTCTGTTCAACCCATCCCAAAATATAATTTTTGGTATTCTTTTAAAATTGATCAAACTAAACTCCGTTACGCATTTTATTTCTTCAACGCTTCTAATCTAATTTAATGTAGATAAATTATTTGTATAGAGTACAAAATGATGTTATTTTGGAATTAAAATTATGAGATTTTTATATTTATAATTTCTTTTAATATTATAATAGTCTTTATTATTATACTTTTTTAATCTTCTAATCCAAAACAAAATTATTTTGAGAGTAAACATAGACAATTTATCTGCATTTACTGTGAAAACATTAAAGCCTTTTAAAATAGCCCAAAAGAAAGAAAAGAAAACCTGCGTACTCATACAGACATAGATAAATATAATATGAGGGTAATATAATTGATGATATAATCTGTTTATTAATTTGTGACCTTTAATCAAACGGTTATTGTATTTAAAAAGAATTAATATTTTTCATATATATATATGAGAGAATTTTATTTCCTACACATACATAAAAATGTGTGAAGTCCAGTATGTATATATAAGAGATAAAATTATTTCCTACAATATAAGAAATATTAATTCTTTAAAAAATAGAAAAAGTATTTGTCCTTTTAAATAATAATATATGATGTTATTTTATATGAAATAGTAATGTTTCCCTTAATATTTAAATTAAATATTTTTCTTTCAATAACCTTTCATTCTTCTCGGTTCTCACGATCATCTTCTATTTTGTGACAATTCTCTTTTATCATAAAATACAATTGGTTTATTTAAAATCACACAGAAAAAATATTTTTTAATTAAAAAATATTAGAAAAAGAAATAAAAGAATGAGAAAACAAAGAAGTACTTTGCCTTCTTGAGCCATCACACAGGATATACCCACTAAAACAAGTATCATACGTAATTAATTGCATCCCTTATCCCTTAAGATTCACGGATAAGGAAAAGGAAGAAAAAAAATTACATTCATGTACGAATGCTGCATTTTTTTCTTCTTTTGTTTCCACTTATTTTTCGATAATATCAACTTTCATTCAAAGAGACTGTTTTAAGTTAAAAGTTAATTTTAAACTAAAGTTAAAAAAATATAACTAAAAATTATTAGATGATCATATAAAGTTGTTCCGATGAATTTTAAGGAGCTATGAAATAATTTGTTATTAGAATGAATTATTAGAATAAAGAATAAAATTGACAAATACAAATTTAAAATAAAAATGAAACTGAAAAATATATAAAAACTCTAAAAAGCTAGTATATTTTTTTTTTAACTTCTATTTTTTTATTCATTATAACAAAAAACTCTTTTTATAATAAATTTTTTATAAATATATGTTTACGTAAGCTTCTATTTATAAAGAAAAAAGAAATTAAAATAAAATTTCTCAAATATATATATATAGTAAAATTATTTCTGCAGCCGCTTTACGTACAGCAACGACATGTGTATGGTTATGATTCCCTACATTTGATGCTTTAATCCTTTGTGTGGTTATGATTCCTCGCATTTAATGTTTTCAAATGTATATATGACAAATATTTAATTATTGCACGTACAGCCGCTGCAGAAATATAAACTCCTATATATATATATATATATATATATATAATCCAGACATTATTTACCCACTACATATAAAATATGTTCATGTGTATTTTAACTTTGACTAATTTACTTTCACGATTAAAGTTATATTATTTAGTAAAACTAAAACCACTATAAACAATTGATATAAAAAAAAATTCAAACTATATACAAATTATAAAAGATTTAACTAGATCAGTAATCAGACCACAAAAGATTTAGTTTAATCACACACAGTTGAGTTTGATTCAAGTTGATATATTCTAGTGCTGAAGTTAATTATCTTTAGGGTCAAGAATTGTTACGAGGGTGGATATTTGCAAGTGACTCTACCCCTCAAACTAGTTTATGAATGAATGAGATTAGGTGATATGGAAAAAATGAATGTAACTAGGTCTTAGCCTATATATTTTTAACAGCTGGCATGAGATTAAGCCGCCTTTAAATGGCAGCTTAGTTTATATGTGCTATGCGTAGCCCTTACAAGCATCACTAATGATAACTTTGATAAGTGACAAATTGAAGAGATAAAAATAAAACCTTCATCTTATGCCTAAGGGATAAGCAATAAATCACTTATCAACATCATGTATAAATAAAGGATTAAGTTTATCAAATACACATCTTTTACTCTCTATTCTTCTAGTTATTATGGTGCACACATTCCACGCATTCGATTATACATCATTATTATTCGTGCATAACGATCTACTACGTACCCCTTGCAACATCTCTTTCATGAACTCCGACAAACATACTGATCCGAGATATAGGGTCTGTTTGATTGTGTTCTGGTTTTTTTGTTCTTAAAACTGTTTTGTAAAATAGTTATGGAAACAGTTGTTTTCTATATGTTTTTCTTTTTGAAAGTTAAAAACCAAAACAGAAAACAAAAACAACTCAGAATCTCTAAATTTGATTTTAAAAACAAAAAAACAGTTATAGTTTTCAAAATATTTTTTACAAAACAGGTTTTACCAAACGAGTTTTTTAGTTTTTTTGTTCTGAAAACTAAAAAACTATTTTGCAAAACAGAAATC
This sequence comes from Gastrolobium bilobum, assembly GCF_033153095.1. Lineage (NCBI taxonomy): Eukaryota > Viridiplantae > Streptophyta > Magnoliopsida > Fabales > Fabaceae > Gastrolobium > Gastrolobium bilobum. The sequence continues at coordinate 197,541 of NW_026898629.1, forward strand.
AAACATTAGCCATAATTTCCAATTTTCGGTTCAACGTTTCCAATCCCCCGGATCGATCAATATGCTTTCTAATTGGTCATTGTAGCCTATAACTCTACGCGAAATGCTTCTTAGTTAGTTAAATTGTTGAGGCTTTGCTGGAAATCTATTTATGTCGTTCGGCCATTGTCGGTCTGAACTGTCGGGTGATTCGCGGGATGGCGTGCAAATGCATCCTATGCATTTCTTATTTGTCAAGTCTTGGTTTGGACTTAAATCCCACAATGGGCTCTTGCCTTAGCACTGTGGGCTTTTAGTGACCTATAATTCTGACTCTCATCATTGAGTAAACTTTTGCATTTGAAATAGCATCATCTTATTTTTGTTGTTATTGAAAGAAAATATTATTCTTAAATCCTAACTCAGGTGATTGAGTAGATAACTAAGTGGATATTTTAATATAAACCATGTGTTTAATTCTCGCTGTCTATAAATTAAAAATGTAATTTTGTTTATTTTACAATGATATGATATTCTTTTTTAGAAGGGCTGATTAGATCTTACACCATTGATCATGCACTTTCCTTTTGTTTCTTTAGTACGTTTCTCGTTCGTGGCCTTTCCAAGTTGGAAATGAGAGGTCATATGATTCAATTACAACTCATACAAGCACGAGAGTGTTATATATATGACTCAATGATTCCTACTAAAAATGGTATTTCCCCATAAAAGATGGCAAATTCCAAAGGAAAGAATCACATTATTCTTACATTTAGAAACCATGATTCCGATATGGAACTGAAAGATATTAATATAATATGTTCACATGTGAGCTCTCATTTTCACATAAAGCACGTCACAATTTCTGTTGAGATATTTCTCTTCATAAACAACAGCAACAAAAACTGGTAAAATCTAGCAACTAATCAATTAGTTTTCTTTTCAAGATATTCGATCAATCAGAAAAATACACAGAACCAGCAATGATTTCACATGAAATACACAGAACCAGCAATGACTTCACATGATTTTAGTATCGTAAGAGAATACTGTGCTTAGTCATTGCACCCCAACTTGTTCTTATCACATGTTCCTTCGTGTATCCTTAATTCCATGCAAAGCAAAAGATAAGCCTGATATCACAAGAGAAGGCCAGTGTATAAAGTATAAAACAAAATATTCATATCTTTGCGAATTAATACTACCTACAATTTCAAGATTCATAGAATTATATCTCGTTAGTTGATTTTCAAACATGGCTCATGAATCTATTAAATACATGCAATGATTCAGGTTTTATTTATATTTATGATTTCGAAAAATACAGGCGTGATCCCCGATTATATTCCATAAATGTCATAATTATAGGGGTTTTTTTTGTGGGGGGGGGGGGGAACAGATTTCTTTCTCCATCAAGTTATGTGAATCCTGTTGTTATTTTCTATATATATATATAAATAATAGCATTGAGATTTCAACTTACAATTTTATGTAAATTATTCGAATTACTCACCTTTAGCCCATTCACGATGACTTAATAATTTTAATTATTTAATATTACAATTTATAAATGTATGGAAAAAAGTATGTTTGTACCTATTATAAAAACAAGGGGATATTCAAAATTATTATAACTATATATAGAAGCATTAAGTTTATGAGTCATACTATGAAGTTGTGGGAGAGAGTTATTGAGCATCGCTTGAGGAGAGAGACTAAGGTCTCTGTAAATCAATTTAGACTTATGGCATGAAGATATACCATGGAAGTCATTTTCTTTATGCAACAATTAATGAGAAGATATCAAGAAAAGAAGACGGATTTACATATGCTGTTTATAGATCTTGAGAAGGCATACAATAAGATTTCAAGAAAGGTTCTATGGTGGGTTCTTAAGACAAATGTATCATCAAAGTATGTAGATACAATCAAGGATATATATGATGGTGTTACTACATGTGTGAAAGCTTATAATGGAACATCAAGTTATTTTCCTATCACAACATATGTATATATACCAAGGTTCTCCTTATCTCTTTGCCCTAGTTACAGATGAACTAGCAAAAGATATTACAGAGGAAGTACCATCGTATATGCTTTTTGCAGATGATATTGTGTTTATTGATAAGGTCAATGCTGGTGTTGATAGAAAACTATAATTATGGAAAAGTATGTTTGAGTTTAAAGGTTTTACATTAAACCGGAGTAAGACTGAGTATATGAAGTGTGAGTTTTCTCTGGTAAGAAATGAAGATCAAGATCCGTGCATCTCTTGGACAAAAGATACTCAAGAAATATGTTTTAGGTATCTGGGATCAATTTTGCAAAAAGGTGGAGAGATGGATGAGGATGCAACTAATAAAATTAAAGCAGGTGGATGAAATGACGTAATGCATGAGTTTTTCTATGACAACAATATTCCCCTTAGGCTAAAAGGAAAGTTCTATAGAATAGCATAGGGTCTGCAATGTTATACGAAGCTGAATGTTGGCTAGCACATAGGCAACATGAGCATACAATGTAAGTAGCGAAAATGAGGATGATAAGATGGATGTATGGTCATACGAGGATAAATAAAATAAAAAATGAAGATATTCGCTGAAAGATAGGAGTAGTACCGGTGACTGAAACGATTAGAGAACATACATTGATATTGTTTGGACACGTAATGATAAGACTCATGGATACTCCTATAAGATCAAAAGTTTGTTATCAAGAGCTTGACACAAAGAGAGAAAAAGGTAGAGCGAAACTTACTTAGAGAAAGGTAGTAAAACAACACTTAATGAAGTGAGATATAGATTAACAGATGGTATGTCTTAGGAAAGATTGAAGAAAAACTATTAGCACAATGGAGGGTTAGACCTGTATTTTTCTTCCTATGTTTCAGATGGCCTATTTTTAGTTATTTTTCTCTCTATCTCGCTCTCTTTCTTTCTTACCTTCCTTTTTTTTGTCCCTCTATTTCTTTATTTTTATTTCGACTTCTTTTGTCCTCTTATATATCTTTATTTTCATTTCATTTTAATTTATTTTACCTTTTAATTGTTTATTGCTACTCTTTTATGGATAATGTTATATATATATATATATATATATATATATATATATATATATATTAAATTTTTTTATCTTTTTTCTCAACCTTTTCGTACTTTTTATTTGGGTTCGTCTACCACTAACCTCAACTAGTTTGGGATAAATGTGTTGTTGATGTTGATATTGAATATTACAATTTATAAATGATTTTAATAATTATATTTGACTTGCATTTTATTTATCTAATAGTTTCAATTTTTATTTTCCTTCATGACATACTTAACTCATGATACCATAATTACATACTCAGTTTAAGACTTAAGGAGATTATAGTTGGTGAAATTTGAATTGTAACTATTTTTAATCTATCTTAATCTTTTAACTTTGAAATCAATAGTTACTTAATTCTTCATTTTAAATATATATATATATATATATATATATATATATATTCAAATTTTATATGTTATTTATATTTTAAAATAATTTCAATCTTTATTTTCAAAAAAAAAAATCAATCTTAATTATTATCATATATTCTTTTATTTTTAATTTAAAATATCTTCTTGGTTTTAATTTATATATATATTTTATAAATTTTACTTAAATAAAAAAAAGGCATGCAAAAACACAAGATACTAACTAGTTTGAATCCAATTTCACATAGGCAAAAGACAAGTAGTTCAATTTTACATATTCATCGAAAAAGAAAAAAGAAAAAGTACGTGGAGAATAGTCAATTTAAATATTTTGAAAGAAGAGACGATATAATATATGTATTTATAAACAAAGATAAAGTAGTGATGTAATATATACTGAGCGGGTGATGATAAGTAAATTTAAAGAAAAATGAATTCTTTGATTTAATAACGGTGAAGTATTTCTATAATAACCGAATATAAGTTATTTTCACTGACCTCTAAAATTAAGTTATTTTGAACTAACGAATGGTGTTTTTATAATTTTAAAAAAATTAATGAAGGGTGTTTCAATAAAATTCATATGATAATAATAAATAAATAAAATTATAAAAATACCCTTCATTAATTCAAAACGACATAGTTTTAGGAGTCATTAGAGATAATTTATCCTTGAATGGAGAAATACTTTATCCTTTAATAATATAAGATTTAGTGTCTCTCATGATTATTTTCTACACACATATTAAAAAGTGTGCGATCCATGTGAGGACAAAAGAGAGAAAAAAAAAATATTGGCCTACCATACTTTTATATATATAAGATAAGGGAAAAGTGTTTGTCATTTTAAATGACATAACACTCTGTTCTTTTAAGAGAGAGACAGACACAGAAAAACAAATTTTATTTAAATTTTAAATTTAAAAAAATCACTCACTTTCTCTCTCCCATGATTTTCATTTTTCTGAGTCTATCTATCTCTTAAAATGACATAATTTATATCATTTAAAATGACAAACACCAAACCCGTATGATAAATTTATCTTCTATAATATGAGAAACAATAAATCTAATAATACATAGATTTACGCTTTGTTTTCAAAATGCAAATTATATCATAATACATCACATGCGATTTTGTTAGTTTATAATCATAACTCTAATAAAAAAATTAAGAAAGACATGTGGATTGCGTTGCTTTTTTTTAGTTAACCCTTAAATTATTGGATTTTTTTTTTAAAAGAAAGTGCGTCATCACAAAATTCATTAGTTTATATTTTAATAAAAATACAAACATTTGAAAAATAAATTAGAGGATCCGAACCCTTATTTTATTGAGTAATTTTGTATAACAGTAACTCAAATTTTGAAAAAAAATTAGTTATGAAAAGTTATTTCACAATCTTAAAAATAAAATAAGTAGTGATTCACTCCTATTTATGTTGCTCCGTTGTTATGGTAAAGGTTAACTCACTATCTATAAATTTGTTTATCAAAATCACCTATCAAATATTTCTTGGGCTATTTGACTATTTTATCCCTCATTAATTAATTAATAATCATTTTGCTCCTGATTCGAAACTATCTACCAATCTCCCCTTCTTTAATCGACTACCTTGCATTTTTAATCGACTAAATGGCTGTTGGGAGATTTAACCGACTAACTCTTCCTACTTAATCGATTAAAAAATCATACTAACTTGTTTTCCTTTGTTGTCTGTTGGGAGATTTAGTCGACTAAATAGGGAGATTTAGTCGATTAAATCTCCCAACAACCATTTTTGCATGTTTTGGCCATTTAGTCGATTAAAAATGCAAGGTAGTCGATTAAAAAAGGGGCAGATTGGTAGATAGTTTCGAATCAGGGACAAAATGGTTATTAATTAATTAATAAGGGACAAAAGGGTGAAAAAACCATATTTCTTGCCTCAATTTTGTATAAAAAATAGGAAGAGATTATATTTACTATCTCTTATTCTTATTATCTTTTTCTATTAAATCTTAACCGTTGATTTTCGTCAATCTAATAATTATAAATTATTAAAAATTAATAATTAATTAATAAATGTGATCTAATAAATATTTATTAGATTGAGAAAAATCAAAAGTTAAAATTTGGTAGTAAAAATTAGTAAGAAAAAAAGGTACCTCCCCTAAAAAATATTGTAAAAATCATGGATGTGAATAAAAGATATTTTTAAAAATTATTTCCATTTTTCTCGCCTCAATCTTTTCTCTTTACTAGATTCTCGTTATAGAATGTGATTCTTCAGCTACAAAATTCACAACCTTTTTTTTTTTTTTTTTCTCTTTCTTATGCTTACATTTTCCAAGAAGGCAAACACTTCCCTATTAGCTGGAAAGTTACAAGCAACTAAACATGGTCCCACCATGTTTGCATTTGCAGCCTCAAGCGCAGACCATGGTAACACACGTGGACCCGCAAAGGATAAAATAAAAATTACTAGGACGACTTTGTTTACCAATATTTCCAACTTTCCAGGATTTGACTTTGTTCAAAACAAAAAGAAGAAAGAAGTATACACATTCCTTAACAAAAACATGTCATTATTATAATTAAACGTGTATACATCATAAAGCACTACAACGAAAATTCAACGACGCGTGATTTAAATAAAAATGCTTACTTCCTGTTTCCAAAGCATTAATCTTGGGATTTAATTAATGTTTTTATTACACAATTAAAAAAATGTTTTTCAATAAAAGTTACCAATATTTCTTTCCATTTTATAAAAAAAAGAATTCATCTTTTCTCATATTGTAGGAAAATTCTTTCTCCTTCTATAGACATAGGATGTAATAGGTCCCACCTCTTATTAAAGAACAAAAATAAAAAATTATTGCACACATTTCGATGTATCACTAATAGGAGAAAAAATTCTACTATAACATGAGAATTCTTTTCCAAAAAAAAAAAACTTAGAAATCGGTTGAGATTTTATGATCCGAATTAGGGGAAGGATATTGTAACAACTAAGTGGTATTACTACCAAGGTTGAAATCATAACCATACAAAGGTGAAAATAAATATAAAATATTAAATTTGGAAAATCATGATCATACAAAGATAGAAATAAATATAATCGTTGAATCCACATAATCGATCTAACGGTAAGAATGATTGATAATAACATGATAGTAATACAACTTGATTGTTACAATATATTTCCCCTCTGAATTAAGAGATAAGTTATTTTCCTCTTCTCTTTAAATTCTGATTTAACGATATAAAAAAAAATAGATAGGATAATTTATCTCTCGAACTAAATAACTTTTAAGAGCCGCTCCTTGATTTCAGTATAAAAAGATAGGTTGGCTCTATCTCTTCTTTTTCTGTGTCTCTTTCTACTTTTTTCCAGGTAGGAGCTTCGTCAGCTTCTCTTTTCTGCCGAAAGTTTCAGACTTTGGTTTTCTGTTCTTAAGGGTCAAGCATTCGGTTCTGTTCATGGTAATCATCAAATATTCTTTTGTTAAATTTGTCAAATATTCACATAAGCCATCAAATTTGAAGTCTTTTTTGCTTTTTCGGTTTTACTTGCTATTTCCCTCTTGGATTTTGATATGAGTTCACATGTATACAATACCCCACACATCACAAGCACTGGTTTGCTCTTCTTTTTTTCCCTGAATTTTTTTGTTTTATTTTTCATTGATTAACTTTAATGGGGTTATTTTTATTTGGTTCGTTTTTCTCCTACAAAATTTAGTGACATGATGAATTTGTTCTTCTAGAAATAGTTCTTTTTATAATTTTAAGTTTATTTGATTTTGGTTATGCTCAGCCTCTGATCGTTGTTGAATGTTTGTGTTCATTTTGGTCACAGATGCCGAGTGTTAACCCAGACCCATCTGACAAAGATTCTGAGCCATTTGTTGAAACTGATCCAACTGGCCGCTATGGTCGATACAGTGAATTACTTGGATCTGGTGCTGTGAAAAAAGTGTACCGTGCATTTGATCAAGAGGAAGGAATAGAGGTGGCTTGGAATCAAGTTAAGCTCAGGAATTTCTCTGATGACCCTGCAATGGTGGATAGGCTTTACTCTGAAGTGAGGTTACTCAGAAGCTTGACCAACAAAAACATCATTTCCCTTTACAAGGTGTGGAGGGATGGACAACGTAACACTCTTAATTTCATCACTGAGGTCTGTACCAGTGGGAATTTGAGGGAGTACCGGAAAAAGCATAGGCATGTTTCCTTAAAGGCCCTGAAGAAGTGGTCTAAGCAGATTTTGAAAGGGCTGAATTATATGCATATGCATGATCCCTGTATCATCCATAGAGATCTCAATTGCAGTAATGTGTTTGTCAATGGAAATACTGGCCAGGTAGCGATTTAATTCAATTTTTGTTTTTCTTTCATTCACATCTTTGCAATCAGATAAAAACAAGAAAAATTTGAACTTTTTTATTCATTATTCATTTTTATCAAATTTGCTTTGACTTGGTACCTTTTGTGTGAGATCTAAGTATCTAACTTCAGCAAGTCATGGTGTCTCCTAATAGCTAGGCAAAAATATTCAAATTATATTATTTATAGATTATGCTCTTATCATTGAGTATATTGCTTTCCACCTAGTATTCGTGTTTATCAACTCTTGATGTTTATATCAGAACAATCTTGTGCAATTATGATGTTTTATTAATGATTTTTTTCTTCTTTTTTTTCCATGGTTGTTAGGTTAAGATTGGTGACTTGGGTTTGGCTGCAATTGTGGGAAAGAACCATTGTGCACACTCGATTCTTGGTACACCAGAATTTATGGCTCCAGAATTATATGAGGAAGACTACACAGAAATTGTGGACATATATTCATTTGGGATGTGTGTGTTAGAGATGGTGACACTGGAGATTCCTTATAGTGAGTGTGACAATGTTGCCAAGATATACAGGAAGGTGTCTTCTGGAGTGAGACCTTTGGCCTTGAACAAGGTCAAAGATCAAGAGGTGAAGGCCTTCATTGAGAAGTGTCTTGCTCAGCCAAGGGCTAGACCTTCTGCTGCTGATCTTCTCAAAGATCCTTTCTTTGATGAGATTGTTGATGATGATGACGAAAATGATGACTGTGCTTGTTGCTCATAGTCAAAATTGTCCTTTTTATGATAAAAATACGTTCATGTGTCAGTTTTTGTAATTTGATTCATCCCTTTTTTTACTGTTTATATGTTAATTTGGTGCAGGACCCTGTCATCATTTTGAATTTTCCCTTTTTTGTGGGCTGTGAAGTTGGATTAGGGTTGAATAAGGGTAAAGATAGGGTTGCCTGGGGAGTGCTTGATTTGGGATGGTATATGTTGTACAAAGGAATTTCTACATACCAGTTGTCAAGCATATATTGAATGATTATTTGATAATAAAAAGTTTTTAATGTTAAATATAACCGTTGATTAAGATAGGTATAGTTTCCTTAAAAAAAGGTAAGTGATCAAATCCCTTGAATGTAATCTTAAAAAAAAGTAAAAGGAGATTTTTTTAAAATGTAATTATCTCTTATTTTAGAAGATAATGATCCTTAGCATGCGAAATAATTGAAATCGTATGTGATTTTTAGTGTCAAGATTTTTTCAAAATGTAAACGTGTTTAAAAAAAGAATTCAATAAAAAAAAACGAGCTCCTGAATCAACTGTCCTAAAGATTAAAATTATAAGACAGTTGTTTGAAAATCAAAATTCAAAAGGGTATTTGTGATATCGAATCCTCCCTTTAATTGCTATCTTCAATTATAAAAGTGAGATATTGAAGCAATCAGAAAAAATAATGTGAGCGTGAAAAGGGTTTTATCGTTTAATTTGAAGTCAAAGAAACAAGTGAAGTCAACGTTTTGAATGGAAAATTAAAGCACATGATATACGTATGGAAGCCAGCCTATAGATGATAAATTCAACGAGCAAAATGAGTTGTTCATATTAAAAAAATTGGACAAATGGCAATTGGAGTAAAGCTAAGCTTAAATGATGAAAAGAAGTGGGTGTGAACTAAAGGGGCTATGTAGACTTTTTAGTCGTGCAACTCCACTTAATTTTGTTGGGAAATTATTGTAATGACCAATCGAGTGTGCCACCCTTTTTTCCCCTTAAACCAATAAGGCATTTAGAATTTTGGCTTTAAAATTTTGTTAATTCTAGTTGGTCGGTTTTCAATATTATTTTCTTTCCTTGGGGTTGATTGATTAATCAAAGTAATGTACTTTTGAAATGCCCCATTGATGCCAAATCATAATTTCACATAATCATCTTCTGCAAGAGAGAAAATTGGAGATAAAGACAGACATAAAAGGTGGTTAAACAGCGTTTGGGGCAATTTTGAAGGAAGGTTGACAATGGCATTAGGAGAAAATTAAATTATTCAATTTGAATTTCACTGTCTTTGATGTTGTAAAAGTCATGCGGGCGCAAAGTCAATCAGAGTTTATCCCCAATGATTGGCTGTACATATAATAACTTATACATGGCATGGCCCATGCTAAACCTCATGCTACTACTAGTCTTTTACAACCAGGTTTGGGGATCATGATCAAAGTGACACACTTGTTGTAAAAAATATCTGAACGCCACACTTTGTAATTTCTTTTCTAAAATGTGAAGTCACCTAACTCGTTATAATACCTGACAAGTTAAATGTTGACACATGGCAAAAGGTGCATGATCACGTTACGTGACGTCAAATATGCTACGCAGCACATTGTTTAGTCAGCTTCTGACACGTAACAAACATACTATGCAGCATAGTAGTTTACGTGTGTGTCTTGAAATTAATTAACGCCCCTAAAAATAATTAATTAATAGTTATAAAATAATTTAAATTAATATAGATTGAATTAATTAATTTAAATTATTTCATAACTATTAATTAATTATTTTTATGGGCGTTAATTAGTTTCATTTAATTTAGTTTTAAGTTATGTTAATTTTTTTTGAACGGTTAAGTAATTTAATTTAATTAAGGAGTGTTAATGAATTAAATGTAACTTTTGTTTGTTGATTATTTTAGTTTAATTCAGTCTATATTAATTTAAATTATTTTATAACTATTAATCAATTATTTATAGGAATGTTAATTAATTTCATTTGATTTAGTTTAACTTAATTTTTTTTAACCGTTAAGTAATGTAATTTAATTTAGGAGTGTTAATGAATTAAATGTAATTTATGTTTGTTAATTATTTTAGTTTAATTTTATATTAATTTAAATTATTTTATGACACACACGTAACATGCTATGTTGCATAGCACGTTTGTCATGTGTCATAAGCTAACTAAACCTGTTATGCTGCATAACATGTTTGATGCCACGTAATCTTGTTGTACTGCGCAATGACTTACGTGGCGATGCACCTTCTGTCATGTGTCAACACCTAACTCACAAGGTGTTGTAACGAGTTAGGTGACATGACATTTTGAAAAGAAAAAAAATTATTAAATGTGGTATTCAGGTAATTTTTTATAAAAGGTGTGACACTTTAGTAGTTGTCCCCCATGTTTGTACAACCATTTACCAAAATATTAAACAAAAATTGACTTATGTTCAATGTAGAAAATTATATGATATGAGAAACATAAAAAGTTACATTATTACTATAATTAAAGATTTTTTAACAGATACACTATATAGTTCACAAATAAAAAAAATTATATTATTAACGACCAAATACAATATATTGTTAATGACTTAAATTAAATCTTATAGAAACTAATTTCTTTTGGTGACTGCGATTGAATTTTTCTTACAAAAGTTTGAAGATTACGATTGGAATGTTGGATTATGAAATTAATTTAATCTACCTCAAATTGAGTCATCATTTTTCATAATAAATATTGTTTATTGTATTCTCCGCTCCTTAAGGTAGATGACTTTATTGTGGTTAACTATATTTATTTATTTTTACAAAAAAAAAGTTATTAATTACTTTTAAATTTTTATTTTTACGTTGAAATATTTCATTCTTACCAAATATCAATTATTTGAATACTTAAATTTGTTAATTTTAAATTTTTAAAATTCCTTTTTTTTTGTTACTGTTACTGATACTTTTAGTTTTAATTCAATTCTTTTAATTTTTTGTAGATTAAAATTTGATTTTATCCCTAAATCTTAGTTACTCTATTTTTATATATTAAACTATGGGTTTAATGTTTTTTTATTTTATCAGAAATAAAATTATCTCCAACACACAGACATAAAAGTATGTGGGGTCATGTAAGGATAAGAGAGATAATAAAACATAGCCCTCGCACACATAAAAAGGTCTATAAGAGATTTTTTTTATAAATATATAGAAAATAATTTTATTTCTTATAATATAAAAAAATTAAACCCTTAAATTATAGTACACTATACTCCGTTTTGAAAATGACTTCAAATCTTACTTAGGGCCCGTTTGGATGAGCTTTTTTTTTTCAAAAACTGTTTTTTTTCAAGAAAAAAAGCACTTCTCGTTTTTAGTTCGTTTGGATGTCTGCTTTTAAAAAAAGTAGAAGTCACCAAAAAAGTCAAAAACTTACTTTTTTCAGAAGCTAAGAATTTTAACTTCTAAGAAAAGAAGAAGTCAAAAGCCAAATATTTTTTTCAAAAACTAAATATTTTTATAAAAATATAAATAGCTTTAACTTTTGTCAAAAGTACTTTTAAAATAAGGAAGTGATAAAAATTACTCTTTTTTAAAGTTGAAACAAACGACCTCATAGTCCACTCTCTCTTAAAGTATGACAAATGTTATTTTAACCTTTTTTCTTTTAAATTTATATGCTTTTAAATTATTTATGCATATTTTACTTATAATTTTAAAACTCTATCTCTTGATAATGGAATATCTTTTATAATTTTAAATTTTTTTATTTTAATTTCTACCTTTTAAGTTTTACTTAAATTTATAATACCCATATTGTGGATCGGCTACAGCCTACAAAGGCCCAATGGTTATATTCCTGCATCTTTAAGGTGAGATAAATATTATTTTATCATATTAAATTTCACTTCTCATGCACACGTACTTCATGCACTAGGTACACCTAGTGGACCTCACAACATTAGAAACGATCATGAGTCATCTTTCACTCGTCAGTAGAGAATTTTATTTGCAGAGTAAATATTATTTTTGATTCTCAGCAAATTTTAGAATACCCGCTTTAATTCCTAGCAAATGAAAAAGTTATTCGTGGTCTTTAAGAAATTTAAAATGGATCTATTTAGTTAAAATATTAGTTCTTCTCAAATTCAAAAAAGACCCATATTAATTCCTCAAAATGACTAAAATGGGTTCACTTTAAATTTCTTAAGGACCACGAATAACCTTTTTATTTATTAGGGCCTAAAGCGGACATCATAAAATTTACTGAGGACCAAAAAGAGTATTTCCTCTTATTTGTATATACCCTTATTTTGCCATTGAAGAATTGGGGTTTGGTTGTGTAAGGCTGAGCCACTATGCCCAAGATTAGAAGTGTAAATGCCCAATAGGCCAATATCACTATTACATCATCATACTTTATCCCTATGAGCAATGAAGCTCATTTTCACCCTTTACCCACGTAATACACATAATACTTGCTAATTTAGTTTCACTTGTATTAATTTGATTTGATTAAAAAATCCTTATCAAAAAACTAATTAAGAAGATATCATATGAATTGATTTGTAAAATAATTTTATATTTGGAACACCTTAAAAATAAATACATTTTAACTTATTTTAATGATTTTATTTTATTATCCGTTTCTTAGAATAGATAAAATGTTTAAATTAATAAAACTAAATTCAAATCAAATAATTAAAATCAAAATTAGTCAAATTTATTTAAATCTAACTATTGGAATGAATTTCTACGTGCGAACAACTTACACACCAATAAATAAATAAACTCAATTCTTAAAATTTCGGTTTCAAAGTACATATTTCAAGGAAATTTTAGTAGCTTGAGAGAATGAGTGACACACAAGTTAAGAAGCTTTCGGGAACATAAAACAAATAAAAGGGACAAAATAAAAACAAACATCTTCGGAGAAAGACTGAGTATAATTATTTTTTTAAGGAAAAAGTTTAAATAACATCCTATGGTTTGTCTTTGAATTATTCATCCCCTTATATTCTATTTTTTATCATTTATCCTCTATGTTTTTTTTTTTTATCTAAGTCCCTCTTTAATAATGTTAGAGTTTCTATTTATTATGACTATTCTATCTTTTTTACAAAAATACACTTCAGCAACTGCCTTGTGTCATCTTCTTTCTCAAACTTTGCAAAAAAAAATTTGCCATATAAAATTTCTCTCGTTTCAAATAAAATTTGTGAAGTTATTATAATAAGGGAATAAATTTTCTTTTGATGTCTCTAAGAAGTAAGTAAAATAAAAAAAAAGATTTAAATTTCAAAAATAATTATAAAAAGTTAACTAGATAATTAACATTAATATAGGATAGAGTATCACAATAGGTACTATAACCATACTGGTAAATTCTCGTGACTAATTTATTAAAATAATTTTTGCTGAGTATATATTTTATGGTTCGCTTTTTTCTAAAGTTACTTTAGACAACTTTGTCTAATGTTCACCAAAACGACATCATTTTTGGGCGGAGATCATGTTATATTTGTAATTTTAATTTATTTCAAAGTTATAATAATCTTTATCATTCTAATTTTTTAACCCCAAAACGACATCGTTTCAGTGAACATTAGACAAAATTATCTAAAATAACTTTAGATACTTTTTTTCTCCATATTTTATTCGTGAATAATATTTGCTAAGTATACCTTACCAAAACTTTTCCTTAAATATGACTATGAGAATTACTCATTAGAATTTATTCAAGAATAAAGTATATACCCAACAAAAATTATTCTAATAATTTCTGGTGAGAATTTATCAGAATAGTTATAGTACCTATTGTGATCGTATCCTATATTAATGTTATTTATCTTGTTTTCTTTTTATAATTGTTTTTTGAAGTTTAAATAATAATTTTTATTTTATTGGCTTCTTAGAAACATGAAAAGAAAATTTATTCTCTTATTACAGGAATTTCATAAATTATATCTGAAACAAAAGAAATCTTTTATGGTAAAAATTCCTTATAAAGTTTGGGGAAGAAGAAGACATAAGGTAGCTAGCTGCTAAGTGCATTTTGTAATAAGGATAGAATAGTCATAATAAATAAAAGCTCCAACACTCTTAAGGAAGAACTTGAATGAAAAAATCACATAAGGCAAATGATAAAAAATAAAGCATAAGGGAGATAAGTAATTCAAAGACAAATTACAAGAGGGTTATTTGCTTTCGGGAACATAAAACAAATAATATATTTTTAATACAAGTAGGCAAATAAATGTGATAGGAGCTTTTAAATTTGGCCTTTCAAATATGAGGTTTGAGTCTATCTTGTATCTAGTATTAGGGGTGTTTGTGGTCTGGATTGGATCGGTTTTGAAAGCAAAAATTATCTGATCCAATCCCTTCGGTTTGGATTTTTTTTCATATCTGATCCGATCCAATCCAATTTTTTTCGGTTTGCATTGGATCGATTTACGGTTTTTTGAAAATTCTAAATTTTTTTTAATGATTATTGTGCAAATAACATCTTTTGTATATATTGGCTTTGTAAATTTTTTTTAAAAATACAAAAGCATCAGTAAACGATAATATAGTTTTTTTTTTTATAATGAGATTTGAAGCTCTACATAGATAAAATTTTGTTGATGAGATGTGATTAGATTTTTTCTTGTGTTTAGTTGATGGGTTAATAAGTTTTGGGTTTATAATTCTTTGGGCTATAATTGGGGAAAAACCCAAGAAGGTAGACGGAAATTAATATATTGAATCGGTTTTCATCTACCAATCCGAAAACCGATCCAATCCAATTAAAATTTTGTAGATTTTTTTCGGTTTTTGGTTTTTCGGTTTTCGGTTTTTTCGGTTATCGATTTTTCGGTTCGGTTACCGCGGTTTGAATCGGTTTAGATCAGTTGATGAACACCCCTATCTAGCATGACTATTTTTTTTTCGTATGGCTTTTGTTTGGGACAGTGACCAACACATTTTCAGAAATTATTTTTCTAATTGCCACGCGTTCAGAACAAGCGGCCAAAAGTGCTACAGCACAAGGCGCGTTTGGATTGCCACGTGTCATACATGTTATGTAGGAGTGATAAATGAATTAAGGGCCTTTGGTTCGGCTTGTGAAGTCCTGAGCTTATATATCTAAAATTGGTTGTTAGAACCATACTTGAACTTGTATAAAAGCTCGTTTAGTAAAAAAAGGTCTCCAGCTCCAATTTAAAGTTTCGGCCTTAGAGCCTCTCAGGCTAGCCTAGTATATTTTTTTATATTTTATATTTTTTATACTACTTGTAATAACCATCTCTCTCTCCTCAATCCATTTCATCCTATTTTATTGGTTAAATAGACTTTTTGAATGATTTTGTTCTATATTATGCTGCTTGGATATACATTAAATTTATGAATATTTATGAAATTACTAGTGCTGTTGATTATATATTCTGTTTAGATAAATTTTTGTTATCTTATTTTTTTTTAGAGTTCATTTTTTCTGCAATTACTGCGGATAAGTTATCGACAATAGTTCAATACGACGTCGTTTTGGGCGAAAATCATAGTGTTTTTTAATTTTAATTTATTTTAGGGTTATTATAGTCTTTATAATTATAATTTTTTAATATTTCAATCCCAAAACGATGTCATTTTGAAAGTAAACGTAGATAACTTATCTGCAGAAATATTTTCCTATTTTTTTAAACAGCTAAACCAGACTTTTATTTTTTTCTGAATAAGTCAGGCCACAAGCCGATAATTATATTTATAACAGATAACAGGCTTGATCAGGCTGGCACATCTAAACACATATACTTAGCCTTTTAAGACCAAAGTTCAACTCGACTCGTCCCGTTAATACCTCTAGTGCTATGCTCTTAACACGTTTGGTGGTGATTGACACATATTCCTTTTAGCCAGAGCAGACCGGGTGAAAGGGGACACATGTCAATCCCCCACCAAACATGCCACGGGGAATAGCACACATGATCTAACAGATGAGCAAACCAAATATGTTGTAGGCTGTAAGTCTGTAACCTGTTTGGCCACATGATATTCTGAGAAATTGTTTTGGACTTGTGGCTTTTAAGTAAAAAATGTGGTACCGTAGTCAGTAGTCACTGTCCTTTTTTTTTTTGGGCCTATTTTGATCTTTTTAAAAAAGTTTATTCTGGCTTGAAAGTTTATTTGGAGATTTATTCACATTAAGCCTTATAAATATGATAACAAACTTACCTTTAAATAGGATAATAATTTTTACCAAAAAATAAAAATAGGATAATAATTTGATTGGATTTAGAAATTTAATTAATATTTAAATTTATTTATTATCCTGAATGTCCATATCATCTATTTTATTAAAAATTATATTACTTGCAAACTTAAGTAATTAGCCATATTCGAAAACCTTAGCCATAAGGATCTCAATAAGTTTTCCTCTGCAGACAATATTATACATAACAAATACTGTGAGCTTGAAAAACATTGATCTAATTTATTTATTTTTTAAACAAGAAGTGAGAGGATCCATTTTCAATCTTTATATTACACTCTACATTTCATTTCCTTTTCTTTTTTCTTCAAAGAAAGGTTTTTCTTCCCTTTCTTCTTGTCTCATTTATCTCACTTAGCTTAAGGATAAGCAGGATATGCTAGAAAGAGTTTAAAAAAGAAGAAGAAAACAAAAAAGAAAAGAGCGAAAACCAGCTATGTATGAAGACATTCATAATGTCTATGAACACTATCGATTTCTTTTTCTTTTTCAAATATCCTTTGAAAATGCTAGCCGGCACACCTAAAATCGATGTCCATTTATTGTCATAACGCGTAAGTGTGTCTCACTAAACTGCTGCATTCATCCATATTTACACAAACAAATAAAGGAAAATAGATCTATCATGTTGTAGGAAATTGGTTGTCATGATATAGACACAATCAATGTGGACCCCACCATTTTTAAAATAAAAAGAAAAGAAAGTGGTGGGATCCACATTGGTTGTGTCTATAGCATGACACAACCAATTTCCTACAACATAATACATCTATTTTCCATAAATAAAATAAAAAAATAATGTTTCTAACGTGACAAGAGATAAAATTTAATCTCATACATATATAAAATTATGTAAGATTTATATTTTCTTTTCTTTTCTTCACATAACCTCATATGACTGCCACACATTTTTATTTATATAAGAGATAAAATTATAGAGAATGATATACTTACCACCAAAAAAGTTTGTCACATTTACAACTAATCTAATCACCGTTGAATTTTGTCAATCTAACGGTTATAATTTCTTGGAAATTATTGGGTCGTATTTATTAATTAATTATTAATTTTCAATAAATCCAAGAAATTATAATCGTTAGATTGACGAAAATCAACGGTGATTAGGATAATTATAAATGTGATAAACTTTTTTGATGACAAGTATATCCTATCCCTAAAATTATTTCTTATAACACTAGAATTGAATAAATAAAAACTTCTATATTTAACATTTCGCTGCTCACATCACATCTATAACAGCTTTGCACATGACTTTTTACTTTATGAATCTTTCATTTTTTTTGAGTTCATATTATGTTGTTAATCCCGATATACACGTCACTCGTCAGTTTTGAAACATGTATTTTTATTTAAGGTAAGATCTTTTGACATCAGTATTAAATTTTAAATTTGACAGATCATCTGATAGTCATTAGATTAAAAAGATCAATGACTCTAATCTGTAAGCCTATGACATCATTGATCTTTTTTAATCTAATGACTATCAGATGAAGTGTTCAAATTTTAAATTTGACACTGATATTCAATGACGGACCTACGTTGGTTTTATTGTCTGCTTGCAGACATAAAGTTGAGGAGGAAAAAAAAAATTTACATAGGGTGTGTTATTCAAGTCAAGTAAAGAAAATAAAAAAATAGGAAGATTAAAAGGAAATAAATAAAGAGTGGAGGAGAATCACACGAAATTTTCATGTTTTTTTATGAAACAAAACTGGTCAACTTTGGATCAAATAGACATCGACAAAGGTGAGTTTTTGATTGATTAACCCCTACAATTATACTATATTTTACAAATATCTTTTGTGGTGTTTATTTATTTTTTAATTATCATTATCGATTATTTCCTTAAAACTTTGGTTGATTCATCAAAGCTTTATTTTTGAAGTAAAAGTAAAAATTGAATCATAATTATGATCCTTAAAAAAATTCACCAAGGCACTAAGTGTGCAGACATAAAAAAATTTTCTGAGTGCGCTGTTGATAGAATCTTCCTCTTTTTATATTGCATGGAGAAACTTACGAAGCACCAAATAACAAAAGTACAGGACGAAAATATCGTTGATTCCTAGGAAAAGACATGTCGTTATCCACTGCACAAATAAAGAAGCAAGAAGGACTAACATGATTCATTCGAGGCACCCTTAACAAAAGAGAAGAAAATTCAAGGAAGGGCGACCACAAAAAATGCAGGACACAAGAGATCTTGCTATGTTTCTAAGGAAGCTGGTTTGCTTTGCTCTACTTCCATTCTTTATCATGGTTTGTACAGGAGGTGAGTTATCAGAATCTGAGTTTTTCTTCAATTTCCTTAGGGGTGTTGATCCCAAAAATGTACTTAACATTAGCTGGAATGGGTCAGCATCGAATCCGTGCTTGGTTAAGTTGAATGGTGTAAGATGTAACTCGAATGCTACTAATATTGTAGAGATAAGGCTTGAAAACTTGAACCTTACTGGCATAATTGATGCAGATTCCCTATGCAGGCTCAAAAAGCTTAGAGTGGTGAGCTTAGCTAAGAATAACATTAGAGGAACTATTCCACACTCAATTTTGCAGTGTACAAGGTTGATGCATTTAAATGTAACCAGCAATCAATTGAGTGGGAGGGTACCTAAGGCTTTAACAAAATTAAAATATCTGAAAAGCTTAGACATCTCTAACAATAAATTTTCTGGTGTGATTCCAAGTAAAAAAGAATATAAGCGTCCTTTTACTTATTATGTGACTCCAAGAAAGTTAGAAAGCAACAAGGAAGGTTATACAAATACAAATCAACCAGCACCAGCTCCTTTAAGTGGCAGCACACCTGGTAATGCCAAGAAGCCATGGTATTTTCATTGGGAAGCCTTGTTGGTGTTAATTTTGGGCATTGGTTTGGTTTTTCCATCCATTTACTTTGCTATGAAGATGTCAGCTAAGTTAAATGCAGAGGGACGTGTTATGAAAAGCCATCGTGTGTCTCCAATAAAAAAGGCTACAACTGAGATTCAAGAGGTGAAGCAAATAAAGGAAGGGGATTCAGAACTTGTGTTCTTTGTTGAAGATCATGAAAGATTCACACTAGAGGACCTGCTTCGTGCCACAGCTGACTTGCAAAGCGAAAGCTTTTCTAGCAGCCTTTACAAGGTGAAACTCGATAATAATGTTCACTATGCAGTCAAAAGATTAAAGAATTTGCAGGTATCATCTGATGAATTTGGAGAGACATTAAAGCAGATAAGTAACTTGAAACATCCAAATATCCTTCCCCTTGTTGGTTACCGCTCTACAAGTGAAGAAAAACTCATCATTTACAAATATCAAAGCAATGGAAGTTTGCTTAATCTTTTAAACGGTGAGTTAAGCTTAGAAATTTTTAGTAGTTGCTAGACTCTACACATATAATTAACCTTATCTATGTGTTCCTAAACATGAATTGCATGTGCATACATATATTTCTGCCTTGACCATTAGCACAATACTAGCTGAAACCTCAGATTTGCACATTAATATTGTCACAAACTAACTTCCACCAAAGATTAAACTACACCACCATGCAAAAATTAATTTTGGGCTTTAAAGCGTGGATAATGCACGGACACATTTTATATCTTGTGACCTTATGTTAAAATTTTACTTTGGGACTATAAGGATTGAACTTTAGATCATCTGATTATATATAGAAACTTTTAGAAAAAAGCAATGAATAGTTTTTTTTTTTTTTTTTTTTTTGGTACATAGCAATGAATAGTTTTAACAAATATAAAGAGTGTTGGGTATTAACAAATTTTATTTATTTTTATGCAGATTATATAGCAGGTAGAAAAGATTTCTCATGGAAACTACGTCTCTCTATAGCATGTGGGATTGCAAGGGGTTTGGGTTTCATATATAAGAAGGTGGATGGACAGGAGGTCATTCCTCATGGAAATCTTAAGCTATCAAATATCCTTCTCAATGACAACAATGAACCACTAATAAGTGAGCATGGGTTATCAAAATTCATGGACACAAATAGAGGTTTCCTGTTTTCCTCTCAGGGATATACAGCTCCTGAAAAGAGTTTAACAGAAAAGGGTGATGTCTATAGCTTTGGAGTGATTCTCTTGGAGTTACTGACAGGAAAAAGCATAGAAGTAAGTAGAATAGACCTTGCAAGATGGGTGAGGTCCATGGTAAGGGAAGAATGGACAGGTGAGGTCTTTGACAAGGAGGTTAGGGAAAATGAACATCAATGGGCATTTCCTTTGCTGAATATAGCCCTCATGTGTGTATCACGTTTCCAAGAAAATAGGCCAACCACGGTAGAGATTTTGGAGAAGATGGAGGAGGTAATGGATGAACATGAACAACAACAGGGACTTTTCGCTTCAACACACTGTTCTAATGGATCCAACCGTGAAGATTGTTGTTCACTTCACCAAATCATACCTGACACATGGGATTCTCCAGGATCAAATTATTGATTTTCATGCCTCACATAGTTAAATGTAGTTATCTAAATTTGTAATCTTACTCTCGTTCCAAACTGGATCTTTATCATTTGAGCATGAGTATCATAATCTGTGTGACAACCAGGGGTATCATCTAGTAGATGAACATGTGAAGTTACCTGTTTGTCATTTAGGAATATTATATTCTGCAACTAATGCTTTTAAGCTTAGATGCATGTTATTGTAATCTTTTGTTTCTTAATTATAATTTTTTTTTTTAACTTACATTGCTATATATGCATATATGCAGCTCAGCATCAAAGTCAATGCAGCTGGTCTAATTTATGTAGGCCACAAACAAAAAGTAGACAGCTGTTGAAACTAATGCACTTAATATTGATCTTTCTCTTTGATTGACAAGAAAAAAGAATAATGTCATTTATCTGAGTTGCAATATTTTTCATTGTAGATTACAATGGTGTTACACTAACTGCTAATATATATACTAAAGTGTTATAATTTCTTTACTTATCCAAATGAGTGTAGCATAGTGGAAGGACTATTCCCTACTGAAGTTACCTGAATTTATGATTTCTTTTTAAATATTTTACCCACACAAGCAAATGATTAATGATAAGTATGACATGCATTTGAAGGGTTTTTTTTACCTTTTTACCCTTTATTAATTAATTAATAATTATTTTGCCCCTTATTCAAAACTATTCACCAATCTGCTCCTCTTTAATCGATTAACTTGAATATTTAAACGATTAAATGGTCAAAACATGCAAAAATAGTTGACTCGAGATTTAATCGATTAAATCTCACTCTTTAATCGATTAAGAGGAATATTTAATCGATTAAAATTTATATTTAATCGATTAAATATCCCAAATGAGCGTGAAAGCATTGATTGAATGAGACAAACAAGGAAAACTCATTGGTTCACTGCTTAGCGAGAACCAATCTTGATTCATTAACGCATTTGAGTTGTTCCCTGAATCCAAATTTTCACATAATGCTCGCCAAGTGACCTTTGGCTCCCAACTCAGACTTGTCCCTAGTTTAAGAACATCCCGAACTATGATTGGTTCATCTTTAATCCAACACTGTTGGAAGAGAAACAACCCTTCTTCTGACAAGTCACTTGACACTGGACAGTATATGTTATTATCATTCTTGTCATCTCTAAAAGCAGCTCTTATCATAGATTTGTTGCTTAATATTGCTTTTCTGAAGAGTTTTGTGCTCAATTTTGCAAAAATTCTTCAGCACGTCACGAGTTTTGGCTTCCAACTTAGAAATCCATCTATTTGGAAGTATGGACTTCAGCTCCAATACATAGTCACCATAATCCCTCATTTCTTTTGGAGCACATCTAATACTTCCATTACTGTTAGCATTCCAATCAGTATATATCTCAATAGTACTCTCTGAAGTCCCTAAATCACAATATACTGGTTGAGGATTACCAACATGCATGTACTCACTGCCCTTATTAACATATTCAAACTTCAGTTCAGGCCGGGGTAAAATACTTCCATTTTGTATTCCTTTACAGCGAGTAAGACATATTTCAAACGAACACTTGGGGCAACCAAAACTTAATCATTATAGTAAACTAAACATTAATCATCCCCTTTGAACGTAGCGAGTTTTCCTTGTTTGTCTCATTCAATCAATGTTTTCATGTTCATTTGAGATATTTAATCGATTAAATATTCAAATTAATCAATTAAAGATGGAGATTTAATCGATTAAATCTCGAGTCAATCATTTTTGCATATTTTGTCCATTTAATCGATTAAGTATTCAAGTTAATCGATTAAAGAGGGGTAGGTTGGTAGATAGTTCTGGGTAAGGGGAAAAATGATTATTAATTAATTAATATGGGGCAAAAGGGTCAAAAAGCCTGCATTTGAAACTTATCAGGGTAGATTTTTCAAAAACAATGTGCATGTGCTGGATGATATTTACTATTGCCAAAATATAAACTGCTTGTACTCTTCATCAGCTATGAAGCACCGACACTTCAAAAACTCTGACTTGTCGTGTCCGACACTTCCTGACACTCCCCGACACTCCAATACGCATTGTAGAGACTCAAAAAAAGGTCCAATACGCGTTGTGTTTTTAGTTCCAATGATTAGATTCGTTGGATTATGATTACCATTTTATTGAGTTTGATATAAATATTTAGGAAATCTGATGTTTCTTTGTAAAACTGATGGGTATTACAAGTTTAACTTCATTTTTTTGTTAAATTATTGAGTATTAAATATAATATACCTTACATAAATTAAAAATAATATTTAATATCAAAACGTGTCCTAACGTGTCAAAATCTAACATTTTTTAGAATTACGTGTCGGAGTGTCGTATCGTATCGTGTCTCGTGTCCCGTGTTGATATCGGTGCTACATAGCTCATCAGGCAAAACAAAATTGGGGGATTCTTGTAAAAAAACGTGTAGCTAAATTTTTGCATAAAATAAGAGATTTATCTTGAATGTGAAATATTTGTGGGGAGAAAAATTAAAAAATTACAATTTAAATAAAAAATATAAATTTAAAGCAATTTCGAAAGTATTTACTAAACTAACGCAATTAATTATGCGTCATTTTGGGCGCAATTGGTTGCGCATCAATTTAGGCACTACTCATTGAAGTTTGTCACGTGGCACTAAAGACATCTTTATATTACGCATACGACAACCTTTAATGCTACATGGCAAGCTCCGCTGAATTGTGCCCAAATTGATGCACAACTAATTATGCAATTAACTAGCTAGCACTTGCAACATGGGCAAAAATAGAACTTGCCCCAAATTATAAACGTAGCCCTTCTCATTTTTTTAATCTCCTTTTCTTATTAGGGTTCGCTTTTTCTGCAGTTACTGCAGATAACTTTTCTGCAGTTAGCCCAATACGACGTCGTTTGGGACGGAAATCATAGTGTTTTGGTAATTTTAATTTATTTCAGGGTTATAATAGTCTTTATATTTATAATTTTTTAAAATTTCAATCCCAAAACGACGTCGTTTTGGGAATAAAATGCAGATAACTTTATCTGCATAAACATTTTTTCCTTCTTATTATTGTCCGAGTATAATATTTTTGCTCTTCATATGAGAAAGACAAAATTAGAGTCCGTCAAATGCAGCTTAAATGTTGTGATCCAAGTTGCGTAGCATGGAACCTTCCAAATTGAGTCTATTAACGTTCTCAGAGCTGAACCACCACTTAAAACGTGTTATGTGTTGTGTGTAGCAACTGCCAAATCTTTGGCTTTGTATTGCTCGATGATTTGTCCAGATTTTCGGCTTGAATATGAAATTATTTCATTAACTTGCGCATTTTGAATCTTCTCCAAGACAAAATCGTATACCTAGCTACCTATGTTACAGAAAATAAAAGAAAGTGGAAAATATGAAAGAAATTAAATGTGTACCTAACTAGTGCCTATATTTCCTTGTATATATATATTTGCATATATAATATTGCGATTACATTGTAATGTACGTTATGCTGGGTTCGTAATGGATTTTTCTAGATATTTTGCTTTTAATATTGCGAAAAATCTATTGTACTACGAGCCCAAGCACATCGCGTCAATGGAAGTGCATCACATCAATGTGTATTATACCGGAGAGAGAAATAAAAATAACTTTTATACTTTATACTATATCTTATTGTTAAGACATACTAGAATGCATTAAATTTCACTACATGCGAAGCACTGTAGATGATGTCCTAATATTGTGACTTATTAGGCTTTTGGAGTAGCTTTCAAGATGCCCATATATGGAACAACTGAACTTAAGAGGGGAAATTTTGTTGCTGACCAATCTTTCCTTTTGAATTATTTCCTTTCACATGTCAATGTTGACATGTGAACTATTAAGTTGAACAAAATGTTGACTTTGCTTTAGATATTGGAAATAGTGAGGAAGAAGTTAAATGAATTTAGTGTTCAAGAATGGTGATGGAGCATTTATAACTGGTGACTCTAAGCTCGCTACGCTCCTTACTTCACCAACAATAGTGGATGCATGAGATTGGCGTTGGAGGTGAGTTTTCTGAGTGGTGGTTGAAGATGACTGCATAAAGGTTTTGGGTACCTCATGGTGCTACTGGATGTTACTGTGTTGCCACAATTGTTTAGGCATTTCTTACTGCTTTATTGGGTTTTCCTTTTGTTCATAGGAATTACCCATCGGATTGATTGCATTGCACTTTTAGTTGTTCCACCATCCAAACTTTGATTCAAACCTAAAATAATTTTAAAAAATCAAATGAAAAAATTTAGTTGGTGCTCCATTTATGACACGATAACACAACATTCTAATTAGTTTGTTACTTTCTTTATAAATCTTGTAATAATTTGCAAAATTTATAAACAATATTTGCACCAAGTTATGCAAAATATCAAACACGAATTTGTACCAAGTTTTATATGCACCAAATATAATCGAACGATAAATTTGTTCCTCAGGAATAAAATAATTATATTAGAGAAATATAATTAAAAATTATTAATGAGCCTTCACTTTTCAATTTAAATTCTTGGATTGAAATGATTCTTTATAAATTACGTCAACATGCACAATGGAGAAAACATTATTAAAATTTATTTCAAAGTCTTTGGATGAAATATTATTATTCCATTCATGTTTTGCTACCTGTTAGATGAAAAGCTCAAATTGAATTCATCTTTGCATTGTGCTGCCTTATAATAATGTAAAGCATAAAATAGTTTCTTAAACATATACAATCTAATGATCTATAAGGTGGGGATGTTCACTGAGAATATTTATATAATCTATTTTTTTTTATACATTTACCTAATCTAATTAACCAATATAGAATACTGCATCTCATATTAATTAGAATAAACACTTTATTCAACAACTCCACTATATATATATATATATATATATATATATATATATATATATATTTCATTTTTAAAATTTGTATTTGTTTAAAATAAATAAATAAATACCTGATGTGAATTTCAATTATATATATTATCTATTTTTTTTGTATAATATATATTATTTATTTTAAAACATCAGAACATGTTGTCGTTTGTTGGTCTTCCAAATATTTTTGCACAAGAAGATTTGCAGTATCTTCCTCTCTCTCTTAAATATATTGTAGATTGTCTTAGCCCATCTTTGTTTCAAATTTCTTTTTTTTGTTTTCTTAAATTTAATTTAATTAAGGGTAGTGGAAGTAACAAGATAAGAAAGCAACAATTTTTTTTTTTCATTTTCATTCTCATTTTCAGATTTTTATATCGTTCAAATTTTTACATAGCCTCTCCTGGTTATTATTTCTATTTCTATTGTTTCAGCTACCTTCCATTCATCCTTGAATGATTAATTTTCCATTTGGGTTGCTTCTTTTTTTCCCTTGTGAAATAGTCACTTCAAAACTTGTCCATCGACAATCATGAAGAGAGTAGTGTGAATCCTAAATGAAGATTATATATGATCCTTCAACCTTTACACGAGACACATCAAAAATATGTTTTTAATGAATAAGCCTAAACCTTTTGGTATTCAAATTTATTATAATTATAACTCTAACTTTATTTTTTCTTACATTTGGATTTAGTATCATGGCCTAGAATATATGATTTAGAACTCAATATTTTTTTTTGCAAATATTCTAATCATCGCTTCGTGACTAGTCTGATTCGGGACGAGTCCAGGATTAAGGTTTTAAACCCCCTCCCAAATATTATTGGATATATTGCATCTTTTGAGATAAAATTATTTTCCCTTTCTATTCTTGAATATGTGATTTAAAATTAATGATATTTTTTTTCAAGAAATTTAATTCAAAATTTATATCGTAAAAATCATATGGTTATTGTGAATTTGAGTTTTTGTTGGTTTATTGATCTTGATGGAAATATATGTGACCTTATTTCTCATTTATTTGGAATGATGGTTGGTTATATTTCTTTTAAAAAAACACATCTAGAAGGTCCTATTATTTTTATTGATGCGCCTTAAAAAGAAAACTTTTCTTAAAAGAGAAAAAGGAAAAGAAAAGATAAAAACAAAAGTTTGAGATTTGTAAACCCAAATAATTTGTTGTATGATGGCTGATTAGAGAGACCGCAACGTCAAAGGATGCACACTCATCGATCGTTGTCAATTATTTATATATTTGTATTTAGTCAAATTTATTGTTATTATTTGATTTGAGAACCTTTTTGAATTTGATTGAAAGCTTTCAAGATATATATTTATGTTTGTGATTGTGGATCAATGTAAATATTTGGATAAAAGTAAATAAATTATTGTTGGTGTCTTTGTGTCTTGTTTGAAACTACCTGGAATTAATAGTTTAAATAAAAGTTATTTGATAGTTGTATGAGTTATATCACATTTAACATGAAAAAAAAAACATGAATCCACGACAGCTTTGTTAAATAGTGTTTCATTTAGAGTTAAGCATTATTTATGATGCAACTTATTTCTTCGGTGGAATTGTCTAAATTGGCTTTTGGAAAAAAAAATTGTAATTTTATTAATACTTCTAGTTATTTCATGCAATTTCCTACTCGAAAAGGGTGATTGTGTGTTATAGCTAGGAACTTGTGAACTTGTTTGAGATGAAGTTATGTTGGCTTTGCTCTTTCACTAAAGTCCAATTGGGCCTAGTGAGTAAGGAGAGCCCAAGAAACCTAGAGTCCATTCAGTTTAGAGCTAGTATTTCTTGGAACCTATATATATCACACTTATAGTCATCAGTCTCTTTGGTCTTCACTTTGTGATTGCAAAGGCTCAAGTAAGGATATCTCCTTGTTAGTAAGAGAATGTCCACACACCATCCTTATTCCCCCTTGACGATAGTCTGGAAGCTCTGCTAGAAGTCAGCCTTTACAAAGTTGTTGTTCGTATTGGGACACTGAACAGATCAGCTCGTGAAGGATCATCTCCGATCTGTGCTACAAAAGGTAAATATAAAACGATGATGATCTCTGTTGCATTCCAAACCGCAACGATTTAAACGCTTCCGTACATCTAATTGCCCCTTTAACATTAGTCTAGGTGATCTGTATGCTCAAAGTGGATAAATCTCTAAAGCCATTATATGCTCATTGAACAAATTTTCTTTAAAGATGTAGATGAAGTTATCGCATGCTCATTAGTCTAGGAATCTATCTGCCCAAAGAGGATGAATTTTCAAACCCAATATTGTGCTTATTGATTAACTCATCTGAGGTTCTGGCATTGGTTACAATCTTGGTTGTGCATTCTGCTCAAAAGAGAATGTACTATTATGATGACCTTGTCATGACATCATGTTGTGCTAATTGATTAGCTCATCTGAGTTTCTGACCTTGGTCACAATATTGGTTTACGCATTTTGCCCTAAGGAAGAATATACTATTATATTGACCTCATTTTGATTTCTTGCTTTGATTAAGTTATATATTGCCCTATAATTTGTGCTAATGCATTTTTATTTTTATTTTTGGTATGCGTGCTAATGCATTCTTGTTTTGCTTTAAAGGTGAACTTTTCTATTAAATTCCTTCAAATGACTTTGAAAACATATTTGATTTATTTTGAATTTAATATTTTAAAATATTTATGTTATTATTTTACATATATATTTATTTACTTGGAATTATTTGCTTTTATTTATGTTTAATTATATGAAAAATATTTATGTGCCTATTTTTCTAAATTTTAATTAATGAAAAAATTATTGTAACATTTGAGAATTATAAAGGTATAATTAGTTTCCCTAGTTCAGCATAGATTTTTTGTGCTCTCTCCTTTAAATTTGATTAGATAGTTAGGAGTACAATTATTGATATTAAGCATTGAAATTTTTTGGTATAAATTGTTGTTTAGTAAATACAATATGAATTTTGAAAATATATGTTATATAGTTCTTCATGTTATTTAGGCATGATTAATTAGAATATTATTTGTAAATTAACAAAGTTCTTTATTGATATAATTGCAACACCCTCGCCAAAAAAAAAAAATTTGCAAGAAATTACGTGCTCAAAGGGAGTTATTGTGTGCAATAATTTTAAGGAAAAAAACATTTATCTTTTTAAAGAATATTACTTTGTGTCCTTTTTTGTTTTGATCTACCGACCATAATTACCTCTTTAAGGCGAGTTGGTCCCCTGGTATTTTGTTACGACTTCGGCAAGTGCATCGGTCGTACAAGTAATAAATGGTAAATGAGTGGGGTTATCATCCCCACGAGGACGAGGACTGAATACAATAACTGATTTATGCGATTAAAGTTGGATCGATCTTAAAATGATTTTGTTGAGAGAATTAATTTAATTGTGAAAACAGAATTTTAAAGAACTTATTTTTAGTTTTTAATATTAAGAAATCAAGAACTGAATTCAAGAATTAATAACGTGAAGAAAATAATTTTTAATTTTTAATAAAAGACGTAGCTAGGAACTCGACTTCCCCAATATTTATCCTAACAATTCTACCATTTCTTGCAATCAACATTCAAGATTAAGTTATCAATGATTCTTTCTAAAATTGATTAAATCTTAATCCCTTGGTAATTTAATTCTTTACTTTATTCAAAAGCCTAATCCCTTAAAGCCTTTTTCCACAAGAACTATAAAGTTATAGAATTTGTAAGCCTATGCCTAGATCATACAAACTCCAGCAATTGATCAATCGGAATCAAGACACCAACATCCTTATTGTCATGCAAGATTCAAGTATTTATCTATGAGTGATCAGTACATAAACAAAGCTAGTCATGAGGAAATAGATTAATTGCATAACTTAAATCATGAATATAAATTACAAGAAAGGATAAACAGCGTTCAATAACCTATTGATTTCGTTTCGCCCTAACTACCTAAATAAATTTAGCTTTGCATAATCATAACAACAGAATTAAAAGATGAAAAGAAATTAAAATAGTTCATAGAAACTTAGCAGGAAATTTAAATGGTGATTCTTCAATCTTCTCTTCTTATTTTTCCTTCTACAATCGTCTCCAGATTTTACTCCTCTGCCTCTTTGCCTTTGTCTCTAAGTCTCTGCCTTCTTCTGAATGATGCAACAACGTTCGTCTCGTCTTTTTAAAGAATTAAAAATAGGCTTTTCAGTATTTGGACTCGCTCGCTGAAGTGAGCTACTCAGCGAGCATATTTTATTTCTCGTTGTTGAGCTTGCTGAAGCGAGCTGCTCAATGAGCTTATTAAAATCTCTCGCTTACCTTGCTAGCTGAAGCGAGCTGTAGAGCGAGCAAGACATAATCTTTATTAATTCTTTATTTTCCTATTTTTTTTTTATATTCACAACTGATGCCAACTGCCTTTTGCCCATCCGATTAGTGGTTTGTTACTTCAAATCTGAAACAATATGAAAAAGGGATTAGAATCTTATCTAGTTGTTGGCATTTTTAATATCTTTTAAGATTTATTAATTAACACTATATTCTTAATCATATTAATCATTATTTAAGCTATATTTGACATTAAAAACATAGTACCTTTAACACTTATCATATTTCTATAAGCTTTATCTCTTTGAGCTGCCTATAAGACTAATCCCGAGTCGGGGTTTAGTCACAACTAAAGCTCATCGTCCCTCCCCATAGATGTATTTGGTGGGAATTAAACTCAAGTTATATCTCCACTCTACTCAGTCTGTGTTGCCAACTGAGTTACACTCATTGGGTAACATTTTGTCAATTTAAGTGAAGTTGTAGCATTTTATTACATTATTTAAGAAATATTTTTTTTAAAAAAAAAATTTACTTTTTATTTATTTTTTAATTAACTAAATATTATAGTGAAAATTGTGTTTCACTTAAAAGGATAAATACTTTTTTTTAATTTTAAAAATTTACAAGAAGACCAAATTTTAAATTATTGAAATCATAGGGATGTTTAATTTATAGAATTTATTAATCCAAGAAGGGATGAATTCCTGATAATTATATGTTGTTCTCTTTGTTTTTTTGATCTTAATGTTATGCGAAATGATAATGTATTGATACTCTACCAAGAGGGAATTTTATAATATGCTAATCATTTTATTAAAATTACTTAATTGTCTATAATTAATATAACCGTATTGTATGTAATAAACATACTTTTGGTATGAACAATAACAATGACATAGTAAAATTGTTAATTGATCTTGATAGGGCGTTGCGTGAAAGTTAGCCTATAGTTAACTAATGTATAGAGTACACTTGAATTTTTTATTTTTTACTTTGGTTGAGTGGGAGAGATGTAATTGACTTTGTTTGATCTTGAAGTTATTATGAAGTCAATGAGAGATGTTTACTTAGTTTTGACGTCAATATGTGAGTTTATTTTGAAATGAAATTTTTATTAGGCTTCTTTTAGAAGAATTTTGATTTTCATATCATGTTAGATCAACTTGGATTTTATTTTTGGGTTTAAAGTTTCTAAAGTTACTTTAGATAACTTTTTCTAATGTTCACCAAAATACACATAAAAAATGTGAGTCTCATATATTTTTTTTCTCTCTCTTCTCTTCACTTGGGTCCACAGGACCCCAAACACTTTTTTGTGTGTATTTTAGTGAATATTAGATAAAGTTATCTAAAGTAACTTTAGAAACTTTAAACCCTTTATTTTTTGGTGATGAAAAAAATTAACGTTAGACTCTCAAATTATTGATTATGAATTTTATTTTAATAGTGATTTGATGATGTAATGACTTCCTTGAGTCTTAAGGAAAATAAGTTTGGTTCATGTATTTACTTTAAGGTCAGCGGGAGAAAATTCTTTTTTTGTGTGTGTATTATAAGTGGATGACATGATTATTGAGCAAATTGACATAAGTTCTTGGTCACTAAAGCTCTACTAAGGGACTTAGGCATGTAGTGTTTAAATATATATTGAAAACATGAACATTGTGAGTTCCATTGATATACTTGATTAGTGAGAGTTAGAATTCTCAAAAAAAAATTATTGTGTTGAACATTTTATTTAAGACACTATTACTATTTGGTTGACATGTATTTTTTATTATGAGAAATTGATAATGCGTTGAGTCTTTTGCTATTATATATGTTTGAGAGTATATGATTTTGCATGTCAATTGCAAAAATTTGAACTCAGAACCATCATGCCTGTGGTTGACACTATAATAGAGTTTAAGGGATTATGATGAGACTTTGGAACTTAGTGTTGTTAGGATCATCATGTCTCTGGTTGACATTATATGAGAGTTCAAGACATAATAATACTATGAAACTTGATGTTGTTAGGGCTACTGGGCCCATGGTCGACATTATTATTGAGTGTATACTGATTTTTGATACACTATAATTTCTTTGACTTTAAGGAATTGAGAGAAATTCTGAGGACTGATAAAGAATATAGCAGCTTGACTTTTGTTGAATCACATTGCATGCTATTTTCTTATTACACTCCACACTAATGATTAGTCGATGGAGTCAATTAACATTTGTGACCGTGGAAGATCTTATTCAATAAAGGTCTGCTTTATTGTTGTTTGACTTTAGTTGGATGGAGTAGTTATATTCAGATGTTGCACCTTGATCATGTGATTTCTTAAATGTGGTCATATTACAAAATTTAGTCCTTAGCCCAAGAGTCATTTTTAAATAATTTGTTTAGGATGCTATATTTTTTATAATAATTATTGTGGGTTGCAATTAATTATGTTCCTTTTTCTTGTTTTAATAAAAATGAGGGAGGTCATGATCTATTTGAGCTGCATTATATATTTTCACTTGATTAAGTGATCATTTTGTTTGGACTTGGATATTAATATGAATAACAATGTAGGCCTAACCCATAGGTCCATGATAGGAAGTGGACTATGATTAATAAATTTGGCTATATCCGTCTATATTCACAGAATGTGTGAAACAATCGCTCCACAACTTGACCTGTCGACGATTGTGTACTGGGAATGGTGTGAACTACATAGGAATACAGGAGCATACACATCAAGAATCATGTCTAAAATAAGTAAAGTTAAATATTTTTGTGTTCTAATTTCATATAATCCTAATTTTATTTTTTCTTACAATATAAATATATATATAGGATTAATGTTTCTCATGTTGTAAGATAAAAAAGAAAACATGGACCCACACACTTTTATACGTATGTAGGAGATAAAATTATCTCATACAACATGAGAAATATTAATCTTATATATATATATATATGTATGTATATATAGGGGTTTTTATTTCAACTGTCACAGGAGATAAAGTTATCTTCTGTAACCTCAAAACTACGTCATTTTAAGGGTTTTGAAAAATGACTCAGGAGAGAGAGAAAAAAAAAACAACTTTAATATTATAACTATGTACTACCTGCAACACATACTTAAAAAGGGATAGCTTGATATAAGCTTATCTCAAGTGTATGGGTGTAACAGGGTTAGGCCGACCTACAGAGGCCTATGACCTAGCCTATATTAGGCCAGACTTGGCCTATTAAAAATAGTTAATTAAACCAGGCCTATACTTTAAATAAAATCTATTTAAAAAGCAGGCCATAGATTTTTTGTACATGTCGGGTCTATAAGCCTATAGGCCGACCTATATCATATTATTTATTTTAAATAAAATTATTATTTTAATAATTTTGAATAATAAAGTAATATTATTTTAGTTATTGAATGTTTAATAGGTTTAAATAGGCTAACACGCATAGACCAAGACTTTTCTTTTTTAAATACAGATCAGACCAGACTTGTAATTTGAGCCTACACAGGCTAGCAGGCCAGGCCAAGCCCAATATTTTTTTACATAGGCCTGGCCTATTTACATCCCTACTCAAGTGGCCGGAGAAATGCTAACTTATATATATATATATATATATATATATATATATATATATATATATATATATATATATATGAGATAGGATCCTTTGACACCGATGTCAAATTTTAAAATTTGGCACCAAATCCTAACCATTGATTTTCGTCAATCAACGATTATCATTTATTGAGAATCACTTATTAATTCCCAATAAATGATAATCGTTGATTGACGGAAATCAACGAATTGGATTTGGTGTCAAATTTCAAAATTAGACACCGGTGTCAAAGGATTAGGGGTGTTAACGGGCCGAGCCGAGCTTTGATCTTAACGGGACAAGCCTGTATTTAAACGTATCCGACTGGCCTTAGCCTGTTACCTGTTACGAATATAATATTGGCTTGTGGCCTGGTTTATTTACAAAAAATAAAAGCATGTGTGAAGCCTGTCTTAGCCTGTTAGCATGTTAAAGAATAAAAATAAGAGAACATAATTCCACAAAAAATCAATTTCCAGATAGAAATCTTAGCTTCCAATTTGCAGCAATAATTTACAAAGTCTACAATAAATAAAAAAAATTAAAGTGAGAGAAGGTAGATAACAGATTATATTATCTTAGCCCATTATAAAAAAAGTGCCAACAAAAATAAAAATAAAATAAATAAAATAAAATAAATTGATACAAACGAGAAGTGCACAGTGGAACGAATGAGTTTTTGTGGGTTTGTTTGTGTGAAGGAGGATGAAGGATAATATAGAACAACACTAGTAATTCCATAAATATACATAAATTCAATATATATATCCAAATAGCATAATATAGAACAAAATCATTCAAAAAGTCTGTTAAACCAATAAAATGGGGTGAAATAAATTGATGAGAGAGAGTTATTACAAGTAGTATAAAAAATATAAATAAATATTTATATACTAGGCTAGCCTGAGAGACTCTAAGGCCGAGCTTCTGAATTAGAGTCTGAGGCTTTTTTATTAAACGAGCTTTTATACAAGTCCAAGCCTGATTCCAACACGAGCTTTTATTAAACGAGCTCATGCATTTACGAGCCGAGCCAAACGCCCTTGACTCGTTTACCACCCCTACAAAGGATCATATCCTCCCTCTCTTTCTCTCTCTCTCTATATATATATATATATATATATATATATATATATATTTCATTTTTAAAATTTGGTATTATTTAAAAAAAAATACATGATTTGAATTTCTATTATAGATATTAATTATTTTAAAACATCAGAACATGTTGTCATCTGTTGGTCCTCCAAATATTCTTGCACCAGAAGATTTGCAGTGTCTTCCTCTCTCTCTCTCTCTCTTAAATATATTGTCTATTGTCTTAGCCCATCTTTGCTTCAAATTTCATTTCTTTTTCATTTAATTAAGGGTAGTGGAAGCAAGGATAAAAAAGCAACAAAGAGGATGAGACCACATCCTCTGTTTTCATTCTCATTCTCAGATTTTCCTACCATTCAAATTTTCACATAGCCTCTCCTTGTTATTATTTTTTTTGTTTCAATTACCTTCCATTCATCCTTGAATGGTCAATTTTCCATTTGGGTTGTTCCCTTTTTGTTCCTTGATTTCTTCAGCTTTTCTGAATTTCTTCTCTGATCTCAGAAAAGAAAATTGAAAATTGAAAAAATAAAATATAAATTTATTTTATTTGCTGGATTAGATATTCTGGTTCCGTTCTTGATTGATGCTCCAAAGATCCGATTCTCTCAGATCGAATTTGACAAAACCCACTTCGTATTTGATAGAAGCATCAACTGGGTTCTGTCTGAGTTTTAAGATAAGGTGACCCATCTTCACAGATTTATGTAATCTGCATTTCTGATCGCTTTGATTTGCTCTTGCTGGTGAAAGATTGAATTTTTCTGAAGATTGAGCTCAATTATACATTATCCAATAAGCTATGCATTTAGATTGGTTCTGGGACAGCCCATCACTGAATAATTTAGATTATGTGTATTGAAATTTATACTTATTATGTTTCTGTTTTTGGTTGGCATGAAAATTCTGACTCAAAATGAATGGTTTGTTTGAATCTGTTCAATGGAATCAATGATTGATGGTTAACTGGTTATGGTTGGTATCAAAACAGATGGAATCGGATCTTGGCAAGCTCTTCATTGGGGGAATTTCCTGGGATACTGATGAGGAGCGTCTCAAAGAATATTTTGGGAAATATGGAGAGGTGATAGAGGCTGTGATCATGAGAGATCGCTCAACAGGTCGTGCTCGAGGTTTCGGTTTTGTTGTCTTTGCTGATCCTGCTGTTGCAGAAAGAGTCATTGTGGATAAGCACATAATTGATGGCCGTACAGTGAGTTTTTTCATTATAGATGTACTAGGCATTGTGTCAATACATTTTCTTTGGCCCTGCAGTAATGCCATCTGGCTAAATTTTTTGTTACTGATAGAGATTATTATTTCCCTACTTTTATATTTTCTACTTTGTTGGTTTGATATAAATCATGTTCACTTTTGGCTCCATTGAGCTGATTCTCAGCAACTTTTGTTGCTTGAATTTTTAAATGAGCATTATAACAAGCTTGACTTTTTTTTGCTTATAGGATAGGAAACTAAAAATGGCTTGCAGACTTTGATCTTGTGTTGTGCTCTTAATTTTCAGGTTGAAGCTAAGAAGGCTGTTCCTAGGGATGATCAGAACACTATAAATAGACAGTCGGGTGGTGTCCAAGGATCTCCTGGTCCTGGACGCACAAAAAAGATTTTTGTTGGAGGTTTACCATCAACAATCACGGAAAGTGATTTTAAGATGTATTTTGACCAGTTTGGTACAATTACTGATGTTGTAGTAATGTATGATCACAATACCCAGAGGCCAAGAGGTTTTGGCTTCATCACTTATGATTCAGAAGAAGCTGTGGACAGAGTTCTTCATAGAACATTTCATGAACTCAATGGAAAGATGGTTGAGGTCAAGAGGGCAGTTCCCAAAGAGCTATCCCCTGGACCTAGCCGGAGCCCGTTGATAGGATATAACTATGGTTTGAATAGAGCCAGTACCTACCTAAACAGTTATGCTCAGGGTTTTAATATGAATCCAATTGGAGGATATGGAGTTAGGATGGATGGTAGATTTAGTCCACTTACTAGTGGTAGAAGTGGGTTTACCCCATTTGGCTCCAGTGGTTATGGAATGGGAGTGAATTTGGATTCAGGATTGAACCCAAGCTATGGAGGGACTTCCAATTATGGGAGCAGTCTAGGATATGGTCGGATTAGTCCTTTCTACAGTGGCAACTCTAGCAGATATACTACTCCTATTGGCTATAGTGGGGGCAACGGGAGAAGTGATTCTCTTATGAACTCAACTTCTCGGAATGTCTGGGGAAATGGAGGCCTGAATAATGCTGCCAATAACCCCCTCAGTTCTGGTGCTTACTTGGGATCTGGAAGTGGAGCTTTCGGTGTTTCAATCGGAAATAGTGGGACAAATTGGGGTCCATCTGTTCCAACCCAGGGTGGAGGAGCTGCTTCTGGCTATAGTAATTGGAGTAATGTTTATGAAGGTGGAGATAGCAGCATCGGATTAGGAGGGGGAGGATATGAAAGGAACAGCAGCGCAAGTGTGACTCAGTCCTCAGCTTTTACTGCGCCAACTGGTGGTTATGAAGGATCCTACGGGAACTTGTACCGCAGTGGTTCAGTTTACAGTGACTCAACTTGGCCGTCTGCTGCTTCTGAGATGGATGGTTCTGGTTCATTTGGTTATGGACTTGGTGGTATAACTTCAGATGATCCAGTAAAGAGTTCTGAGGGTTTTATTGGAAACTACAATGTAACAAGTAGACAATCTAATAGAGGTCAGATCTTTGGCTAGATTCTTCTCTCCTGAAGAAAATTAGATCTTAGTTTATGAATGTTTTGCTGTTTGTTTCTTTTCTTTTCTTTTTAATAAAATCAATTGTGTGTTTTTAACTTTTTAATGTTTTAGCTTATGAACTAGTCTGAAGGAAGTTGAAAAATAAATCGATTGTGCTTCTGAACAGCATGTTTGTAACTGTGATATAGATAAAGATACCTATGAAACATTGTTTGCGTCTTCTTTTAATTATACCAAATACTCTAGATTCCTGACTTTTGCAACATATCTCTTTTCTTTTTCCTGGATTCTTGATAGCTTTCTTGTAAATTATTACTACAATCTAAAAGAACATTAGCTTCCTGTATTTAAGCCTGGGTTTCTTGATCACTTTCATTTAAGGATATTGGAATTTGATGTTTCATGTGAAGTTATATTAGCTTGCAAGATGCTAAAGATACATGTGTGGATTACTCTTGCTCATGTTAAATGTGTATAATTATTTTCTCATGAATTAGGCATTGAGAGTTTCAAACTGTGTAATTAAATGCAGAAGGATAGATTACACTCCTTTGATTCATTAATGATCATGAATTTTGTTGTTGGTTATCCATTCTCGTATTATATTATTGTGAAATGGTTTATATTTGAGCATGTCTAATACATTTTTTACATGTTCTGATTTAACTTCGCTGTATATTACTCAATTTCTTTTGTTGTATCTCCACTTGCTTCAGGAATTGCTGCCTAGGAGATATGATAATTGGATATGTCATGGTAACTGTAGATCAAAGGAAACCGGTTAAAAAAAATGAGGTATCGTGAATTCATACATCTCCTTCATTCTAGAGATATCAGCTATTAAGGAAATTCAACATATATAGCTAACGGGTGTTCTTTCATTTGAAGTATACATAAGCTAAATCAGTTACAATGGATTTTGTGTAAGGTTTGGGATTTTTGTTTTGTCATCTTTTTGTTTTTTCAAGGCATAGGTTCCTTTCTTGGAATTTGATTGAGGTGTATAATCAGAATTCGGGATATACTCAGGAAGATTGGTTCCAATAGTGTAAAAGTGCATCTCTGGAGAGGGGCACCATCGTTAGTATGTTCAATAATAGTGTATTAGTTTTTGAATTTTTTTCTTTTGCCACTGTAATGCCTGGCAAAGCTATTTGTTCTTGTCACCATCTTTATTTGTGGGACACGTTTCTGATCAAATTGTAAGT
Source organism: Gastrolobium bilobum (assembly GCF_033153095.1). NCBI lineage: Eukaryota > Viridiplantae > Streptophyta > Magnoliopsida > Fabales > Fabaceae > Gastrolobium > Gastrolobium bilobum. Next base: position 236,639 of record NW_026898629.1, read on the forward strand.
GAGGTTCAGTTTGATTTTATGAGGTTTGTAACATGAGAGGGGTACCATCTAGGATCCCCATCAAATAATTAAGTTACTGGACAGTTATTATTTTTTGTAAGACTTGTGTTATACAACTGTACACTTGGTCTATTTTTACAGTCAAAATCTTTTTTCCTGCTGATTGTTATGAATCTACACATATATAATTTAATTCTTTCCACCTCTTGTTTGGTTTTGGCAACTTTGTGGTGAAATTATTGAGCATGTTATTGGATGTATGGACCTGAATTTATTGGTTGAAATATTGGACCATGGTTCAAGATAGAAACTTAAGGTAGCTTAAGTTTGTCAATAGCAACTTCATGGTTATTTTGTTTTTCTGGTTGTTTTCTTTCATGCAATTCCATTCTAATAACAATTGGGATTTGGATCTTAAACTTAATGTGTTTGTGTTCATGTTGAAGCTTATCCTTATGTGGATCAGGATTTCTGGATTTGTCTTTTATCACTTTCAGTTTCCCCCCTTAAAACACCACGTGACAATGTGGTCCTCTTCTCTCTCTCTCTCTCTACACACAATTGCTTACATTCATAGTAGTAGCTATTAAAACAGCTAATATTTCTTATGTTAAATAGTTTACTTGAGGTTGGGGATATGATTAGGAGCAATTTTGCTTTTCGGTGAGTTGGAGTTAGGTCAATATCATTTGATGTTGGCATGGGGTCCTCTTTCTTACGTTTCATTAAAATTATATTTATTTGAATCTATCTCTTCGTAGAGTTTATCAACTTTTTACCAATTTATTTGGTGCAAGATGTTCCTAAAAAGTGGTTATCAAATTATATGCTTTTCAAAGTAATGTTATAGTAAATTTCTCGTTTTTGTGAACAATATTTCTTTTGATGATAATATTTGCAAGACTTTAAATTTGATTTAAAATAAGAAAGTTTCATAAAATTATAGTAACTAGTTTTCAATTTTAAAAAAATTGTAAATTATTTTAAATAACTGATACCATAACTGTTTTCAAAAGCAATTGTCTTAGGTAAACACCTTAGAGAAAATGCAAGGGATATATGGCATGTTTAGCAATTCAATTTTCCGAATATTTACATGCTATAATTATACTCAAAAGTTCAGTTTTTTAAATGTGACAAAGGATAAGGAGGTGATTTATCATAAAAATAAAGTTTAATATGTGCATTTAAACAATTTTAAAAATAATGTGCCCGTGGAGAAGGCAAATGTTGGACCTAGTTGTGATAGTAATCGGAAGGTTATTTTCAAAATAATGTATGTGAAAATAACTTAGTTAACAAAAAAGAAAAAAGAACGTGCTTATTCTTTCATTATTTTTTAAATGTGTTTTCTTTGAGCATCTTAAAAAAAGAGAGACACAAAAAGTTAAAGTATTATGTGCTTTGTAATGTAAAATAAAAATATTTAACGAAGCATTATACAAGTATCAAACTTATTATTAAAAATGTTCAAATAAGGACAAAATGTTCAAATTGATGAATAAGTCATAAAATTCAAAGAAGAAAAAAAGTTTATTTACAAGACTACAGGGACAGAATCAAAAACTTTTTAAAGAGGTGCTATATAACAGAATTTAGTATATGTATAAATTTGATTTTTATATATAAGTCTCATCTGCAGAATTATATATATTAAGCATAAAATCTTTTCAACTTTGGGAGACGGCAACCCCTCATCTCCCACCTAAGTCTGCGATGCAAAATTCAAAAGATTTTATTTAGTGTGACAATTGAAGAAAATAGAGTGGCTAAAATAAGTTTTAAATAAAATTAGAAGGGTGTTTAAATAATCCTTTAGGAGCTAAACGGTACAGTGTAATCTTTGATTAGATGATGATGGAAGGGTTGTACCTAAGTTGGTCATGAATATTATCCCAACATAATGAAAAAGACAAAGAAAAGATGGATGTCACCAACCCAATTTATAGAAATTTTAAATTAGTGCATTTAATTTGCTTGATTCTACTAACCTAATTTTATTCAATAAACTTGGCTAAAGAATTGCCACAACCTTGAAGTTTCCGTAGTGAAGCAAGCAATATTCTTCCACGTTGAGTTGTTCACAGAAAAGCTTACCAGAATGCTTTTATGTTGTCTGTGTCTGTATGTGACAGCAAATGCTTTTCTATTGGCGTTGGGGCCCTGTGTTTCTTTGAGAGTTGTGATCTTACCAATGGTCATGTCACAGCCCACAGAATTATTAGGCTAGTTATATGTTTGTTGTGGGACCTTTGCAATTGCAAGTGAATCAAATTTCTAAGTTGATGTCAGAAATGAATTGTTATGAATAAGTTTACATCTTTTGGTATCGCTCCCAACTTGTCATGTTGACATGTTCCACATCCCATGCCATATTTGTACAAGCATTATGCTAAAATCAAACCTTCGATTCTAGGTTATAATAATTTTTCTTTTCTTTTGTTTTCCAAAACTATCCTTCGACTAATTTTTCTCAGGTCTCGAGATTCTCGAAGTGAGTATAGTCTCTCTTAATAATTTTTTTTTTTTTTATACACACAATTAAGAATCAAATCTCTATCAACATATTTAAAGAATCAGACTATCTATTAATTGTATTGGACTTTATTGGTATTCTAGGTTATTAAGAGATAAACAAAAACCAAATAATCAAATAAAAGAAGTGTTATGGGCCATTATCCTTGCCCCATCATCTACAAATCGAGTTTATTTTTATTAACCAGTGAATTGTAATGCGATGAGTGTAAATCGCTTTAAGATCAAAATGTTGAAAACTTTTGTCGACATAAAAAGAATAGTTGTAATAATAAAAACATAGCTTCACTTTTTCTGCAGTTATCGCAGATAAGTTATCTGCAGTAAGTCTAATACGACATTGTTTTGAGACGAAAATCATGGTATTTTTGTAATTTTAATTTATTTCAGTATTATTATAGTTTTTATAATTATAATTTTTTAATATTTCAATCTCAAAACAACGTTGTTTTGAGAGTAATTATAGATAACTTATCTGTTGTAGAAATATTTTTCTGTAAAAACATTTAATTGATAATTTTTTTATTACTGGTTTTCGTAATTTGGTAATATAAATTATGATTATATATCAAATATTTATTTTATATTAATATATGCATTATTTCTTTGATTTAAAAAATGTAACCATATTGATTAAGATTTTATAGTTTATTATGATTTATCTACAATTTTATTATATTTGTGTTATAAATACAGTTTTAACTTTTAAGTGTTGTGTTAATACATGCCAATGAGAACATTTTTGCTCAAAGTGACACCTTCTTTGACAGGTTGAGAATATAGCAAGGGTTGCTCCAACAAGTTCTTACAAAATCTCTGTAAGAACTTGACATGACAGTCAAAATCATTTGATATGGCAGGAGTCAGTCTGAAATCTTAAGAGGTCAACTTGTTCGGATCATGCCTTAAACCAGTGGCGGACCTAGAGAATTTTATTTATGTTTATACATTTAGTGGTGGGGATTCACCCTCGAATTTTTTTTATAAAGAAAACTTCAAATGTATTAAAAAACAAATGAATATAAACAAGAAAACTTCAACTTAACGTAAAAAAACAGAATCAAGAGTCAACTAAGTTATTACAATAAAACAATTACAAAAGTATTCTTCGATTCTTCATTCCTTCAAAATATTGCATTATATCTTCATCATCGGTTTTATCAATTTTATTTGTTAGATATAATCGGGTCCGTCGGCTGATTAGGGTTATATAGAAAAACAAATGTTATTTATGATGATATATTGAATATTGCAATTATTTTTCATGTTAATGTGAACATTTAATATCGAATCCAAATAAATTTAAAATTAAATAAACGGAAAAAAATCAATTAGAAAAATTTAGATATATACAAAGAAAATAAATAAATAAAATATAAAAAAATTGAGTAACAAATTATTTTAAAAAAAAATTCTTAATAAAAAACAAAAGCCCTTATAAAAATGGAATAATATTTTATTAAAAAAATAAAACCTCCTTTTCTATTTTGCAAAAAAATGAAACCACCTCCCCCATTTATAAACCAAACCCCCTATGTGAAAAAAAAAATTCCCACAAACTTATGTCTGCAAGTGCAGACAATTGCACATATATGAGTCCACCCCTGCCTTAAACACAATATGTTTGAAAATATTTTCAGCGCTACTGTCACTCTGAATTTGGATCTTCTAACGTACAAAAGAAAAGTAATCAAGTGATCATGTTAATTATTTTTAAATGAAAAAAAAAAGAAAGAAAAATATATGATTTTTAAATGAGTAGTCATGATCAAATAACGTGACCACATCACCAATTTTTTCACGTGAAAAGATACAAATCCACTGTCACTACAGCAAAGTCGGTACATCTTGCAATCTTGCTATGTATGCTACGGTGTGGAAATTAGTTCAGTGGGACTGGTGTCGAATGTATCCAACTTTGAAGTGTCCTTTGAACAGATTTTCAGCCCAACAAAGCCAATCCAACATTCTTTGAAGTCTATATAACTTTTGGAGGAGAGGACAAGAATTGGAATGGATGGACTAGCTGCTCTTCTGCAGATATAAACAAGTGTTAGGTGTTAGAATTAATTGAATTTGGGCTTCTGATGAGTTGGATTTTCTAATATCACATTATGAGAGGTTATGTGGTGTCAGAAAGTATCATTAGCAAAAAAGTATTGATTTTATTGGCAGAAAGGAACTGGAGAAAAATTTTGAGAGGACTTTTTCTGAGCATGATTTCTGGAGTGGGTTCAAACTTCAAAGGTATTTGAGAACTTAGAGGCTAGTGACCTTGTGAAGATAATGCTAAAACCTGAAATACGTTATGTGAATAAGATCCATCAGATCCTAATTCTCAGCTAAATATATCGCGCATTATATATCCCCATTTCATACAAACTGTTTATATTTTAAGCTGCACTCCAACTCTTAAAGCTACACTATCTTGGAATTTTAGAATTTTGCCTGGCTACCCTTTTTCTAATTCAATTTTTCTTATTCAGTGTTGTAGGCGTAGCTTCACATTAGAACAATGGCTATAGAGAATCAACACGTAGCAACTTACAGTCCTGAGAAGAACCTCATTTCAATCAGCATTAATGGAACCTACGATAGAGTAGCTTGGAGGACAGTTAGGTTACTATATTGAAGTACTTGACAGAAAGTTTTAAGAATCATTCAGCAACTTATAATTGCAGATATCCTAGACAAAAAATAATATGACACTCATGTGAAGGGTTTTGCTAAGTTTGGAATGTGGTGGGCGAAACATACAGGGATACTGGTCAAATTGCATGAATTTGACATATATTTGAAGTTCTCCCATACATTAAAAGGGAGCTCAGATATTGGTCTTAGATTTACAGTAGTAGATTTTAATTTCATCAACAAGGATTTCTACCATACTTAACATCTTCTGAGAGTATGTCAATTTCATTAAGAATAAACATGATCATTCCAAAGTTGTTGAACTCGGACAAAAGATCATAAGGCTTTAAGGCCCAAAGTTATTGACGGGCTCGAACCCGCAACTTCCGCCTTGACAGGGCGGTGCTCTGAATGAGGGGAAATACACCAGGTGCCGTAGCTAATCGAGTAGCTCTCGAAGCGTGTGTATAAGCTCAGAATGAAGGGCGTGATCTTGCTCGTGAGGGTAATGAGATTATCATATATATATATATATATATGGGAAGAGATCTTTTGACTCTAGAGTAAGACTTACAACTCTTACTCCTCATCTCAACCGTTGATTTCCGTACATCTAACGGTTACTATTTATTTACCGAAAAAAAAATCCATGATGCTGAATGGCACTCTTGTTCGTTTTGATATAGACGAAAGTAAAATCAAAGATGATTTGGTCCCATCAACTTTAGCATTCACCATGTGAATGCGGGACCATGGTAACCGATTTTAATTTGGCACCATTGTACATAACATAAACCTTATGTTGGATGAAATCCGATTACACAATTATTGACATTCAAAACAAAAAGGAACACAAGGAAATAACGTTAAGACAGATAAAGTTCATGTAGCAGTTAAGATAGGACCAAGTCTGTGAGAGTACAAAGTTAAGATCCGTGTCACCTATAACATATCAAGAAGTACAGAAGAGAGAACCACACTGGATAATACATTATTTCATTTCACTACTGATATCAATTTTCGTTCTGAAATCTAAGTCACCAGGGAAGCAAAAGCTCAGAAGAAAGCACGGCTCCCATAAAATACACGGGAGTTGCCACTCTTTGAAGCCTGTAGTTTCTGTTCAGAGCTTGAGTTTCCTGAATTAGTTGGTCCACTTTCAAAGTCCATAGGAAGCTTCATTTTTGCTAATGACTCGGTGAATTGGTGCATGCTTTTCATGTACATGTCTACTATATCCTGTTGCACCAACTTTGGCTCTGGCTCAATGTTCATAGTCACAACAGGCTTCGGGAATGATTCATTCAGCACAACGTTTGAGGAATCACTCTCACCATCTTTGACATCCACACTTTTCTCTTTGGTGCCTGAAACTTGTTCCTGAAGGGGAGACTTAGAAGCAGCACCATCAGATGATTCTGAGCTTGCAGCCACTGAAGGAGAGGAAACCCCATTTGTTGACACACTACTTGGTGGAGAATCAACCTTAGGAGGTTGGAGAGACTCAACACTGCATGCTGAGAAGCTTTCCACAAGTTGAACACCTGCTTCAGAACTAAGATTTTCAGCATCAGTAGTGGTCAAGCTATCAGAGCACTGACTCTCCTCACATGGAATGCCAAAATATTCTGAAACCATCAAGTGGTCTTCATTTACAATTTTTGGATCTGGGAACTCAATTTTATCTAAATCTCTGATCAGTGACTCGCATGTATCAGAGTCCTTCTCAGTGCCATTTGTGGCCAACTCAGTAGGCATTGCAGAAATTGTCATAACATCAGGCAAAACACCACTATAAGCAAGAGACAATTGAACAAAACCTGCTGGAGAATGGAATAGATCAGTTGAAGATAGAGAGAATTCTTTCCCTAGTTTCCCATCTTTCACCAGTACTTCACACAAAGGCACCAAAGCAAAACCAAGCAACTGGTCTTCAAGATAATTCCTCACCCTGCTCAGCATCCAAATCTCACATTTGAGAACAGAATCAATTGTCCTAACGCTTAGACGAAGATTCTCATTAAAGACAGGGTTCCTTCCTCCTCCATTGATAGTCTTGGTAGAGATAGTATTCTCAGGATTACTAGTCAAGAAAATCTTAGCATAAACATCTTGCTTGTGGTATATGCAGATGTTTTGAATGTCCCTGGCCTGATGTATGTAAACATCAACAACACCAATGAATTCCTCGCTATTAGACATGACAGCTTCCTTTCCATTGACTTCAATGTCCTTAGACAAGGGACCAGGGCTTCGTGTTAAAACATCAGACTTGTACTTCTCACCCTCACCCAAGACAGAGCTCCTGAATGGTGACACAACAGATTGTGGAGACTCCATGATATCACTGTGACTGGGAACCTGGCAAAAAACACAAGAACTTCAAGAAAATCAAGTCACCCTATGTTACGCAAAGCTTCAAACTAACTCTACAAAGGATTATTAAAACTTAAAACCCAATACCCAAGAAACAGGAATTAGATTAAATACCAGTGGAAAAACCTTGAACAACTCAAAATTCACTATTCCAGTACCAAAACAGCCAAACACAGCTTGAATAAACTGCTCTACAACCAAGGTTTAAGCAGATCCAAAATAGACAGAAATTTTTCAGTATGTGAAGTACGTAAAATGAAAGGAAGGAAGAAAGAAAGAAGGCAATACTCAACCCCAAAATGTGAAAGAGAAGTAGGAAGCTTCAATTTGAATTCCTCCAAAACGTTGTTAAACTAACAGGAAAGAAGGCAATTCAGAAACAACAACACCGGGTCAAACCTTAAACTTTTACAGCTAAGAGCAGATAAAACACAGAATTGAGAATCAGGAACCAGAACCCCAGCCTCAGCCTCAAAAATTGAAAGTTTCAAGTGAACTCAAACCCAAAGCCGGCCAAAACTTAAAAACCAGCCAAAACAATAAAGGGTAGCGCCAGATTTGACCAGATTCCAATAAAGCTACCAACTTTATTCTGTTGTTCTACACACACAAAAAACCCTACCATCGGAATCCAAGGGAGGAAACAGGGAAAGCAAAGTAAAAAAAAAGCGCGATGACCCAGGTCGTGTCACAGAATCCCAAAACGAACTCACCTAAATTCTCTAAATCACTCAGCAAAAAAGCACAACAAATTAGAAACAAACAAGTATTCAGAGAGAAACATGACACAAAAATTGGGGGTAAAAAAAGAAAAAGAAAAAAAGAGATGTTGTTGTGCTTTTACCTGCCTTAGGCTCTGAGCCAGTTGGACTCCAAAGTCAAAGTGGAATATGCTTGTGACTCTAATCCACAATCAATGGACACCCCACCCCAGTTCGTGAATCGAGGTGGTGTTGAGGGAACAAAACCACACCTTTGTTAATGTAAAACTAAAAGGGTATAGATAGATGAAAAATGTAAAAGGGAAAGAAGGATCAATAGAATATACGGCTGCTGCTTAATAATGGAAAATTTAGATGCGAGCGCGTTTGGAGCTACTGGGAGCTTCTGTGAGTAAGTGCTTTTGTTTTGTTTATTGTGTAGGTACTTTGAACTTTGAAGAGTATATATGGAAATGGAATATATATATGTACGTAGAGGGAGGGCACTATTTTATTTTGTAGGATTTTTTGTGGAGAGAGAGAGAGAGACCAATGAGATTGGATTTGAGTGCGCTTTGTTGTTGCAGGTGGGGACATGATGCTTGTGACTTTTTCTTTATTTTTCTTATCAGATTTTATTTTTCTTTACATACAGAACTGACACAGTCCCCACCCATGACTTTCAGGGACTGCAATTGTGTCCTGTTCTTCTCTATTTCTATTATTACTTCCTCATAATGTTTCCAAATATATGTATTATAATTTAATCGTGTATTATTTAATTTTTTTGATAGCATGTTGGAGGAAGTAAATGTCTGTATTTTTTCCAATTTAAACTGATGTTCTCGGATGGTGTGCACACAGTCTCGGGTACCGAGTTTGACTTACAAGAAGATTCTTCATTTTTCATCTCGGATCGATGAACATGGAACAGTGATCAAAGTGATATTGTTAACCAATTTTTTTACTTAAATACCACGTGAACAATTTTATTTCTCAATTTGTTACGAGACAAGTTTGTTATCCGGTGTAGTGAACTCAGTTTGCTGACGTGTCACGTTTCTAATGAACATCGAATTCGCTACACGGAGTAGCGAACTTGGTTTTAACCAAGTTCGCTACCTAGGTAGCGACCTTCAAAGTTTTTAATTTGCTACTTGTTATCCACTAGAAATGTGACATGTCAGCAAATCGAGTTCGCTACATCGGGTATCGAACTCGCCCCCGTGGCAGATTGAAAAATAAAACTATTCGCGTAACATTTAAATAAAAAAGTTGATGAACAGTGACATTTTGGTCACTGTTTCAATGAACAGCCAAAGGGTCTCATTGTTGTTCACCTAGAAACTTAGTTTACTGTCATGAGTAAAATATTTGTTATCATTTTCATTCATCAGTTGTATTTTATAAATGATTGAAATGGTTTCACATAATTTGTTGTAATTCCGATAAAACTTAATAGAGGCTTGACTATATGTCAAGTAGTTCCATTTCTCTTATTTCTTACGTAGTTCCCTTGAAAATTCCTCGGCTATCCAATTAAGAAAGTGTATAATCGCATAAAGCATCATTAATGTTCTCTATGTTTTTTACTTGAAGAAAAGGATAAAACCAAATTTGATCACTAAAAACCGTATGCAACTAAAGAGTCTAGAAGTAGAGATATTTTCTAGCATAATATCAAAAACCGACCGCTTATACAAGAGCTAGCTTTTGCACTTTAGTTCTAGAATCCTACTCTTTTTTCTACGTTCGGGGGTCCCATGGCATATGCTTCGCCAATGTATTGTGCAACTATTTTACACCAAAGTTGAGCATATAATAAAGGATTAATCATGGAGTGGTCTCCTGCGTCACTCATCTATTCAAAATAACTTGGAGGTATCACGTAGTTTAAAAAAATAAAAAATACGTGCAGGCAAACTGATGAAGTCACTACTTCACTGATTAATAACCCTCAATTGTTATTAAATGATGGTAACTCAGTTGGTAGCAAGGGAACTGACTAAATAGAAAGAAAAGAGTCTTGATTCGATCATCACATGTCACATTTGAGAGATGTTCTTTATCCATGACTTGTCCTATACTCCGGATTAGTCTTATAGCCGACTCAAAAAATCGAAATTTGTGAAAATATCAAAGGAACCAACTCGCCTTAAGAAGGTAATTCGGGATTTATGGTTGAGTTAACTCCAAAAATAAGGAATAACCCTCAATTGTGTCTTTAAAAAAATATGAAATGGTATAAATGTATTTTTTATATGATAACTTTATTTTCTCTAAATATATTAATAAATTTATTGTTTCGAGATTCATTTTGAGAATTAAGAGAATTAATAAAGGATGCTTTCATATAATTAATATAACAAGAAGTAAACAAAATTTCTAAACTACCATTTATTAATTTTTTCAATCGCAAAATGATGTAATTTTGAAATCGTTGGAGATATAAAAAAATAAATCCTATATTTATTATAAGAAATCCATAACCAAATCCTTACATAAATGCAACATAGAATTGCAATTGAAAATATGACATATTTTTTTATAGATAAATCACATGTATTTTTTATGGGAGGCAATCTTATTCGAAGCAGGTCCAGAATTAAGGTTTTAAATCTCTTCCAAAGATAATATTAAAAAGGATCGAACACATATTCTCACATTCACATGCTCAAAATATATCAAGTTTCATTCAATATAGAAAAACATTTTCAATATCCCCGTAATATTGAGCGATATATATTACTTACTAGAAAACCTATACATTATTATTTTTCTTATCTTTCCTGTATAATTAATGTCATATAAATATCACTTTTATTACTTCAGATAAAGAAGAACCAACTATGAGAGCACTGAAATTATACACTGATGCAATATTATTAAAATCGGCCTGGTCATTGACTCGGTTGAGGTACTGGGTTACTGGTTCTACCGCATTATCCAGTAATTATATGTAATTTTATAATTTATATTAAAAAATTATAAACATACTCAAATATTTAAAAAAAATGTTACAAATTTTAATATAAAAATAATAAATAACATATTATTATCCAATAAATGATCAAACAAAAATATAATGATCGTGATACGGAGCTTTATGTTCAGAAAACGACATCTATAACTATAAATTAAATCAAAATTTTCTGCATAGTGCATAATTGAGATAATATTAGTGTTGTAGGTACATAACTTATGTATGTCAATAAGCAAAAAAATATTCAAATATGTCCATTATGATTTTTTTTTTGAAAAAAAACATTAGATTTTTTTTTAAGACCGGGCTGGATCATCGGTTAACCGACCGGGTCACCGGTTTTCATGAAAACCGGCCGGGTCACATCGGTTCTGATGTATGACCGGTCTGTTGCTTCAACCGGACTGGTTATATGATCGATTTATCGATTCCCGGGTCGGTCCGGGTTTTTGAACAAATCTCTCTCAGTTCATGACTAATCGACTAATTTAATCAAAACGAATTGAATAAAAATAAAAATTCATACCAAATATTTAACTGCAACTATATACTAAAAGTCGAACTATTAAGTCGAAATAAACTCTAAGAATTGATCATATGGTTAGTGGTCTGGTTGTTTTTGTTTAGATATTTTAACCACATCATCGTGAACAGGATTAAGATTTTAAATTCATCCCAAAAATAATATAAAAAAATTAAACACATATTCTCAACCTTACTTATTTAATTATCTGACATTAACTAAACTCCAATAATTTGTTGTGTTCTGAATTTTAAATTCCAATGAATGGCCTATTTCTATTAACAGCACTACAGTAGTATTGGCTCTTCACTCATTGAATTATTTTCCCTTTGCTAGTTGCTACGCGTGGCTTGAAGGACTCCCCAATAATAGAGATACAAATGGAAAAATCTGTTTGCTTTACCCCCTTTGTCTTTTGTTCTTGCCCTTTCTTTCCCTTTCTCTTTTGGGATCGATGAGGATGGATGCGACCCGCTTGAGCACAAGGTGCGTCACGTCGTGCGTGTATTGGGGTACTTTCTTTCATGTGCCTTTTCATTTTTGACACACTGGGTATATCGATGCCGTAATTTGCGTATGAAGCTTTCAGACATTAGACGCCCAAATGAAAATTATTGACCAATAAAGCTACTATAAACACTAAATTATTAATATATTTCAGGCTCTTCTTTGAATATTTGAGGATTGAAAGGACATGTGGGTGCCATGTTAGACTTTTTAATATTGCAATTTGCACTTACATTGAATAAACATAAATGGCTTTGTCAAGATATTGATAGCGAGTAGTTTCATTTCGAAAATAAGATATTCAACATTTATTAACAGAATATTAAATGAAATAAAATTTTATAAGATTCTCACTTGTTTGTTTGTTTGCGTGAGAGAGAGAGAGGATATGCTATCAATTTCGATTGATAGAGAAAAAGATTAGTTTTGCCGTTTTCATTTAGTTACATTGTTCAGCATATCTGCCCGGGTAGATGAATATCCATTTAGAAGTTAATTTAGGTAAGAATAGTTAAATTTAACAAAGGCTATTGAAAATTTGGCATTCCCATCATCCTTTTCACTGCTTTATGCGTTCTATTAAACAACATTTCATGCCTAACCAGATATACTCACCTACTCCCACATTCTTTAAATAAAAACAAATATGGATACATCTTATCCTACCTTTTTTTTTTTTTTTTTTAAAGATAAAACATCCACTCCTGCTTTTAGATAATTAATAATTCTTCTGTCCTTTCAAGTTCATGTCATCGAGATCCATTCTAATAATTCAATATTTCATTTGCGAATTTTACTTCATGAAATATGACCCTTGATTAGCGATAGTGTAAACAACCAATTCAAACTAAAAATTTAAGATGTTAGATGAAGTTATATTAATAATTTTATATAACTCTAATATATTTTCTTATAAGAGAACCTATTTGGCTTGAAAGATAGATGATGTATCATGAGACTCTAAGATCATGTAAAAAATTAATTTAATTCAAAAATTTAAGTTGTTGAATAAAGCTATATTAATAATTTTATATAACTCTAACAGTGATAATACATTTGTTAATATCATGCATACGCATGAGTTGACCTAACAAGCAAATATTTAAAGAAAATCATTTCAAGTTATAAATTATGAAGATTGATATTAAGTTTTCCTTGGTGTGCTAGAGTAGTGAGGTTATTTGGTGGCTAATGACAAAAGTAGTTGAGTGAATATGCTAGAAAGCGAAAGAGGCTACGCTGCCTTTACAACATTGCACTTCATGCTCGTCTAAATGTGGCAACTGGGGTTACAGTCATATTACAAAATCATTCACTTAAGTTGAGTGCGTCAAGAGGGATCATAGAATTGCCAAGTCATATCATCTGCAAATGCATTAATCATGTGTTTGTGGAAAGAGTATAGAATTAATTGTACCGCTTACAAAAAGCATGTATACAACAAATTAACTTGTTTGATAGAGTGAAAAAAATCACTTGCGTTAAAAATGGAAACCTCGAGTCCTTTGCAGTTAATGATAATGAGATAACGGGAATTGATGAAAAGTAACTTCTATGGCTGTTTGGTGTAATGTATAAAGTTTGATACTATAAGCTTATATTATACGTTATGACATTTTCAGTTGTTTAGTATAATAATCATATAATATAAACTTATACAGCAGAACCCCTTAATACATCAAAATAATGTATAACTTAATCAAGCCTAAAGAGGATGAAATTAAGCCTGATAAGGGGTTGGTGTATTAGTATTGCTTACAAATACAATTCTCAAGAACTAATATATCATTTCAATATTAATATCTTAAAATAAAAAAATTAATATATTATTTTTTTAAATATTGGAAGATATTATCTTATACAATACCATACCAAACGCTGGATAGTATTTTAAAGGATATTATCTTATACAATAACATACCAAACGCTGGATAGTATTAAAATTTAATCAGGTCTTATATAATTTATACTATCAGGTCTTATACTATCAAGCTTTATCCTATACTATGCACCAAACATGCCCCTAGTTTAAGGACATCACTAAATGGGAACAGTGACCATTTTGCCACTGTTTACAATATTATTTATCAGAATGTCACGCAAACAGTAAAAATTTCCAGAATGCCACACAGGCGAATTCGCTCTGTAGTACAGCGAATTACGTGTGCTGATGTGACACGTTTTTATTGGCGCCGTAATTCGCTACAAGGGTCAGCGAATTACATGGTCAAATGTCAGTCCCTGTCTAGTCAGTGCCAGGACACGTGTCACCACCTTCATAATTTGCTACACTGTGCAGCGAATTATGTGTGCTGATGTGGCACGTTTCTGTTGGCACGTAATTCGCTACAGGGGCCAGCGAATTACGTGTTCAAATGTCAGTCCTTGTCCAGTCTGTGTCAGGACACGTGTCAACACCCTGCATAATTCGCTATACCAAATAGTGAATTATGCAACTGAATTCGCTGTGACTCATAGCAAATTAGGTGCAGTTCTGACAAAGAACAGACATGTGTCTTCCCCCAGTAATTCGCTAAGGGGCACATCAGATTATATTGTGTAATTTGCTATTCTTTCTAGCGAATTAAGTACTATATATTCCAACATTTTCATTTCAGGTGCCTCCACCACCGACTACGAAGTTTCCGTTTATATATACAGCTGTATCAAGGTGTATCATCTTTGAATGTTATTTTTTTTTTCTACTCTTTCACAATGAGTGACAGTAGGAATGTTTTAGTCAGCATTGTTTATTATAGTGGGAGAAAATATTTAAAAGAATAATTAAATGATATTAGGGATAATTTAAAATTAATTTAATCACTTATATAGTCACAATAACATATATTAACAATAAAAATAATATTAAAATAAAAAATATCGTAATAACTTGTATTTTAAATTTAAATATATTACATAATTCACCCGAAATATTTTCTAACCTACGGTTTCGTAACCTAAATTAAAATACAACATTACCTAACCTAACCTAAAATATATAACAACATTTGTTTCAATATATAATAATTTATCACCTAACCTAAAATAAAATAGCAATTATTTTATCCTAACACATTCTTAAATTTTTTTAATATTATTCATTATGTCCCAATATTATAATCCTATCCTAAGTATTATTTTCAAGACGTTTTACACTACACAATATAATTTCATATTATTATTTTCAATAAATAATAACTAATTACCTAACCTACATTTTTAATTATTATCCTCAATTAAATGTAGATATTTAACTAATATAATAACATTCCCACTTTGCCTATATCCTACATTATAAAGTAAAAGTATTAAATAGCATCTAACCTATGGTGTCAATACCTAATGTAAATATTAATAAAATTAGAAATATAAAGTACATTTTTTTCTATCTTATGCCTTACATAAATTAACAAATTTACTAACCTAAGGTTTCAATTCTCAGCCCTAAATAATATTCAAAAACTAAGAATGCATAAATAATACATTAAAAAAATTAATACATAACAATTAAATAAATTACAACTAATCATTTATGCCTTAAATAAATTAACAAATTTTCTAGCCTAAGGTTTCAATTCTCAACCCTAAATAATATTCAAAAACTAAGAATGCGTAAATAAGTAATTTAAAAAATTTAATACATAACAATTAAATAAATTACAACTATCCATTTATGCCTTTAATAAATTAACAAATTTTCTATCCTAAGGTTTCAAATCTCAACCCTAAATAATATTCTAAAATTAATAATGCATAAATAATAAATTAAAAAAATTGTTAATAAATAAAAATTAAATAAATTCAACCTAACTTTTAAAGAGAGAATATAACTTTGAGAGAGAGGGAGTGATGGAGAGAGTAAGAGTAGAGGGTGGGGGAAGGTGGGGTTTAAATAGGCTCAGAATTCGCTACCCTGTGTAGCAAATTTGTGCATACTTGACAAGTGACACACATGCACATTAGTGTTGTAGGTGAGCGTTGTACATAATTTGCTGCACAGTATAGCGAATTATGTAGGTGGTGACACATGTCTTGCCATTGACCAGACATGGACTGACATTTGACCACGTAATTCGCTGGCCCCTATAACGAATTACGTGACCAACAGAAACGTGCCACACCAGCACACGTAATTCGCTACACTGTGGAGCGAATTAGCCTGCTTGGCATTCTGGGAATTTTTACTGTACGTGTGACATTCTGAATAATATTGTGAACAGTGACAAAATGGTCACTGTTCTTCACTAAATGTCAAATTTGAATTAAGAAAAAAACATGCTTTAAGGTTAGAGGGAAGTAGGGTTGAGGATGATATTGTTACCAACTTAGATAATATCCATAAATGAATAACTTAGATATTGTTACCAACTTATGCAATTTTTTTTTGATAAAAATAAGAACTTGTAAAACATTTAAAACTTATTAATCTTTGATCTATAAAAAAATAAATTCTGGCTCCACCCATACATTATCACGTGTATTATATGAGCACTATTATTGTTTTTATAATTTGTAACTTGTTTCCAACTTGTCTTGATGTTTTCTCCCATCTGGTCTTCATTTTGGGTTTTGTCATGTTGGAATGTACTAACTTGACAATTGAATTTTGAAGCCCAATATAAGGACATTCTTCGGTTCACCCTAAAAGGCCCTGCCCATTTCACCGCGTATAAATTCAACGAAGTTTCAGAAAAAGTAAGGAAAATAACAGTTAATTTTATTTTTGCAAAACGAGTTGAAATTAATATTGATTCTTAGATAATCAAGTAATATCCATCATTTTTACTTATTCAGTAATTACATTTGAATTTTGACAAATTCAAATTATTCTAAAATAATGTTACGTACTTACATTTACGATTAAACTCTACCAGCTAGATTCATTATTCGAAATAATGGAGCAACACTTTCCATATATCATGTATAAAATATAAAAAAAAAAAAATCAATGCAAAGTAAATGCATGAAGTATGAAAATATTAATTAGTTGCAATAAAAATAAAAAAACTAAAACTGTAAGCAAAGTTTATTTGTAACAGCAGCGGCCAACCGGCCTCAACGGCTAGTTATTTGAATGTAGTAGAGGACATGGACTAATTTGTCCCCAGCCACATGTTCCATGGTCTATGGATCACACTTTTATGTTATTTCTTTATGTTTCTCTCTCATTCTTTTTTAAGCAATATATTTTTAACATATACTTGATGGGAAAGAGTGTTTGTCATTTTAAATGACAGAAAGTTAAGTCATTTTAAGAGAGATACAGACACAGAAAATTTGAATTTCAAATTAAAAAAATCACCCACTTTCTCTCTCCCGTGATTTCTGTTTTTCTGTGTCTATCTCTCTCCTAAAATGACATAACTTATGTCATTTTAAATGACAAACACCAAACTCATATTTGCTGATTAATATCTTTCGCTAGTATTGCGTTTTGTTTTCTAATAAGTTTTCAGAAGTGGTAAGTAATAATGATTTTAGGTAGTTTTGCAGAGAAATCTCTATATTTGAATCTTTAATGTCATCGCATTACTTATTTAGAACCAAAAAAGAGTTTTATTCTCTGGTTTATTATCAACACTTTACAACTTTTTGACTTTTTTTTTTATACAACTTGAAGAGTATTTTCATTCAACATCTTTCAATTATTTTAGGGGTTCATAACTTTTTGACTTTACCAGTACACTAAAGGTATTAAAAAGATATTTTACAATTAGGTTAAAAAAATTATTTAAGAAGTGAACATAAAAAAAATATATAAAGAGTGAACATTAAAAATGTAAATAAATAATAAATAAAATAGAGTACCGACTTAACATGGAACTTATATTTTTTTCTTCATTTTTTAGTGACGTGAGAGACAAGAAACAAGTGCTTTATAAAAGTAAAAAAATCCCAACTAGATTATACGAGGGTGGATATTCTTACTACCAAAAATATTCACTACCAACCCACTACCTCCACAATTACCATTGGATCAAAGAAAGAAAATGCTAAAAAGTATTTGAAAAAAGAGAAAATATTGATTTAATGGTGATTATGAAGGTAGTGGGTTAGTAGTAATTTTTCTTATAGTAAGAATATCCACACTCAGATTATATAGTAAGATATGTGAATTGTTTAAGATAAAAATATTTATTCCCATGTATATATATAAAAGAAAAAGTGCTTATCATTTTAAATTATATAAAATTATGTCATTTTAAGAAAAAGATAGATATAAAATAATATTTTTTTTATTTAAAATTTAAATTAAAAAAATACTCACTTTCCTCCCATGATTTTTATTTTTTTTTGTCTATATCTCTTCTATAATAACATAACTTATATTATTTAAGAAAAGAAACATCAAACCCATATATAAATAATGTTTTCCTTTTTTTGTACCAAAAAAAAAAATGTTTTCCTTTTATTTTTGAAACAATCATTTTTTCTTTGAAAAAAAGCGAAGGATAATATAGTCATTTGACTCACATTCTTCTTTTGCAACGGTCATCTTCGTTATCATCCCCCTTAACTCAAAAACATGCCTCTACATCCCCCTTAACTCACTATCCACATTTGAATCCTAAGCTCTCTCTCTCTCTCTCTCTCTCTTTCTCTCTGTGTGTATAGCTCCATTGCTAGATTGATTGTTTGTTTGCTCAGCAAAAACATGTCCATGAGGCAAAACAGTAACACAGAAACTGCCGAGGCTGGTTTCTTGGGCACCATTTCCTCTTCATCTATCAGAAACCTTCTTCCCAGATCAATCTCTTCCAAACGCAAATCTACTTCAAACCCTAAAATCCCAAAATCAGATGCCGAAAACACTCCCCCAATCGACCCCAACATCCAGATCAACCATGACCAATCCAACCAATCACACTCCAAAACCCCAATTTTCCCTAACGACCTCACCCAACCGAAGACACCTCTTGAATCGGATCCATCAGTGAAGGCAAGTACAAATTCTAAGCTTCTTTTTTTGGGGGCAGTTTAATTTTTGAACATTGAAGCTGTTACCTGTAATTTGCTCATAATATGGTTTTGAAACAGGTTGTAGTACGAATCAGACCTACCAATAACAATGGAATAGAGGGAGATCGAACCGTTAAGAAGGTTTCGTCTGATACATTGTGCGTTGGGGATAGGCAATTTACTTTTGATTCAGTTTTTGACTCTAACTCGAATCAGGTAAAGACTTGAACTTCACTCTGCTATTTGTGAGTTATATTTTTATCTTTCAGTAACTTTCCCTAATAGGATTAAGGAACTTGCTTATTAACTAGATGGCCTGTTTTAAGAATGAAACTGTTGAGATATGTTGACACACGTGAACAACTAACGTGAAGTTTATAAGGTCTTGGGTTCTCTCACCCTTTGAGATAGCTTTTGGTGAGCTAGCTTTTGGGTGGTGTATCCCAAAATTCTTTACATGATATTAGAGCCTCGTGTCTCGGGTTCAAACCTCGCCTTCTCTACTTTCTCTTGTGGGATTTCTCGTGTGAGGGGGCGTGTTGAGATATATAGTCCCACATTGGTTGTATGAGCAACTAATGTGGAGTTTACAAGACCTTGGGCACTCCCAACCTTTGAGCTAGCTTTTGTGGTGATGTATCCCAAGTTTCTTTATTGAAACAACTAGTAGTCCGCTTTCTTTGCTTCGATGTTGTTGCTTCATACTCATAAGAGAAGATAAGTGTGATTTTTATATTGCTTTTTTTTTTTTTTTTTCAGGAAGATATTTTTCAGTCAGTGGGTGTCCCCTTGGTCAGAAATGCTTTAGCTGGTTACAACACTTCAATTTTGTCATATGGCCAGGTACTAATTGATGTTTTCTGTATTATTTTAACCTTTTAGTGAAAAAAATTTATAGCATTATTGATGGAGTATTTGATTTTTTTTAAATTCTTTACTAGTCTGGAAGTGGAAAGACTTATACAATGTGGGGTCCCCCAAGTGCGATGTTTGAGGATCCCTCGCCCCAAAGTCACAAGGGAATTGTTCCTCGGATCTTCCAAATGTTATTTTCTGAGCTTGAGAGAGTAAGTTTTGCTCCTTGCTTTAACTGCTATTGCTAGGAACTTTGTATTATGTTTGTTTTGAGTTTTGACTATTTTGAGTTTGAAATTACTATATTAGGAGCAGCGAATGTCTGAGGGGAAACAGTTCAACTATCAATGTCGATGTAGTTTTCTTGAGGTAATTCCTTATTAAACTTCCCAATGTAGCAAGGGGGGGGGGGGGGGGGGGGGGGGTTGTTTCTTGCTCATGCGATGATGGTCTTGTTTCTTTTTCTCTTTGTTGTTTGAAGCAGATATACAATGAACAAATTGGTGATTTACTTGATCAAACCCAGCGGAACCTTGAAGTAAGCATAAGCCATTCTTTGATGCACAATTTCTCATAAAAACATTATTTACTACTACTACTGCTGCTGTTTTCCATTGCTGCATTAATGGCTTTGTCCAAATTATCGCAGATGAGGGATGATTCCAGAAGTGCATTGTATATAGAGAATCTGACCGAGGAATACGTCACTAGCTATGATGATGTGACACAAATTCTGATTAAGGTCAGGACTTGGGAAGCATCAAAGCAAATATTGTTGAAAATTAGATGTCTACATGCTATTGTTATTGTATCAGCTAAGTTGATTTGATCTTCATATGCTGCAGGGGCTCTCAAGCAGAAAAGTTGGAGCAACAAGTTTAAATTCTAAGAGCTCTAGATCACATATCATTTTCACATTTGTGATTGAGTCTTGGTGTAAGGTATTGCCATTATATTTCTACTTAACATGACTGGCTGTGGAAAACTGATGTTTCTTTTAAGATTGAAGACAGGTTTATATTGTTAATTTTCTATATTAGTTAATTGCTACATTTCATTTTCATGAACTGGTGCTGCAGGGAATCTCATCAAATGGTTTCAGTAGTTCAAAAACTAGCAGAATTAGCCTTGTTGATCTTGCTGGACAGGACAGGAACAAAGTTGATGATGCAGGCAGACAATGTATAAAGGAAAGCAGAAATGTAAAGAAATCCTTATCTCAGCTTGGGTAAGATGCCATGCAATGACTAGATTACATTTGAATTATATTTCCTACAGCCTAAGTAGGTGGTTTTTCAGTTACGTTGGTTGAATGTAATATTTTCTACATTCGAACTATATTTCTACAGTAAGTCGGTGATTTTTCAGTTATTTATTCACTTTTTTGGGTAAAATTATCTTGGTTTTATTTTACTTATTTGTAACCACTATTTTATTTCACTGGTATAGGCGTTTAGTAGATGCTTTGACTAAAGAAACTCACCCAGGAAAAGCAGAAGAAATTCCAAACAGGAATTCTTGTTTAACACGATTACTACAAGAATCACTTGGTGGAAATGCCAAACTCTCAGTAATCTGTTCCATCTCCCCTGATAGCAAGTATTTACCTGGACCAAAAGACATTATTTATTCATCTGTAGGCCTAGTAACCATAACATTGTATATTTTATTTCTTGTGGGTAAAGATTGTCCTTGTTGATTGTAGGAATAATGGTGAAACACTGCGCACACTCAGATTTGGACAGCGAGTAAGATCCATTACAAATGAGCCTGTTATTAATGAAATAAAGGAGGATGACGTTAACGATTTGAGTGATCAAATCCGGCAACTGAAGGTGTTATTCATCTCCAGGACTTTACTGGAAATAGTTTTTTAAAGGATTAATGCAGATCTGAGAATTACAATTCTTTGTTGCAGGAAGAACTTATTAGAGCTAAGGCTGATGTTCATAGCTCGGAAGGGAATAAAAATGGTTACTTCCACGTACGTAATGTACGGGAAAGCCTTAATCAGTTGAGAGCCAGCTTAAACCGTTCTCTACTCCTACCTCACATTGATAACGATACTGATGAAGTGGTAAATGTGGACGAGGAGGACATAAGGCAATTACGCCAGCAGATTGAATTGTATAGTTCATGTGAAGGGAATCCTAAAGACATATCTGTCAGTGAAGATTGTGGTCAGTATTATTCTGTTGTGGAAAGTTGTGATGCAGATATGATAAGTGGTAATGAAATTGAAAAAGAAGTATGTTCTGGAGAAACGTTGAGTAAGCTTTGTAATGCGGACAGTGTGGCATCAGCTGACTCCTTGTATGCATCAGCAGATGACCTTTCATGCACAGCTAACACCTCAAGGACAATTAACTCGACGTTCAGAGATAGCATTTCAGTTAGTTCATGCCGTCAATCTCCAATACTTGAGGAACCACAGTTGTCTGAGTCTCCAAAAATCAAGAACAACCAGAGGAAAAGTATGGCTTTTTCATCAAGTTGTCTTGGAAATTGGAACAATGAGGGAGAGAAGAATTTGAGTTCCAGTCAAGATTTGTTAGGAAAATCATTTAAACAGGGCGAGCATGCACAATCCTCGTTACGGTCACGCAAGGTTTTTCCGGGTCCAACTGAGTCCTTGGCAGCAAGCCTTCAGAGGGGGTTGCAGATAATTGATTATCACCAGCGGAATTCAGCAGTAAACAAATCTTCAGCATCCTTCTCTTTTGAGCGCTTAACCTTAACAACTTGTCCAGAATTAGACAAGGGTGATTCTTGTGATCAAACAATGCAACAGAAGAAATATTTTATTGATGAAAGAATTGCTACTTTGCTTTGCGAATCTTGCCGTAAAAAAGTATCCGATCAGGATTCCAGTGAGGTCCAAGATAGCTCAAAGTCATGGATGGACACAGCTGAAGCAGGAAATCCCGGTGCACTGACAGATAAGGTTCCAAAAGTATGTCTTGACTTAATTTCCAAAAAATTCGTCAATTAATTTTCTTGTTCAACTCATTTATCTATTTTTTACTTCAAGGATTTGGAAAATACAATGGCAAAAGCGGTCGTGAGAGAAAACGAGCTCGAGAATGTTTGCAAGGAGCAAGCAGCTAGAATTGAGGAACTAAATCAATTGGTAAATAAGGATTCTTGACCCTCATGATTTATGTCTGTGGTTTTGTTTTTACATCACACTTACAATGTATTTGGATTTGTCCAGGTGGAGAAATTGAAAGGAGAAAAAGAACTAAACTCCCTCATTGTGTGTTGTCAAGAAAGCAACAAGCAGACTAGACATGAAGAAGAGTATAACTCGTTGAAAGATGAAGACAAGGTCTATTTCTGGTTTTGTAATTTTCAATATAAAGTTCTGTCCATTTAAATGTTAGGAACTCATCCTTATCATTTACTTTTTATGTTTTTTGCAGTTTCTGAGGGACACTTCCTCAGATGGTCATTTACCAGGTATTGTAGAGGAAAAGTGTGAAATTAAAGAAGTCCAAGAAGAATTAATTCAAAGAGACAGCTCTTTTGATGCTACTGAGAAGGAAGAACTTCTTAAGGAAATTCAGAATCTAAGAAGCAAGCTGCAATTATATAGCGACGCACCAGTTAAAAAGTCTACTGACAAACTGAGATCTTCATTAATTTCAAGATCCATTCAACTCCGAAAAAGTGGTGTATTTTCTCGTGATAATGGTGGGGAAGAGCTAGAGAAAGAAAGGGAGAGATGGACCGAAATGGAAAGTGAGTGGATATGTCTTACTGATGAACTAAGAGTCGATCTCGAGTCCAACCGCCAACGGGCAGAGAGGGTGGAGCAGGAACTGAAGATAGAGAAGAACTGTACTGAAGAGTTAGACGATGCAGTTAAAAGAGCGGTTCTGGGACATGCTAGAATGGTAGAACACTATGCTGACCTCCAAGAAAAATATAATGATTTGGTTGCAAAGCACAATGCCATAATGGAAGGCATAGCGGAGGTGAAGAAGGCAGCAGCAAAGGCTGGAAAAAAGGGTCATGCCCGCTTTGCCAAATCTCTTGCCGCTGAACTTTCTGCATTGAGGGTAGAGAGAGAAAGGGAAGCAAAATTCTTGAAAAAGGAGAACATGAGTCTCAAGATTCAACTTAGAGACACTGCAGAAGCTGTTCATGCAGCTGGAGAATTACTTGTTAGACTCAGAGAAGCCGAGCATGCAGCGTCTGTTGGAGAGGTAAAATCCCATCATCAAGAATTTTTCATTTTTGTCTATGCATCCATCAGATTATGAGATTGCTAATTTGGTGTGCATTTATCTTATGCTAATTTGGTGTGCATTTTTAAAGAAGCGGGGGGGACTTGCATGAAATATTACAGAAATAATGAGGGAAGACGTAAGAAACAGTAACCAATATAAAATTGAGCTTATGTTGTTTTACTATAATTTGTTGGAGGGAAAGCGTAACGTTAGAATATTTTTCTCCTTCATGCGGATGATCATATCCTTAAGGTTTAACTGAAAGTTATTCTGCTAATTTCTCTGACCTACCTAATATCAGTAGGCATACAAAGAAGAAGCATAGGAAGGATATGACCTGTAGAGAACAATTATGCGGTGATCCATTTCTGATATTTCTTATTCATTTCTTGATTTTTATATCTCTTATACAGGAGAATTTTACAAAAGTGCAACAAGATAATGAAAAGCTAAAAAGGCAAATGGATAAGCTCAAAAGAAAACACAAGATGGAGATGATTACCATGAAGCAGTACCTTGCAGAGAGCAAATTACCAGAATCTGCACTGCAACCACTATATCGAGATGATTCTGATGTGGTGCACAACAATGCAAGTCATTATCCCGATGATGATCAGGCATGGAGAGCAGAGTTTGGAGCAATATATCAAGAGCATTATTAGTTCGTCTTATGTTGGATTGATTAGTACTTGTTGAGTTTGACAACAAAATCGAACTTCCAACAGTTTGTCTAGCACCAGATCCTACTCGGGTCAAAAAGTATTCATATACATTCTTTTGTGCTAAAAATATTCATTGTATTTTTTATGCTGTGTGAAAACTTGATTTATGGAACTTCAATTGTTTTGTCTGCTAGAGCTGATAATAATATAGCATCGAATGATTTGTTCTTTACTCCTTGAATTTTTCTGGTAAGTGTGGAAGCTACAGAATGATTTTGATGTATCATTTGAGAAAATAATTTTTAGGCTGGATACAACACAATGAACATAGTAACTTCTCATACACACACGGTTAGACATCTTAAATTTTGATATTTTATTTTAATAAAATTAATGGACGAATCAATAAAAAATGCTCCTACAGTGAAAAATAAGATGAAAAAGATTATAAGAAAAATGGTACAAAATAGATTTGAAAGAAAAAAAGTAATTTCTTAATGTAAGAAAATTTTCTTTTTTGTGTTTTTGGTGACAAGAAAAAAATCTTTAATTTAAACATTTTCAATCTTTAAACACATCTATTTTTCGCTTGTCATTAAGAAAAAAAGTAATTCCTTAATGTAAGAAAAAAAAAATTGTTTTTGGTGACAAGAAAAAAAATCTTTAATATAAACATTTTCATTCCTTTTTTTTTTTCAAAACAAAATATAATGTAGCTGGATCCCCAGCCAACATGCAGAAGCCCATTATTTAAGTTGGGCTGGAAGTGGGAAGTGAGCGTCGTTACGGGTAAAAGAGTAAAATCGACCAAATAATAATAGTTTAAAGATTATATTTATCTCATTCAACATGAGATAATTTATCTTATAATTTTCTATCTCTAATTATTTGTGATCTTTCTTATAATTTTGTTTCACTAATAACTTATCTCCAACCACGTAAAAAAAAATTCCCATAATTTAATTGGCTAAACAATCAGGGTGAAAGCACGTAATCCTTTCAGTATTATCTTTGTAAAAGTTTTAAAATTTTAATCTCGAAAATCAGACTAGTTGCAAAGTCGAACCAATTGCAATATCTTCATTAAAAAAAAAATAAAAATAAAATAAAATCGGTGACAAGAGGCAAGCCACAAAACGACGTCATTTGGTAAATGTGAAAGGGATAACATGTGAGCTACAGGTACGGACAAAGTTCATTCGGACTTCGGAGGAGAATAAACCGAAGACGAAGAGACACCTCCTCACAGCACATCTATGGCGGCAGTGGATTCCGACGATATCACCGAGCCTCAGCCTCAGCCTCAGCCTCAGCCTCAAGATGCTGACTCTGTTTCCAATCCTTCTTCGGACTCACTTGTCCCCGCTGCTCCTGTCGTTTGCCTACTCCGTTTCGCCGGCGACTCCGCCGGTGGTGCTTTCATGGGCTCCGTCTTTGGATATGGTCCTTCTCTTCACTTTTACGCACTTCTGTTATATTGTAACATCTCCATTTGTAAACTTTACTGATTACCGTTAATTAAACCTAACTTTTTTAAATCAAAGATTTGGTGTTTCTGTTGAGAGTTTGTGTGTGAGCTTGTGTTGTGGATAATGGATACACTCACTTAATCCTTGATTATATGGTTTTTATTCTTATGACAAATGGAATCGGAGAAGTGAAAATGCTTCTTCTTCTTCTGGTTTTGAATTGTCTGTTGTTTTGTTTTAGCAATGACATGTTTGTTTGGGCAATGACATGGAAAAACCTGCTTGGTTTAGTGTAATTGAGAACAAGGAAATTCCCTTTTTCTGACTGATTGGTTATATTGGCAGAAGGTTATCCTTGATAATTGTCACTTTTGATAGCTTAATAGTTAATTTTCAGTGGATTTTGTTTTTATTTTTATTAAGCAAGGCTTGTAATGTGTATGTTTCAGGTGCTGGATTGTTTAAAAAGAAAGGATTTAAAGGATCCTTTGTAGAAGCAGGGTCTTATGCAAAGGTACATCGGGAATCTCGGTGGCTTTTTTGCTGGCTGCTTTATGTTGTCTACTCGGTTCATATTTGTATAGTATGTTTTTTATTTTTTTTAATTTAGTAGCTAGTATGTAATCGGTTTTCTTTACCTCATTAGACATTTGCAGTTTTGTCTGGAGTTCATAGTTTGGTTGTTTGCATCTTGAAAAGACTTCGAGGAAAGGATGATGGTATTAAATTTTCAACTATAAGATGGTACTTTTGCTTTTTAGTGTTCTTCCACCGATAATGTGAATACTTTGACGTCTGCAGTCATTAATGCGGGGGTAGCTGGATGTTGCACGGGTCTTGCTCTAAGTTTTCCAGGTATTGCTTTTTTTTTTTGAATAAATTGATGAATTTTCCCTTTATTTGAAGCTTGTTCCCCCTTATTGGAAATAAGAAAGAACGATAAAGGGCTTGTCAAATATACATTTATATATTTCATTTTTGTTATCTCTTAAAAAAACATAATCATATGCGCTAAATACTGTGGTAATTTTGTCCCTAATTGGTGAGTGAGGTAAAAACCCCACCCAGAAAGGAAAAGGGGGAAAAAACTTTGCTGATTCAGCATGCCTTCTAATCAATGTTGTTAAAATTCAATACATTGTTTTGCTAAATCCATTTTAAATTTCATATTCTGTACTTGTTTTGTTATTATGACTTATATTCTAGGATTCTCCAGGTGCACCACAAGCTCTTCTGCAGAGCTGCCTCACTTTTGGGGCATTTTCTTTTATCATAGAAGGGCTAAACAAGCAGCAACCCGCTCTTGCACTTCCTTTGTCCTGGAAAACCACTCTGCAACACAACTCACGTCCCCCCATGGCACTCCCCCTTCAACTCCCTCTTCCAGGTGAAATGAAAGAAGCCTTCTCCATTTTCTACGAGTCTTTGAAAAAGCGCAACAAGGGAACTTATCCCACATCTCAATAAGGAATCAGGGTATCATGATTTTCAAGCATCATGTAGATATAATATGCACCCATCTTTGCTTTTATTTAGGTTCTTGTATCCTTTGTCTACATTTCTTTTTGAGGAACTTGAGGGTGACTACGCATTGTTGAAGGGCATAGATTGTTTACATGTTACCGAGTTCCAATATGGCATCTTGGTTCTATCGTGCTCTTTCTTGGTGGTTTGTTGGAACTTCGGAGGCCTATTGAATGATGATTGATTGAGCTTGATTCATGCACTTACTATCTGAAACACATTAGTATGAAGTGGCAGCGATTTCAGTTTGAAAGCCAAACCCTGCATAATTATTAACCAAACATTTAACCTTACTCTTTGAACCGGTTCTTCATATATAAACATTTTAAATTGAAATTAAATCCCGGTTCTTATACCTGCATTGCGGAAAGTTTCTGCTGACCCCAGTACTTTTCACCATTTGCAATTCATTTATACCGTACTCTGGTTCTGATCTTGGTTATAAGTATACTCCAAGAGCATTCAAGGAATGGGTGTTCCTATGTGGCATAAGACTTTTGATTATATTTATACTGACGACAGCACTTTACTATCAAACATGGTATGAATTCAACCCGTTCATACGCTTGAAAAGTTACATATTTATTGAATATGAAATCTAATTATCAACTACTTCAATTCAACAGAATTGCTACGCTGAAATTAAATAACCACTTATCTTGATTCTTATGTAAATTCTCCCTCTCAACTGTGTCTACCTATAAACTTCTGGCTTGTCTAAGGTACACGCTACTTGAGTTTTCTGTCCTGTTGTAGCAATGCCTCACCGTTATTAGCATCAAATTTATAAGTGAATATTGAAATGATATAATGAAGGTGACATCATGTGCGAATTATTTGAATTTGCTTCTGTCATATTATTTTAAGACATTTTAAAGTATTAGAATTGAATTAAAATAAAATAAACTTTCCAATATAAAAAAGAACAGCCTTGGTTGGATTTATTGTGAATAGTTAATTACTTAAATGAGTCAAATTGTGGGTTAACATTGAGTTCTTTTGATTCTAATTAATTTATATAAGAATTACGTATCCGAGCTAAACTGTAACTTTAACATACACTAGTATAGTACTTAATTATTTTTTCTATTAAAACTCATACAAATTTGTTATAAAAAAAAAAAAAAAAACTCATACAATTTATGCCAACTGTTTATGCCCAATTTATTTAAATGAAAAATCATTTAAGCAATCGTTCAAAAATGGACACCCAAAAAAAGTGAAGGACTGGTGCTTCCAGCCTGCCTATAAAATAGGGGTGTTAATTAATTTATCTAAATCAATTCAAATCGCAGTGACATATTTTAACTGGATTTGATCAATTTTCAATTTAGTTAGTGAAAACTGATCAAATCCAAACTGATCCAATATATTATGCATTTATTATTTTTGAAAGATGGTGACTTGCAATCTTTACGAGTTTAAGATTTGTTTAAATTTGAAGACTTGAATTTTTTAATAATTTATAATTTTATATGACTTTATTTTGATATAGCTAATGATTTTTAGGGTTAAGATATTAGGATTTTTGAAAAATAAAAAATTGATACAATCTAAATTGAATAAAATTGGTTTGAATTAAATCAAATTTTTAAAAAAATTCAAACTAAATGAATGAATGATTAAATGCTCGAACCAAATGAATTGCATTAGATAATTTTTACTTCAAGAGCATATGGGCGTTGGGCTTCCATATCAGCACCGCAAGCAATTTTGAAAACTAAGAAAAAATAAAAAACACTAAATTCAAAAATAAAATAAAAAAAAAGACTGAACTGTGCGTTTTATTGAGAGCAAGGTCCTCTTCAATCTTCATCGTCTTCTTCCTCGTGGATCTGCGCTAGGGCACCGCAAGCAGCCTGCAAAATCACAGAAGCAGCTGGTGAAATTTTACATCATCGCCGCCGTTTTTCTCTTTCTTTATATAATCCTAAATTTTTTAGACATAGTGAAGTATTGGAGTGAATATCTTTTAGTTTTTGATATTTCTCTTTTCAATGATTTTTTATTTGCTTCTTTGGGATTGGGGAAATGCAGCTTACAATTTTCATTCCGAGCGTTGAGAAAGAGATTATAATAATAACCTTATAATACTGGAAAGCATCGTGCCTTTGTATTGTGAATTTTTTTTTATTTTTTATTTTTATTTTTGATTTGGAAGCAAATTTTACATGAATAATTCCCTTATTTTTTTGGTTGGATGTTTTTTGGGTGGGTATAGGTATTCAATGGCTACTCTGAGAAACCTGAAGATCAAGACGAGTACGTGCAAACGCATTGTGAAGGAGCTGCATTCTTATGAGAAGGAAGTTGAGAGAGAAGCTGCCAAAACAGCTGACATGAAGGACAAAGGAGCTGACCCTTATGATCTCAAGCAGCAGGTATGTGCTTACTAGATTGAAATCCTTAATGTGTTTGTTTGGATTAGCTTATAATTAGAATCTGACTGAGAAAACAAAAAGGGATTTTTTATTGATCTAATCCAAACATGTAAAGATGGATCTTGAAATTATTTTAATAGGGCTATCTGTGCCTCTGCAATTGCATTGCTTAATTCGGGATATCACACTACCTTTTCTCTGTTTAAAAAAATAATAATAATAGATTTATTTTGCTGACCTGATTTGGACAGGAAAATGTGCTGGCTGAGTCTAGGATGATGATTCCTGACTGCCGCAAGCGCCTAGAGGCTTCTTTGGCTGACTTGAAAGGAGCATTGGTACTGTATATCTCAGTTTTCTGCTGTTTTCTCATGTCATGAACATTTTTAATCACTTTGACATGCTCAGCATTATGCCTTGGCTTTATCAATTAATCAGTTAGCTGACTCTAGGGTCTTAACTCTTAATTGTTCCAATGGAGGATTGTACCTGTTAATGATCTTATGTATTATAAGCAAGATATTGGGGTAGGAATATGGTTAGTTAGATTACTTATCCTCCTCCTGACCCTGCTAGTTCAAGGTTTAGGACAAACTTAAGTGTCTTTCACTATTACTCTGCCCTGGGACCAGGTGGATGTTTCGAGCCAATCCATGCTACATTTTCTCAATTTGATTCCTGCAACTCTTCATATTTCACTTCCCCTTCTTCATATATTTATAATCCTAATGTGAAAAGTAGAGATGCTAAAATATTTGATACCTAAGATCTTTGTCCAAAAGGGGGGAAAGAAGAGGAAAATGACAAATGAAGAGAATTTATATATTTTTCTGTAATATGTTAAATGTTTTGTATTTGGGTCTCATGTTTATGACCCCATTTGTGCGTATCTGAAGCTGGCTCTTTAAAATAAACAATTAATTTTCATTTTTACAAAAAAAAAAAAAAAAAAAAAAACAAACTTTGCTTTTTATCCCCTTATGTTTTGGTCTATACCTATATTGAGATATTTTCTCTGATTTAAAAAAACATGATAATAACAAGTTCAATCTATGCAGTTTCTTGAAATTGGATCTGTAGATTAAATTTTATGTGGGATTTTTTTTTTTCCGCTTTCAGGCTGAGTTGGAGGAATCAGATGAGAAGGCCGGTCCTGAAATTGAGGAAGCTCGAAACACCATTGCAGAAGTTGAAAAAGTATTCGAAACAATTGAAGTTTAGCTGGGTGGTTTCATTAGAGTTTTCGATGGAGAGGATATTGGGCCTTTATTATATAATTTCCTGGTCACAAACAATCATACATTCTTCTTGTTGGATGCGCCCTCTCCTCCCCCCGTCTCTCAAAGACATATTCATTCTGAAAGGTTATGAAACTTCTTTAACAATATTTAATCTTGTCTAGTTATATGGTGCTTCTGTATAACATCTAAAAATGAATGAATACTTCTCTAAGCTTGATAACATGGTATCATTTTCGGAAATTTTTACATCCAAGTTTGTCAGATTTTGTGGTGTGCCGTCAATAGATCATTAAGTCAGTAGTAATTTTGGCAGTATTTAGCAGTGTTCTGAAGTTAAAGGAGTCATGAAATCAGACGAGATGCTTGTCATCACTATGTGCTAAAAGTTTAGTTATTTAATAAATTAATATAAGGCTATTGTCCACGAACTCATATTAATTTATGGAACTTTTAACAAGTTATACGGTTAATTCACTGATTCATGTTTCACGTTTTCTGCTAATTTTGTCAAATAGACGTGTAATTATACTATTCTTAGCTAAGTATCTCATATATGTATTCCATTTTTCCATATATGCATGTGATATGTGCGGATTCTCACTACCAAGTTAATATGAACAAAGACAGCTAGAATTAAAATAATATTATTGCCAAGCACGTGGATCAATTGTTATGAAGTTGTTTCAGTTTAATCAATAGTATTGAGTTCGAGTTTGGGATACGTAGTTAGGTTAAAAATTTAGCAGGAAGAGTTTTGTCGTCCTTATAAATTTGTCCAATTCAACTGAATTAATTAAAAATGAATTGAAAGAGAAATTTAAAAGTAATAATAATAATGAGACCAAAATATAAGATGTTATAACTGGTTAAATTTATTAACCCCCTTAAAAAATAGGGCACCCATATGTATGTGTGTATGTACGAGAATAAGATTGTTTAGAAAATCAATTAGAAAACTTAGTTCCATTTTAGGTTTAATATTCTTACTACTTCATTGGTTACTATTAGATTAATTTGAAATCAACGGTTAAAAAATAAAATAAAAAATTAATTGTCTTTGATTTCAAACGGTAACTAATTAAATAGTAAGAGTAGTAAGGTTAAAATGGTATAGTAAGTATAAATTTTCTCTTAGAAAAATATTTAAATTAAAAAATATGTGGGGGCCATGGCTCCCTCTTCGTAGCAATTATATTGTCTTGTATGCAGCGAATTTATGACACATACATATCAGAAGGCAAAGAGGTCGATTTCTATATGAAGTTCCAGAGGAAGAAGAGCGAGGGAGCTGGTGGTGCGTCCTAAGCTTTTGTCTCTCTCTCTCCTCATGTCATAAATTCTTCGTCACACAATCAAGTGATAAGTGTTGTCAGTTTTTGCATGTGAACTTAGCCCTGAAATCATATGATAGTATGGTAGGGAAATTATAAACAAGTGAGAATGATTATCAAATTAATTTCACAAGTTTGTATTGAGTCACACTTATTTGATTAAGTAGACTATTAAGTACTAAATATTAATTTATAGAATAAAATTTTGTTTGTTAACAATGATTTCAATTTACGCGTACAAATGATATTCACATGATGAAAAAGTAAAAAGGATAGAAATTCTTCGTCTAATTCATAATTTCCAATTTACGTTACAACTCACAAGGAATTTAAATATTTATTTTTCCTCCCTTTCTTTTCAAATCAACCAATTAAATAAAATTAAAAATCAAGACTAACTGCACTTTCAGACTTCCATTGTCTTGCTTTTTCAAATCCATTGGCATTGTTCTCAAAATCATCAATGGTTTGGTCAATCTCTTCTTGAGTATTCATAACAAAGGGTCCAAATTGCACCACAGGTTCACCCAATGGTTCACCTCCAACCAAAATGAACCTAAGGAGCTTAGAAGATTTATTCCATGCTTCTAGGCCATCCCCAGAACCAAGAAGAAGAATATGGTGAGAGGTTGCAGGCTGAGATCTTTGATTTCCAAAGACACCCTCTCCTTCCAAAATATACACAAAAGCATTCCAAGATTTTGGTATAGGTTGTTGTAAGTGAGCCCCAGGTTTAAGAGAAAAGTCCAAATACATGGTTGGGGTCCTTGTGTAGATTGGAGACTTTATCCCAAGTGCTTCCCCTGCTATAACTCTTACTTTGATGCCATCTTTCGTAGCTTCTGCTATGTCCTTGCTCAACATTTCTTGATACTTCGGTTCAATCCTAAGATAACATTACAAAAGGAAGATTAAACCAAGGTCTAGCTTCCAAATCAAGAAAGTCTTGTACCAATAATTTCTTTTGAGGATAACAAGTACTACCAACAAGACACTAGCGAAGAAGTTGACTTAATTTATAATGGGGCACCCAAAAACCAGACAAATTTTGAAACTAGCAGCGGCAAAATAGTGATATATGGGTGAGAGGCACATTATCTATGTTGGCCATTTCAGGCCCTTCTGCACACTTGAATCATTTGGTGCTCTATTCAGAAGCACTTCTAGGAAATGGTACATGATGGAAAATCATGAGATAAAGTTGCATGCGAAAGTGCGGGAAGCATATATATATCAACTCAGAAAGTTTAAAGTAGATTTAACTTTTTATTTGTAAAGAGTGGAGTTCCTTTTTGTCTCATGGATGCTTGGTGGAGAGCATTATCCAAAACGATTCTCCAAATAAATAATGATGATCTTCAATGACGCAAAAATTATGTCATCTAATCATATGGGGCCATGGCCCATCGCTAAGGTTGTCATTTGAGTATGTCATCAAAAAATAACTCCCTATTGGTTAATCTTATTTGGAGCATTTTTTCATATATTAAAAGAGGCAGAGGTAGACCGAAGCTTACTTGGAGGAAAGTAGTAAAACAAGATTTAATGGAGTGGGATATAGATTGGCGGACAATATGTCTTAGAACGGAATGGAGAAAAGCTATAAGTATGGTGGAGGGTTAGACCCGCTGTTATTCCTATGTTCCAGATGGTCCCTTTTTAGTCCTTTTCCCCTTCATTTCCCCCACTTCTTCTTGTCCCTTTCTTTTTTACTTTTATTTATTTATATATACATATATTGTTATTTTATTTTATCTTATTTTATATTTTTATTTTATTTGTTTATTTTTATTTATTTATTTTTGGCTTTTTTACTTTTTTACTTTTTATTGTTTTTTTATTTTTTTTTTATTTTTTTTTTAACTTTTTTTCAACCGTTTTGTATCTTTCATGTGGGTTCATCTACCACCGACCCCAATTAATTTGGGATAAAGGTGTTGTTGATGTTGTTGATTTATGAAAAGGTATTGTGCCCTTACATTTTATGTTCGGAAGAGAGGTTGATCCATAGCTGCAGACCCTTTTGTGTCCCTTGAGAAGCAGGCATTTCGGAGTGAACTATTCCTCTCCCTGCAGTCATCCACTGCAAATCACCTGCTTCTATTGTTCCCTTATGTCCTTCAAAATCTTCATGAGTGAGAGCTCCCTGAATAGCACAAATAATTACACACAAGTGAGGTAAGCACAACGACATAAGCATATGTGACCAATATTGCACGTACACAACTTTAGGTACACTCAAGCTGGTAGTTGGCATTCTAGAAAAATAAACAAGACAACCAACATGTGGGGTCACTTCTGTCTTTCTGCTCATAACCACTACCTTTGGCAATCGGGAGAGTCATTGATGGTTTTGTTTTGGTGGCATTAATCCAAATTGCTGGTTTAGTAACAAATCATTAATTTGTGACTTACACGTTGCCACCCCACTAGTGCACAGATTAACATCATATTGAGCAGATATTTAGCCGAACTAATAAACTTTGAGCTAATATAGAATGAAATCTTAAAATCAGAAAACCAAATTTTGGTTTACTTTTACTTTTCATTTTGAAATTATGTTCATCATATTATGGGAATATTGTTTCTCAATTATCATGCAACGTACAAAAAAGTTAATAGAACTCACTAAAAAGAAAAGAGAGAAAGAAAATAAGTGGGTAGACGTGCACTTTTACAAGAGAGAATTGATAAATTGTCTCGTGTAACACGAGAAACAATATTTTCATTTGGTTAAACCATTGACTTAAAAGGATTGCAACGAAAAATGAAATAACTAATAAAAAGGTTTTCTTAAATGTGTGCAAACAGTTTAGCAATCAATGAACAAGGGAGGAAGCCAATGAAGTGAAAGAATAAACTTGATCTACCTGCAACATGTATGTGACTGTCTCAAAGCCTGTTAACAAAAAACACCACAAAGAAGGAGCAAGGAGTCAGAAACTCAGCAAATGAAGAGAAAACGTAAATGAAACATATATAGACCAATTGGCAAACCTCTATGTGGATGATCAGGAAATCCAGCAGGAGCAGTGACTGCAATAATTTTCAGAATTTCACATTCTTAGAAAACAGAACAAGATTGAACCTCTCTTCTTATCCAAGTTAGAAAAATAAAACAGAGAGATAAGCCCACCTGAGAATTCATCCAATACAAGGAAAGGATCAAAGTACTTGAGCTCAAATCTGATCAAACCCAGATAACCAGTCAATTCAAAAAGCTAAATTTTTGAAATGGGTTCCAAAACTTCAAATGCAATATATATATATAAAGTTTAAAAAAAAAAAAAAAAAATGTGTCATTTGTGTCTCACCGTCCTATGCTTCTTCTAACAACAGCCCCAACACCTTCACGTTGAGGTTTGGCCAGGAACTTCCTTGCTACAAGACGAGGTTCATTAAGGTAACTGCAAATCTCTTGGTCTGGCATTTTAAGAAACAAATGAAGAAAGAAAAATTGTAGATTGGTGGAAATGTGAGGAGCAAGACAAAGATGCTTTAAAGTATATATAGGAAGATGGAGGAGAGAGAGAGAGAGAGAGAGAGGTAGAGTTTCACTTTGTCAAACTCAAAACGTATGTATGTGTTGTGTTGGCTGCCAAATAAGACCACCACATCGGATGGAGAGTTTGCTTGAGATTAAGGTTCTTTGTTCTTTCGTTATTATTACTATGATATATATGAACGTCAGCATAACGCACTTGTGATGTGTGTTTTACAACACTATCATCATGACTCATATTTAATGTTGTGTTGTGGTTTTGGATTCAAATACAAAGTTAAAGGGTCATAAATATGAAACAAAGAAAATATCTTTGATCCAACCTGGACTTATGACTCTGCATCACTTTCGCATCACCCACGTTTCCCAATCGCTTATTCCAAGTCTTGACTTCTTTACTTTTAACAACTTTCGTACCTTCTTCATTTTTGTTCTCCAATTTTGTATCAAAATTGTATATGCCTTACATAAGAGGTGAATTACTTGAGGTGTTCACAAATTGATACTAACATTTTTAACTTTTTTTAATAAAAAAATGAGTTAAATTTAATGCTCAAGATGTAAAATCTTTTTTTTTTTTTTTTTTTTGGAAGCAAGATGTAAAATCTTTATTCAAAATAAAAGCTATCATTAATTGATTTAATAATTTAGTTTAGATAAATATGTTAATATTTGGAGCATATGTTTTATTTAATAATGTCGCTTAATATTTTTTAGTAAAGTAATTTCATTATATAATTATCAAAAGATACGTTGGCAATAATTGTTTTCAATTTCATAAATAATGATATTATCGTATAAGAATATTTAAAAAAAAAACAGTTCATGTCTTATTTAAAGAACAAAATCAAGTTCACCCAAAAAAAAATATCAACTCACAATTTACAAAAAATATGAAATATTGTTAATGCAGGTACTTATTTAGAAATACACATATTTGTAAGGTCCAAGGATTTCACTATTGACAAATGTCACATGTACAAATTTATTGTAGTAGTTTGGGAAGGATTCGCTTTCCTTAGAAAAACCTATTATTATTAAAATTTTAACATCATTCCCACTATTTCTACCAAATAATTGATAATTTATGGATTTGATCCTTTTCATTTTAAATAACATAAGTTATATCATTTTAGAAAAGAAATAGATACAAAGAATGAAAATTATGTGAGTGAAAGTGGGTGGTTTTTTTAATTAAATTTTAAATAAAAGAATATTATTTTGTATCTATCTCTTTCTTAAAATGACATAATTTTTTATGTCATTTACAATAACAAGGGAAAAGTTCACAAATGCTCTTGTGATTTGTTTCATCACATATGCCCCTGTGATTTTTTTATTTTTTATAAAGCACATGAATATATATAATATAAAAATCCACAGGAACATAAATGATTCTAAATCAAACCACACTATAGAAAACTAAGAGGCCAATATATACACAAGTCGGTTATACAGAATCAAGGAGGATCAACTAGAATAAAGTATACTGTTCAACAAACTATACATGGAATAATAACAAACTATTCTTGCTAAAAACTAGGACTTAGTTGCTAAAGGATAAGATCAAAGGTGATCTTCTCCTAACACGCCCCCTCAAGTTGGAGCATGAAGTGACGAAATGCCCAACTTGCTGCGAAGAAAACTGAATTGCTTCATGCCACGCGGTTTGGTAAATATGTCTGCGAGTTGCTGATCTGTACGAACGTAGGTAGTAGTGATTGTATTGCTGAGAACATGATCGCGTACAAAATGACAATCAATCTCTATATGTTTGGTACGTTCGTGGAAAACTGGATTAGCAGCTATTTGCATGGCAGATTGGTTATCACAGTGCAACTGCATAGGGTGTGAATGTGGAACATCAAGCGAGTCCAGAAACGATTTGATCCATAACAACTCAGCTGTAGCTGCTGCCATTGAACGATACTCAGCTTCAGCGGAGGAGCGAGACACTGTGGGTTGCTTCTTTGTTTTCCAAGAGATAGGAGAAGTACCCAACATGATAAAATAACCAGTAACTGATCGACGGGTGAGTGGACAGCTAGCCCAATCCGAATCAGAATATCCATGAAGAAGGAGATCATTGTCGGATCGAAGGAGTAAACCTTGGCCAGGATCAGTTTTGATGTACCTTAAAACGCGGATGACAGCATCATATTGAGCAATAGTAGGATTTTGCATGAACTGGGAAAGAACATGGACGGAGTAACTTAACTCAGGTCTAGTAATTGTCAAGTAAATCAAACGTCCTATGAGTCTTCTGTAACGTGCGGGATCCGAGAATGGAGGACTTTCTGTAACTGCAAGCTTATGATTTGTTTCGAGAGGGAAGGCACATGGTTTGCACGCAAGGAGACCAGCGTCTTCCAATATGTCGAGAGCGTACTTTCGTTGGCTCAGAAAAAGACCTGATGGACCGTGAGCTATTTCGATGCCAAGAAAATATTTAAGAATCCCCAAATCCTTGATGTGAAAGCATGACTGGAGAAAGACCTTGACATCGGTGCATAAGGCATCATTGTCGCCCGTTAGAATAATGTCATCAACGTAGATGAGAAGAGCAACAAAGTGGCCATCTTTGTGTAAGGTGAATAGGGTGTAATCTGCCTTGGATTGGATGAAGCCATATGATTCAATGGAGGACCGCAACTTAGCAAACCAATTGCGAGGGGATTGCCGCAAACCGTAGAGAGATTTACGTAAGCGACATACTTGATGTGGTTTGTGATGATTGAAACCTTGTGGAACGCGCATGTAAACTTCTTCGGTAAGGTCTCCGTGTAGAAAGGCATTCGTAACATCCAACTGGTATAGGTGCCATGATTTGGCAGCAGCTACCGCAAGAAGTGTTCAGACACTCACCATTTTGGCTACAGGAGCATATGTATCGAAGTATTCTTCTCCAGCTATTTGATTGTTACCGGCAATGACCAACCGTGCTTTGAATCTCTCCACTGTACCATTTGAGTTGTACTTAATGCGGTATACCCACTTGCATGGAATGGCACGTTTTCCTGGTGGCAAAGAAGTGAGTTCCCACGTGTGATTTTGTTCAAGGGCATCTATTTCTTTTCTCATTGCTACACGCCACCTTTCATCAGTTACAACATCCTTGAATGTTTTTGGTTCAACACCAGAAGAAATGGCAGCAAGGAATTGTTGATGTTTGGGAGAGAATCTAGAACAAGAAACAAAGTTAGCAATAGGATAAGCCATACCTGAGGAAGGACTGGAAGAAGTAGAAGAAGCTAGTGGATTATGTGCGATGACTTTGGAGCATTCGAAATCTTGGAGATATGATGGAGGACAGCGAGAACGGTGACCACGTCCCAAAGGTGCAGATGGATGTGTGACTTCTGGGGGCTGTTCTTGTCGGATAGAAAGCTCATTGGAGACAGTAGGGGCAGATTCGGGCTGAGCCTGTTCAACAGGGAGAGTGTCTTCAATTAAAGGGACATGGTTGGTAACAAATTGGGAATCAAAGGATGGGCTTTGTGGAGCAAGGGTTGGTTCGGGTGATATGGGGTTATGGGGGTTTGGGTCGTGAGGAATATCAGTGGTAGGAATGACTGTGGTTGGTGCAAAAGGAAAGGTGTTCTCTTCAAATACCACGTCTTTGGATACAAAAACAGTATGTGTTTCAAGGTTATAAAGCCTCCAACCCTTTTTGCCAAAAGGATATCCCAGGAACAGACACCGAGTTGATCGAGCTGCAAACTTGTCCAACGGTTTGGGACGTGGATGAGCATGGCAAAGACATCCGAATATGCGAATATGATCATAGCTGGGTGTGCGGTTGAAAAGACATTCATATGGTGTTTTTCCTTGGAGAAGAGGAGTGGGGGTTCTATTGATTAAATGTACCGCAGTTAGAACACATTCACCCCAAAACTCGATAGGAAGACTAGCTTGAAAGCGTAATGCTCTTGCAACATTCAAAATATGTCTATGTTTCCGTTCAACACGACCATTCTGCTGTGGTGTGTCTACACATGATGTTTGATGTATAATTCCCATATCGGAATAAACCTTGCGGAGATTATGAGCACAAAATTCTGATCCATTGTCGGAGCGTATTATTTTGACCATGGTATTAAACTGATTACGTACCATGAGAAGAAATCGAGTTAAGTATTGGAACGTTTCAGACTTGGTGGTCATTAAATAAACCCAGACGTTTCTGCTATAATCATCCACAATTGTTAAAAAATATCTTGCACCGGTTAGAGAGGTAGTTTGATATGGACCCCAGATATCGCAATGAATAAGATCAAAGCATGCAGTAGTTTTATTAATGCTAATAGGGAATACAGTACGAGTTTGTTGTGCGCGTAGGCAAATGTCACAAACTGAAGGAGAATGACCCCTATTTTTATTCACTGTAACAAAAGGAAGAAGGCTTAAAAACTGAAATGAAGGGTGACCCAATCGACGGTGCCAAACATCTGCATTCTGTTGAGTGTGAGCCGCACATGCAGTAGAGATGGATTTGTTGTTGGATGAGTCATGCACATAAACACCAGCTTGCAATCTACCCAGTCCAGTCTTGATCCTCGTTATGGGGTCCTGCAATTCACAGCCATTGTGAGTAAAAGAAATGATGCAATTTGTATCAGCAAGTAATTGAGCAACTGATATGAGGTTGCATTGTAATTTGGGAACATATAACACATTCTGAAGAGAAATATGAGATGTCAACTTGAGACTGCCACTGTGATTGGAAACAAGTTGATCACCATCAGGTAAACCTATTGTAGTGGGTGGAATAGATGTAACATTGGAGATTAAATGGAGGTTTCCTGTCATGTGTTGAGAAGCGCCACTATCCACCAACCAGGCTCTGATACCATATAGAAAACTAAGAGGATTTGAATATGTTGTTATATTTAATGAAATGGCTGATAGCCAATATATACACAAGTCGGTTATACAGAATCAAGGAGGATCAACTAGAATAAAGTATACTGTTCAACAAACTATACATGGAATAATAACAAACTATTCTTGTTAAAAACTAGGACTTAGTTGCTAAAGGATAAGATCAAAGGTGATCTTCTCCTAACACACACGAAGATTGTTAAACTTTTCCCAAAGAACAAACACTTCCCACATAATTTATATACGCAATACGCAATTATCACTTTTTAGAGAGATGTTGCCACAGACGACTTCATTTATTGTGATATAACAATGATCACAAGTAATATTAGAGTCACATATTTCGTCATCAACCGTTCAGCACCTCATAAGTCATGTGGGGGAAATCCAAAAGTTGAAAAATAATTCTATGAATAATATGGAAACTACGAGTTTGGATCAAAACCACAATTTGAGGTCACTGACTAGGAAAATCGCAGTCACAATCAACGATTCTTCCATGTATGGAGAAAAACTTTAATGCATCCACAGCATCTAATTTGGTGTTCTCTTTTATTAAATAAATTTTTTTTAGGACTTAAATAAAGATATAAAAAAAAATATGAGTCAAAAGAAAAAAATAAAAATCCAAATTAATAGAAAGAAACACGAAATTCAGTGGTCCAGTGTATTGAAAATTTTCTTTCACGTAAGGTAAGTACAACAAAAACGAAGAAACAGATAAGAAGTGTTGAATAAGTGGTCTCACTTGATCGGGGTTGCGCGTACCTTATTCTACACACGCAAATACTTACCACGCAAATTTTGGTTTATTCAAACTTTTTTTTTAAGTATGCAAATATTCAAACTTTAAGTATTCAAAGAGAGTTTTATTAAAAAACTCACTGTGCAGAGTCAAGACAGCTTTGGAGGTATGTTCCCACTGAATAATTGTGCCACTTGAATGATCCCTTGTTA
This sequence comes from Gastrolobium bilobum, assembly GCF_033153095.1. Classification (NCBI taxonomy): domain Eukaryota; kingdom Viridiplantae; phylum Streptophyta; class Magnoliopsida; order Fabales; family Fabaceae; genus Gastrolobium; species Gastrolobium bilobum. The sequence goes on from NW_026898629.1 coordinate 278,890, forward strand.
ACTATTATTCCCCGAAAACTTTTTTCTTTTAAGGAAAACTTCAAAAAAATTCTATAAATTTCTTTAGAATCACTTGCCTTTTCTCCAAAAAATTTAATCATTTACATCCTTAAAGTGTTTATTTATCACTTACTCCTTAACTTGATTTTTCATTCAAAACTAAAGTTAATAAAGTTAATTTTAAAAAAATATATCAAAACTACCCTTAAAAAAAACTAACATTGTGAGTGTTTGTATAAAAGATTTCCAACCAGAATTTCTTTTCACTCAAAAAATTTCATTCCATTAACTATGATCCTGTAGATAATATATCTACTATTATTCCAGGCATAAGAATCTTTTGCATCTGAGAGTACTCAAAAAATTTCATTCCATCAACAAACAAAAGGAAATATAAATAAATCTGACCATCGTATGAGTAAAACAAACTCAAGATCAAAGATTTCAAATTGAGTCGTCATCTCCATCAAAGAGCACCAAGAAAAAATCACAAAAAAGTGACACAAATAAAATATATCAAAAAACAATAGTTTAACAATAGTAACCTCGAAAAATTTCAACTTGAAAATAACTATTGATTCAACCCACACACAAAAAAAACTCAAAATTCAAAATAAGCATTGACCACGAAAAGGATCCAGTTCACCATAAAGGGTGGGTTATGTTGTGCGAGAGTTGACATTTGGAGGGAAAAAAGGCAAAACGGTCATCAAAAAACATAAAAACAATGGGATATCAAGATCCTCGACGTCGCTTTTTCTATTTTATTTTAACGGTAGTTATGGTATTTTTCAAAAATATAAGTCCGTTAACTTTTTTTTGTATGGAAAATTAAGTTAGGGAGATAAGTGATAAAAAAACTTTAAGAAAGGGTATAAATGATTCAAAATTTTGGAGAGAGGAGTAAGTAATTCTATAGGAAAGTTACTGTGGTTTTTTTAAGTTTTGCCTTTTTTTTTTTGGTATCGAAGTTTTCCCTTTTTTAATTATAATTTTGAGGTTAAATTTGATCATCCATTTATTTTTTTATTTTTTTTCCAAAATATTCTCATATGTTATGTGAGAAATAAAAAGTGGAATCCTTTTCAACAATATATATATATGAAAAAATATTTATCCGGCAACTTGAGATAAGTTTATCTCCGGCCACCCAAAACTACGTCATTTTGTTTATTTATTTTCTTATATTAATTGATTCACCTTTTAATGGTTATGATTTCTTTTTTCTTTCTCTTCCTTTATGGATAGGATATTGTGACAACCAAATAATGTTACTACCAAATCTTAACCGTTGATTTCCGTCAATCAACGGTTATCATTTTTCAAATCAAACTCATTAATTAATTATTAATTCGCAATAAATGATAACCATTGATTGACAGAAATCAACGGTTAAGATGTGGTAGTAACATTGATAGTAACATTATTTGGTTGTCACAATATCCTATCCCTATATATATATTGGTACATTCAACAATATTTTTTTTGGGAAATACATCTCTCAAGTAGAGGGAAGGGTTTTTTCCTACTGGCCTATTAAAATGTGTGCTGTCATTGTTCTTTTTTAAATTTTGGTGGGTCTCATTGCTTTGATGTCTTAGTGTAAGATAGAAAGTTTCTCCTATTAAAGGAGAGACATAAAGTTTATATTTTTAAGGCTTTAATGTTTATACTGAATGTAGATAACTCACTTCTAAAACGACGTCGTTTTGAGTTAAAAAATTAAAAAATTATAATGAGAAAGACTATTATAACCTTGAAATAAATTATATTATAAAAATATCTTGATTTTTGCTCAAAAATGATGTCAATTTTTGGATTACATTCGGGTATTCTCACAACCGATAGCCATGAGACTAATCCCTCGCCCCGGGTCAGCGCACAAAGCAGTAAAGACCTTACCACGGAAAAAATGAAGTCAATTTGAACTCAATGTAAATAATTTATTTAAATTGACGGCAGAAAAAATGAATCCTATTTTTAATGAGAAAAGTATTTGTAATGTTGAACATAAAGAAGAAAAAAAAAGCATCATGAAGAAACAACAATCGACGGGCCCATGTATTTAAAAAATAAATAAAAAAAAGTAAAAAAAAATTATGTGTATGATGGTACCACTTTTTCTTTTCCTCCAATATTACAAACATTTTCCTCATTTTTAATATAGAAAAAACAAATGCTATGCAACAGGAAAGTGGTTTAGTTTCCTCGGACATTTCAAAATTTGTGTTTTTATGTTTTATCTTATTTTCTAAAAAAATAATGGTGGGCTCCATTGATTTTTATGTATATAGGATGATGGGACTAATTTGCTGTAATATGACAATCGTTTGACCCTTTTAATATACATGAAGTTTGGAATCAAACTCAAGTACTTGAAACCTTTTTATAAAGGGAAATATGTCTCTCATGTTGCAGGAGAGAGAATATTTTTCTTACACATACATCAAAATACGTGTCTTCTCTTTTCTTTTTTATTTATTGTGATGAGACCCACAATACTTTTGAGTCTACCACATGAGAGAAGATACCTCCTACTACATAAGAAAATACAAACTCTTTTATAAAATACGTGTTAGCAAATGTTGATATGACTAGTTATTCATGTCAGTTAACACATATATTTTTTTTAAATGAGATATTATTAAAAAAAAACTCTTAGATATTGTGATAGTTAAGATTTTTCTTTTGGTATATGATAATTAAAAAATAAATAAATAACTGAATAATAAAGGATAAAAAATTAGATTTTTATTTTACATGTCAATGTATTGGAACCACATCATCTAAGGTATTAAAAAAAGTTTAATGTTTTTATTTTTATTGTAGAAAAAATTTATCAGTCATACTCGTATAAAAGTGAATTAGTCTCATTAAAAATAACACTTCTTATTCTTAAAATTTTTCTTTAAAATCTTTTGAATAGATTATGAATGTAATTTTTAAATTTTGTCCTCTTTTAAAGTGTAATTTTTCTACCTTAATTAATTGTGTATATATTTATTATATATTTAATATCTTCTTTTAATATATACTTGTTAGTTTTAAACTAAATTTAAGATTATTCCATGTACTGCACGTGATACTTCCCAATTGTTATAAATGTATTAGGTAGAAAGTGAACAAAGAACAATAGGAAATAAAATAATACGTTTTTTAAAATAGGGGTTTGTATTTGTCATTTAACATTACACAACAAATTTTTTTACACACACAATATTTTGTGGAGCTCACACTTTTTGAAGAAAAAAGAAAAAAAAATTACGGCAAGCAAAATGAATCTCTATAACATTACACAATCACTTTTCTTACAACATAACTCTTATAAAACCCTTTAAAATATGTTCATAACTGTAATTAAGTTCTGATTCAGAATTAATCTCGTTGTTAATTTAAAAAATTGAAATTTATGAAAATATACGGAAGCTGATTCACATTAAAAAGATAATTATAAAGAGATAATTATAATCGATATAAAAAAAATATTGTCAGTTTACTCTTCTCCGCGTAGAGACCTTCAAACTGCATTGCATTTATTATTTGTAAATTGAAATACAAAATGACTTAAATGAGTATTGTTATAATTTATTATTTAGCACCGACTGTGACAAATTGGTAAACAGTGACAGCTTGATGGAAAATAAATCCCTCTCCAAGCGAATGACATCATTAGAACAAAAGCATGACGTGCCAAATATGGAGGTCTCAAATAGAAAAAGAAAAGGCTGCGAAACACATAGCTTTTCCCCCATATTTCTTAAACTATTAATTGCCATTCATTATCTTTGACATTTTTTAGTAAATTATTCGACATCATCATATCAAAAAAATAAAAAAAAATCATGACATTACGTACCTAAAGAATCGAGGAATCTTATTACAAAAAAAAAAAGAGAAAAGAATCGAGGAATCTCGTTATTATTTGTGGATGAATTTTTAAATTAATAATCTTAATTATTTTGAAAATCATTAAATAACGCTCATTATTACAATGACTCTTGCATTGATTAATTAATTTAAATTCAAATTTTGTAAAGTAATGAATATATAAATATAATGAATTTTTAAAACGGATTCTTTCATATTTTGTTTTTATATAATTATGTCATGTGAATATTACAAAAAAAAAAAAAAAAATTATGTCATATGAAAGATTTCAATTATTTATTCATAAGTCAATGATTAAAATTTTAATGAAAAAATCGTTAAATGAGAAAGTAATAATTATCATTTTAATTAATGACCATTGATCTACAAATGAATAACTTAAATTTTTCAAATGGTATGATCATATAAAAATGAAACATGAAAAAATCCAATCTAAAACTTTTTTAACAAAACATCTTATTTAATTATATTTGATAAATTATTTAAGAAGTTTGACTATAATAAATTATTATAAAGGTTAAAATCATTAAATAATGTGAAATTGAATGAAATGCATGCTCATTGTCATGCAAACTGTTACTATAACTTGCCCAACGTATTTTAACGCATTTCATTGTGATATGATGAAGAATTTCAGGATAAATATAACGCGTAAAGACGGTAAAGTTGACTTGGGCCTGTAGAAAATTGACGAATAAGATAACATTCATGGTAAAGCTAAAAATACAAAGAACTAGTCTAAAAAAAATTAAATACCATTTTAGCCCTCAACAAGAAATACCAAACTCATTTTAATTTTTTAGAAAAAAATATTTATATTAGGTTTTTTTTAGGTTTGGGACCATAATTTAAAATAGCTGAAATTTCATAAAATTCACAAGTCAATTTTTTTAAGAAATTAAAATAAATTTTATATTTTTTGTTGAGAATTCAAAAGATATTTATTAAAAACAAACTAAACAGTACACATGAACAATAAAGAAAACACGTGGAAATTTTGAAATATTCTATTCAATACTCTGGGTACTACAATAATGAAGGTTTATAGACTTTGAATTGGACACTCGCTCTCTAAAGTCTAAACTACCAAATATAAAATAAGCATGTAAAAAAAAAAAAAATACTAACGTCTTTACGTGGCTTAACTATTTTCTTTTTCTTGACTTTATTATTTTTATTGTTTTAGACATGTCCATTTATGGTAGATTCCAAATTTTATTTCGTTATCTGGGATTTTTTTACTTAGTGATACCTTATATATGCGAAATTAGGGTCTGACAAACGGGTGAGATGGGGTGGATTGATTTATTTTTTGGCAAGTTGATGGTGGAGCGGGATAAGTTAGTGTAAAATAGATTTGAATCGTCGGGACGGGCCGGCCGCCCACATTGCCACTTATATGCGAAATAGAGGTCTAATCCAATTGAAGTTTAGAAAGTCCAAAAACAGTAACTTAATCCTAAAGGAATAACATGAGAAAGAGCACCATGCTCCATCAATAGCAGTGAATACTGTCATTGAAAGACGATATGAAACAAGACATCCTTTCACTATAAATACAAAAGTCTTCAGCCATCATTTCTCTTTGAATACTTGAACTATATTGAATACCAAGCTGATTCGAGTGTTGAAATCGCTCAGTCTCCTCAAACCGCTCAGATCTCTAGCGTCCCAAATCAACCATCTCGCCATAAGCCTATCATTTCGGCAAGTCATTCGTCATCAACTATTCTCTTCACCAACATCCTATACCTTAAACTGTCTGTTATTAGGTCCAACTCAATTGTTCTTAGACTTATCATATACATTTTTTTTATTTCACAAAATACAAACCCTTTTACTATTTTTTGAGACACTTTGCATTAAGAACTTATCAAATTGTGTTGGGAACTCGGTTCAGCGCACAATGCGGTAAAGAGCTGGTCACAGAATGTTTTCCATTCACAAGAGTTGGGATTCGAACCCCCAACCACTTGCTTAAGTGACGAGATGCTGAACCATCACGCCCACCCACGTGGTTAGAGCTTTGAACATCTCTAATTTCTCGTATAAACACAACAAAACAATATATAGACAACTGGCCTTTACAAATCAAATTAGAAATTGGAGAACTGAAGGGAAAATTTGTAAAAACAGACCATGTCAATCGCTGTTAAATTTTACTCTTTTTACCCTCAACTCTTGTTTTTATTCTTACCACTTAGATTAAGCATACTGAGATGTGTAAAGTTTTGATAAAATTAAAATATGTTAATAGACACCAGTATTAGCTATCATTATCATGATTAGCTTTACATCTTTCTTAGATGAGCATATGTTTCTCAAATGAAATCCACAATAGTTCATAGAAAAGGAGAAGCTATGCTTAGTTATCCCATTTGTTTAACATAATCCACAGCCACAAATGGCCACTATTTCCAAATGCTACAATCCACCATGGTCCACCCCACGGACAACGGATGCAGAGTTTATAATAATGAAAAAAATTAACAAGATAATCGTAATGGCTTCCCTTACATTGACCCGTAGGATGGGAATATTGCCTTCCCAAGGTCTGAACCAGTGTTACCACTTTGTCAATGCCCATTGTGCAATCTTAATTGGTGTACTTTACTCGTTAATAATATGAGTTTTATAAGAGTTATGTTGTAGGAAAAGTGATTGTGTAATGTTATAGAGATTCGTTTTGCGTGCCTTAATTATTTATTTATTTTTTTGTTTTAAAAAGTGTGGGCCCCACAAAATGTTGTGAAAGTAGGAAAGTTTGTTGTGTTATGTTAAAGGATAAAACGAAAACCCTAATAATATCTGTGACTAATCCAAAAACTATAATTGAATCATGATTTTGAAAATTAGATAAAGATCTTACTTATGTTTAGGGGTGTGGACTCGGCTTGGCAAGCCTACACAGATCCACATATTGTGAGCCGAATATAATTAGAACTAACGACTTTATATCCTAGTATAATTATGTGCAAGTTGCGGGTTAATGACCCACATTTTTTTATTTTTTTATACAAATAAAAACTTAACGATTCTAATAATTAATTTTGACATTTTCATACCTACTATGAGTCAACATGCATCGTGCCGTGCCGACCTAATTATGATTTCTATTCAATAGCTCTGTCATGCAATTAAGTAATTGCAGTTCCTTAAACTGAAACAATTAACCAGTGCTCAAGCTCTGGATAATTCTTAAATAAACTTGGATCCGGAACTCAACTTGTTTATCTCATGCCAAATGCACACCAACAAATATAATTATAAACAAAAGATACAAAATACAAATCTAAAAAGAATGCATAGATATGTATCCCTCCGTGCTCATAGTATAAACCCCAGAAGTGATTTGGGAAACTAAGAATCAACATACATAGCTAGAAGAAATAAGGGAAAGAATTTTCTCTTTTTAAGTACAAAAAAATTAAAAAATAAAAAGAAAAAGAAAAAAACAACAAAGTCTGGATTATTCATGTAGTCTCAATCCAAAAGCTGCATGTCACTTAATCCTAGAAGAGATGGGGAAATAGAGAGTTGAAAGCAGCAAAAAGCAACCCTTTCTTTTTGTTTGTTTTTTTGGTGTAGTTTATGGCAGGAAGTGGGAATATGACTTCACTCAAAGCAGAAGAAGAGAAGCCACAAACACTGCCAGACTGGACAAGAAGAAGCAGACAGTGACCTTAGGCTGTGCATTTCCTTGCGGCGGCGACGCTGCTGACCCATTTCCGGCAGCAGGGCCAGTAGCTGGGACTATTTTAGCAACCGGAGGCAAAGGTGACTCTGCCACTTCAGATTCTGTCAAGGGTGGGAATGGAGCCACAGCTGGAGGAATCTCGTTTTTGGCAATGAATGGAAAAAGACCACCTGGTTTAACAGATTCCATGTAAGCGGGTGTTTTATTACCCAAATTTAAGCATTTGTTCCCTGCAGTAGAATAGAGAACAAGTATATCAGTAATTAGAAGAGGTAAGACCACAAGAGGGACTCAACACCACATCTTAAAACACTGAGTTTATGAGTCTTTTCAGTTATATAGTCTTTAGTTAATCAATTTCTAACTAATGTGGCATTTCTTAATTACTCATCACTTGCACTTGAATATCTAACACTAGCACTTACTTCTGTATCTATCAGCAGTTTTAGGGAAGTCTGTGATGACACCATCAATTTCTACTGCCTGAATATATGTGTTGATCTCCACAGTTGCATCTGAGAAGAAATCCCACGCTTGAGATACAAACTCATTGCTGAATGTTTCTACGAAAACTGAGAGATTAGCAGCTTTTAGCTTTGACAAAGTCGTTGTAGAGCCAATCAGGAAGCCGTTATTACGAGGATATACTGACTCCTTGTTGACGACCACAGAACCAGCGAAGCTTTTTATATCCTGAACGGCTTTATTATCAACATCACTAACAGTCTCGTTAACCTTATAGACAAGCTCATATTTGGTTTTCTCCTTGAACTTCAGCAGCACAGCGCTATCAGTAGATTGAATAAAAACTTTTTGGGCCCCTGGTTTATCATAACCTGCTTTGCTCAAAGCATCAATGACTGCATCAGTCACACTTAATCCTTCCTTGCCTGCAAGATAGGCTGCATTCTGATAAGAGAAAAACACAACATAATGTTAATCAATAGAAAATGAAAGAAAAGAAAAGAAAAGAAAAAATCATTTATATGCTAGGAACATGCAACTATTATTTATCACCACAAATAGAAACCAAATGATTCTTTCTTTGGTTCAGATAATCCAGGGGGCAGAGAGTTAGTGAAGAAATATTATTTGTGAAATTGACAGAATCATGATTTTTTGGGCAGGTAAGTTATTTGTTTGTTTTGTTTCAAAAAGAAATTTTTTTACCAGGACGAAGTATAAGTAGAACCCAAAAGAGCGAAAAAGATTTTTTTCATAATCTTTGATATAGGTATACAGAACGTTAGAAGGAATGTATGGCTAAAAAAAATATGTCAAGCAGGTCTCATGACAAAAATAAATGCAGGATAGTTTTAATATCTCCTATTCTTATTTCCCGATTATTCAGGTTTTTCAAAGCAGCAAGGTAAATCAGTCAGGAATAACTATATAACTTGGAGAAAATTCTCATACATATTATCAAGATTATATATTCAAATAACAGCTGGTGGAATGAATCCTATACAGGAATAATAAGCATGGAAGAACGCACCTCAACAATGATCAAGACACCTGATAGAGAAGTCTGATTTGTTGTCAAGGACAAGAAATCTGATAATGTTAAAAATGTCCCAGCATTCTTATTTTTTGGATTCCTGAGCAATGTGAATTTTGCATAGGGGTTCAATATTGAGGCTGCAGGGAACATAGAAAAGAGAAAAATATGTCAAATGTTTGTTATAACACTTTTCATATTTTTTATTTCTTCATTAAAACGCAAATCAATAAAAACAGCAAATAGCAAAGTGAAAAACATCAAAAGATATGGCAGGGACAAATCCGCCATGGCAATTTATCAATGAAACGTTGACTATCCTATAAAGTGAAATTGTAAGCAAATTTCCCAAATTATTCCTAAAACACTAGTCGTTTTAATGTATGTATATATATCATTCTGAATTTTGGCTTGTTTGAGGTATAAGTCATGTTGGTGAGGCCAACATCCTGCTTGGCAAGGTCTGGTGTGAATCAGAGTTAGATCGAACCATGGCGCTTGGACTAGTAACGGTAAATAGAAGGAGTTATGCCCCTAACCAACAGCTATAGCCTTTGGCCTAGTGGTAAATACTTAGAGCCGAGGTCATGGGTTCAATTTCCCAGAATGACACTTTGCGGAAGGCATGTGTTGGGGGATTGTTGTCGAGACCAACATCCTACTTTGGCAAGGCCTGATATATTATGGTGCTCAAGCTCTTGTGTGAGTAGGCATGTTAAAAAAATATAATATAAAACTATTAATGTGGTCTTCACCTAACATCTTAATCTTTTAGGTTGAAATGGTTCTTTACAAGTCAATTACCTTTAAAAAATCTAGATTAGCTCCAATGCAAATAGGGAAATGCTGAAGAATATTAGACCGTAGGGATAACTAACTAAAGAACTTTTTTTGACTTACGAGTCAGGCCTTTTATATCATCCCACGTCAAGTTGAAGGTAAATATGCCACTGCCAGACTTGATCTCAGGGATAGTCATGGCATCTTTGCTGAAGCTTGATTGAGCAACTGTTGTACTCTCTAAAAGATCAATGGAGTTTAAGCAAAATGGTGTTCCATCCTTTGATATTTGAACAGGACAGTCAAGAACATCAACACCATCTAATACAGCATGTTTATATGCTAAGTCGGTACAAGGAGGATAATCTCCACTTGCTCCATATTTTGAGATAACCAAAGTTTTATCTGAAACATGATAAAAAGTGAGAGCAAAAAGTCAACAACGATGAAATCTATGATGTCATAGAATGATAAAAATCTTACAGTGAAACAACTACAAATTACTAGTGAACTGGATAAGAATACATATTCCAAAACCACAGCAAAGTATACCTGTTTTCGTTGCATTGGTGCCAAGGTGAGCAAAGCAACCTGCATTATAAGAAGACAACTCAATATCCACTTAAAATAGAGAAAAAATAATACCACAACAAGCCTACAGACATGTTCTGAGTTTTTAGGATAAGTTTGTAGAATCTACGAGCAACTAATATCAAGTACATATTTATGTCTTATGTTTAGAATATGCAAAAGCATTTTAAATTTGAGGAAAAAAAACTAGTTTGGATAGCTAATGAGCATGCAATACCGAGAGAGCAAGAATCGTTATTTGCTTTAATGAAGAAAGGAATTTGAACACTCTGAATCTCTGATGAAATCTTTTACGACAGTTGCTTCAAGAATATATAGAAGGATCACTACCTGCCTAAAGAAGGAGCCTAATCTAAGCTGAATTTAATTTAAGGTGGAAGCATGACAGCAGGAGGTGGTGGGTGATTGGCTAAAAGATTTTTTTTAGTAACTTTATGCATGCCCTAGCACCAGCATCAGGACATGAAATCCATAGTCAAAGTCAACATAAATTCCACCAGTGCCCATCCTTTCATAAAGGATTGCATAATTATCTTGGTGGCACCTTCATGGGAAGGGCAAGTATCTCCTTATCAAGATTGTATAGTAAATATAAACTAGCTTATACCGATTTCAGGCAGATCGATCACCAGAGTCCAGGATTATGTGTCATTTGGCATGTCAGTTCACACTATAAATCCTTGCGTTTAAGAGAATAAAAAAATTTAACTCACAGGACTAAATTTTGGGATTTCACCTGTATTTAAAGTTTAAACATGCCATCCATGGCCACTTAAAAATTTAAAAAGCATGCAAATGCAAGAGAGACACATATAAGGTGATCCACTCAAATGTAATGAGCACAAGATCAGGAAGACTCTAGGAAATTTTATTTAAGGGAACTTTATAGCTGCATCAGCTTCATTCCGAGGTACAAATACTATATCAATAGAAAAATATATAAGGGTATGTTTGGATGGAGGAGAAGTTTGGAGGGAAAGGGACGAGAGGGGAATTTTTCATTTATAAATTTAGAAAATTATAAAATGTTTATAAAAGCAAATAAGTGATGATTGGAAGATTATATGATAATCTCTGATTTTACTCCTCCATTCCTCTTATTTTTAAAAATTCTCAAATAATTAGAATGTTCCCTTCCTCTCTAAATTCCTCCATCCAAATTCCAAACCATACCCTACGTGAATTAGATTTTAATCAAATCAAATGCATTGTATTTCTGGTAGACTATTCTGACAAAATGGAGGGGGAAAATTACTTACCTACAGCTTCAGATGGAGTTATGGGGAATTCAGAGAGCACACCATCAACAGAGAAGTCGCCGTTGTCAATGAATTGGAGGTATTCAGCAAGAGGATCATAACTGTAATTATAGCTAAAAGGAACATCATTCGTGAATTCTGATGCAAAAACCTCCAGCCCAACTTTATGTGCATCCGAGACCAAAGAGGTATGTGGTTGTAGATAAAGACTTGCATCTACAGGCCATATGTATCCCTTGGGAACAAGAATTCCAGAAGAAAATGTCTTGATAAATGTAAGATTCTTTAAGAGTGAACCGTAAGTCTGATTGGTTGATGGTTCAATGTCATCCTGTCCCATAAACCTGAAGACCAGTTTTGTTATTTTTGGGTTGAAGCGTGCTGCTATACCTCTCAGAAAACCAACCTCCGGTGATGAGATATAATTAACAACTACTCTTCTAGAAACAGAAAGTACAAAGTTTCTCATACTCAAATTATGTTGCGTGTAGAATGCATCATGCTGCAAAATATCAGAGAAAACAAGAGTTAGTTTTAAAACAAACAAAGAGACTGAATCTCGAGAATGGATTATACATCCCATTTACCTGAATATTCAACCACAAGCCTGGTAGGGATACTGTTTGAACTAAATCATCAACAGTAAGAATTTGATAACTGTTTCCGTCAAACAGGTTCGTTCGAGAGTATACTCCCTGAACCACTGTCCATTATCAAGAAATTGTAAGCAACTATATAAAGCATTAATTTCAAATCTCATAAGCAAGGCAAGTAAGAGAAAAGTTTAACAAAAATCCTGCATGAGATACTAGACCTTTAATCAACAAGCACATATATGGTGTAGAAAAGAATCAGTTAGTCCATCAAATACTGGAAGTCTATAACAACAAAATAACATTTTAAAGATAAGTTAAAACTCACCGGAGACCACGTTTAAGCCCTTGAGGGTGTAATCCACAGAAAAATAGCCACGGATGGGGACACCATTAACTAAGTAACTAGTAGTTTTATTTGGGTAAAAAAAACCAATGTTAGTTGAATTGGAAAGGTTGATATTTGGAAGGCAAATCCCAGCTGCATCTTTTGTTAGTTGCACATCACACCATGCAATGACGTTCGGCAGACTCGTTAATGTTGCCAAATTGTAGGAAATGGCACTAGAATCAGGAAATATCCCTGCAAACCCACCATGTGCTATTACCAATGGAGGACTTCCTGTAAAACAATTATACGAGTAAGTTTCACGACACCTAGCACACAGTGGAAGTTTCTCCTTAAAAAAATAAAAACAAGAGCAAAGGAACGAGAGTGCATAAGTACAATGAAAAACGACAACAATCTTGGAGATTATATGAAGAATTTCTCGAATCAACAAACAGATAATTTGGCTAAAATTGTCTCCCCAACAATAACTAACTATTGTTTCAACTAAGGAGACATCAAACTCTTTTTAAGAATATATCTATCATCCATAACAAACTAATTAATTAACATTACAAATCCCTACTCAGCTCAAATTAACCAACAACTCAGCTTCCTCCAACAACAAAAAAATAAAAAAAATCCAAGTTCACACACAATAAATGCACAGATCCTTGGTGTAAGCAAGAAGTAGGTGAAGACAACATGGTGGTGACCAAAGATCCTAGTAAAATAAGAGATACGTGAAAGCGTGTCACATATAGCACATACCATTGAGCGTGTTCCAAGCGGTGGTGTTAGATCTCTGAGCAGAAACCAGCACTAGGACCGAGTGAAGAAGAAGCAGTGCTAGTGCACAACAAAGAGCGCGTGATTTCCACATTCCGGCAACCTCAGCAGATTCCGGTGAAGTAATGAACCCAACGACCACCTTTTACACTTAGATTAAGAGAGAGAGAGAGTGTGTGTCAGGATTATAATGAGCTGGCTCTCAATAAGAAGCAGAACCTTTTTTCAAGTGGCTCTGCCTTTTGCCCTTATCTTTCTTTCATTCATTTTTATATACGAGGATTATATTCTTATTATAAAAAAAAAATTATTACCAATCTATTATTTTCATAATTATTGTTGGATTAAAAAGAAAAAATATTAAAATTTTTTTGAAAAGAGATATTACTGAAGAAATTTTGAAAAGAGAGAAAATGCTAATTTAATGATAATTATGAGGGTAATAAATTTTTTTGGTAATACAAATATTTCCTCTTTATATTTAGGGAAAATGGTTTGTCCAACATGTCACTTTAACTATTTATAATTATATATTTCAAAAAATAGATAATTATAATATTAAAATTATATTTTTTGCTCTCTATATATTTATAAACAACTAAAAAAAATACAAAAATTTTTTCCCTTGAATTTGTATATTATTATACATGTGTTGCATCATATAATTTATCTATGTTTATTATTATATTAAGAAAAAAAACATATATGTAAGGAAGGGCGAAGTGGACAAGCTGGCTTGAGTTAAGCCGCGGTTTTGACCGGTGTGTTTTTGCTTAAAGAGTGGGGTCCACAACATGGTTGTCACCCTCTTGCATGAGTCGACGTGGCAAATCCTGATTGGATTTGGCTGTGTGAGCAAACGCGCAAAACTGCTGTGTTCTAGGTGGGTATCCACTGCACACAGACAAAGACGGACAACGTGCGACTTTGCTTTGTGATGTTTATTATAATGTGATGTTGAGTGGGATGAAATAGATTAGGCTTACTCGTTAATGCACGTCAATTAATCAAAATGGTAGGTTCCATTTCAAAAGATTTCATTTTTGATCCAAATAAGTATGTTTATGATTTACTTTCTTTCTTTTATTTTTGTGTTAATTAGATGTATGGTTGGATAACTTATATAGAAGGGGTTTACTCTCTTTAGGAAATAAGTTTGTTAAACTTTTAATTTTTATATATTCTGAATCATGTTTGAATTAAAAAATTTTTGTCAGGCGATAATTAGTTAGAATTTTATGATTTTGTGTTTTTTATTTAATTTTGTTAATTTCTAATAGACTAACTTGTTTCCATTATCAAATCATTTCTCTTAAATAGTGACACTTTTTTAAAATTAACTAATTACAATTAACGACAAAATTTTTGATTTTTTTCTGTACATTGCAGGATAATGCACTAGCTCTTCTTAAAACTCTAATGTGTCATGAACACGTATTAATTCAATTTATTTTCTATGAGCTGGTTTAACTGAAAAAATCAACGCCGTGTCATGAAATGAAAATTCATTTTGAGGTCATGACTATTTCAAAAGCCAGTTTTGACTTAAGGGTCGTAGGTTTACCTCATAAAAAAAAAAAGACCCTTTTATAATGCCAGTGGTTAGCTGGAAGGGACCCTCTTATTCTTATAATAGTGCTGATCGAAAAAGAAAGGCTTTTAAATTTATTCATTGAACTAAAAAGGGAAAGGACATCAAGGCTATTTCTGGATTGTCATTATCCCTACGCGGCTACGCTATTGGTCTCAAAATGCATTTTCTATTATTGGAAGTAATCAATTTTTTATATGTGAAAAAAGGGTAAGGTTAAACCTTTTGGTGACATAAAGTAAAATGATATTAGTGATAAATTGATTAGTTACTGTTATTCCGTGTTCGGTGTTACCTGAATCGATTGAGATACGATTTCAGCTGGTCTTGTTTGAGGATGGTTATTTTATGTGCATATCTGAGTGTTAAGAATTTGTAAGATGATCAGAATGTTGCTTAATGTGAGTTGATAAAGGCATTGTTGAAAGTGGCTGCATTGTATAATTGCATTGTATAATTAAACGAGTAACGTAAGTTGAAGATTTAATTCTACAAATAAAAGATTAAAATTGCAACCTTGCAAGAGTTTTAAGTTTTTAATAAATTCGTCCTCATATGATTTATGGTTTATGGATATAATAACCAAAACTATGGTTTTGCTAATCTCTGATCTGGTTTAAAATACATGATTGTGATTCAGAGAAGGAAAGGGACAACAATATCTGGGTGGCAGTGTCTGCGCCATGATGGCAACAATTCCTTATTCAAACTTTTTTTTTTGATGGTTACATTTTGGATTTTAATTCTTTATATTTTATCAGTGCAAATAGTAAACAATAGTGGGGTCTAGCTGTCTTCCGCTGGACAGTGCAATAAGAAATTTGCTGCAAAAATATTAAGAATTTTTTTATTTATTTTTGGTTTATTTCTTGTGTTAAGAAGACGTACATCATCGACATTCTCGTCTTATGGTAATTGTATCTAATAAGAGCTGTCATTACATATATATTCTCAATTATAATTTATAATATGATTTATGTTAGTAACAGTGACCACCCAAATGGGTGCAGCTCAGTTGATAATTTGGCGCTGAGTTAGTGGGGTTGAATATGTGTTCGATTCCCGCTGAATGCATTCTTGGGGAGGGGGCTGAACCTTTAGCTATCACTGTTCCCCCGCACTCCGGATTAGTCTCATAGCCGGCTCAAAGAGTCGAAGCTCGTGGGGATACCGGAGAGAGCCAACTCGTCTCAAAGAGATAATTAGGGTTGAGTAACTCAAAAAAAAAAAAATTAAGTGACTACATATATGTGAAAATTAAAAGCATAGTGTATTTGATAGAAGCAAGGGACAATAATCTCCATATGGAATTCAACTGATAATAAAAAAGATGCTCTAAAAATAACCTATTACTATAAAGTTATCATAATAATGTTTTAATTTGATATAATACTTTCTATTCATAAAAATCCTTCTCATTCCTCCTAGTTTTTCTTTAAGCTTTGGTGGTGGCTATACTGAAACAGGAGCCAAAGGTGGCTCTGTGACATTAGGAACAGTCAAGACTGGAAGTGAAGGAGGAGGTCGTGGAAGGGACACCTTAGGAATTTGTTTCAAAAGTTTGCCAGGTTCAACAGGGCTCATGTAAGCTGGTTTCTCACCCATCTTTAAACACTTGTTCCCTGCAACAAGTAGAACAACATTCAAGTCAGCAATGAGGGCTAAATGACTTCATAATATAAGACAAACTATGGATTAAGTAAGGTCAATTATCTACAAAACTTGTTCAAGGTGCAAATTATGTTATATATATAAGTTTCCACTTACTTCTGTATCTATCAGCTGTCTTAGGGAAGTCAGTGACAATGCCATTGACTTTGGCTCCTTGAACAAATGAATTTATCTCAACAAATGCACTTGAGTAGAAGTCCCAAGCTTGAGATACAAACTCATTGCTGAAAGTTTCTACATAAACTGGGAGATCGAAGGATTGTAGCCTTTTTACAATGTTTGTATAGTAAACTAGGAAGGCTGAAGTTTCAGGTAAAACAGATTCCTTTCCAACCACCACAGAATCTGCAAATGTCTTGATGATCTGAACAGCTGAATCAACAGCATCACTAATACTCTTATCAACCTTGTATACCTTTTCATAGTTGGATTTCCCATTGAATATCTTTAGTACGGAGCTATGAGTGGACTGAATCATAATTTTTTTGCGACCTGGCTTATCATAACCTGCTTTTTGCAAAGCATTAAGGACTGCATTGGTAACACTTAGTCCCTGCTTCTCTGCAAGGTAGGCTGCATTCTGACAAGGAAAAATAAACTTGGGAGTGTCATTAACAAAGTTGAAAAGAAATTAATCAAGGTGGAAAATAGTCGTTTTCTACCTTGATAACTAACTAATTATTCTTAGCATTAATGAAATGCAGCATTTTCTATGTAAGAATTAAAGATACTTGTGGCAAATTAACAACAAGGACTATAAAATTATATGTGAAAACTAGTTTCATTACATGTAAAAACAAGGCCTTAATTAACATCTAAGCAAATATTGTCCTTAATTGCATTTGAACAAGCCACTTGAACAAAATATTAGATCATGTGACTATCAAAAGAATTTACAAGATGCATAGTAACAACCTATAAGAATGTAAAGCTCACAGAAGAATAAAACGTAAACCAAAAATAGAGAAATGAAGAACACACCTCTATGCTGATCAAGAGACCAGTTGTCCGACCATTTGTCAGGGACAAAAAATCAGACAAGGTCAAAAACATTCCCTGATTTCTGAATTTAGGATTCCTGTACAATGTGAAGTTTTCATAGGGGTTCAACATTGAAGCTGCAAGAAAAATAGAGAATAGCAAATTGAGGGATGTCAACATTTGTTGAGAGCACGTTTCATTTCCATTACCTTATTTATAATAATTTTCTTTTAACTAAAACTTGATAGGATCACCAAATGGAAAGCTAAATCTCTATTAGCATTCAAAAAGGTAATGCCTAAAGTAACATCTATTTTTTTTAACTCTCTAGATCCATCAAAATTGTTCATCTAAGGATACAAACCACATCTTGATAATAAGAACTCGGGAACATCAGTGAACTTACGAGTCAAGGTTTTGATCTCATTCCATGTCAAGGCGAATGTATATATGCCACTGCCAGGTTTAATTTCTGGGATAATTCTTTGAAGGTTCCTGAATTTTGACCTAGCAACTGTTGTGCTTTCCGTAAGATCTATAGAGCTTAAGCAAAATGGTATTCCATCCTTGGACATCTGAACAGGACAGTCAATCACATCTGCTCCATCAAATATAGCTTTCTTATAAGCCAAGTCAGTGCAAGCAGGAAAGTCTCCACTTGCCCCATATTTTGAGATAACCAAAGTCTCCACTGAAACAAGAAAGATGTAAGAGAATGATCTAAAAATACTCTCCCTCATATATCAATAAAGACCAAGGAAAACATATACCTTGTTTTGGGGCGTTTTCCCCTAGGCCAGAAAAGCAATCTGCAGTAGCAAAGATTTCAGAATCTCAATTCAAATGCTAATTTAAATAGAAACAGTAAAATCAATGATGGCACTAAAATAACACTAACTGTCAAGTGACTGTGCATAAATTAGAAAGAGGTTACATGCAACTTGTCAACTGATTACATATTCATCTTGGGTTCATATTGAAAAAGGATATTAAGGATCCAGAATGTGTGAATAATAGTCTTACATATTCGCATGGATATGATGCATTTCTAGTTCAACTTATTATGTGAATACATCACTGATTCACAGTTGATATGTGTCTGTGTGTGTTATTGTTAGTGTAATAAAATGACAAGGATACAGGTAATTTTGAAGACACGTTTTTATAAAGGTGAAAGGAAACTTACTTATGGCTGCGGATGGAGTTATTGGGAAGTCAGAGAGCACACCATCAACAGAGAATTTACCATTGTCAATAAAAGACAGGCACTCAGCAAGAGGATCATAACTGAAATTGTAGCTAAATGGAACATCATTAACTAGGTCTGACACAAAAACTTGAAGCCCTTCTCTATGAGCATCTGAGACAAGACAGGTATGAGGTTGTAGATAAAGGGATGGGTCTACAGGCCATATATAACCCTTGGTTACAAGAATTCCATCAGCAAAGGTCCTGATATCCTTGAGATTTTTCAAGAGTGAACCATAAGTCTGATTGGTTGCAGGTTCAATTTTATTCTCCTCTAGAAACCTAAAGACCAGTTTGGTTGTTCTAGGACTGATGACTGATCTCATTCTCCTCAAGAAACCCACATCAGGTGATGATATGTAACTGACTGATACACCTTTAGCAAACAGAGAAAGTAGAAATCTTCTTGTACTCAACTTCTGTTGGTTGATGAATGCATCATGCTGCATTGTATTTAACAAGCATATTAAGTAAACATCATAGCTTCATAATCAGATCCTACATGTCTAAACTCTTAAGACTCTATATTAGGTAAAAGTTGAGAAAACACTCATCCATTTACCTGAACATTCAACCACAGACCGGGTGATGGTGGCTTAACTAATTTAAACACATCTTCAACAGTGAGAATGGGATATTGATTGCGATCAAGTCTTTCTGTTCGAGAGAAGATTCCCTGAAGAACTGTCCAGTAACAAGAAAATTATCAATGATTATAAACACAGATCACATCTAAAAAATGCAAACAAAGGTTAAGGAATAAGTTTGCAACTTCTGAGCATTTATCAAAGGTCTGCACCAAAAACCAGTTTCAGTCTTAAGGAAACTTTTACATTCACCAAACCCCATCTTCTTATTTGTGGGAATCTCTTAGTTGATAAAGAAAATAATTTTGTTTTTTAAAAAAAAAAAGTCTTAGCCAGGTTTGGCTTTGTCTTTGCAAGAATGGCATAGCTGATTATAGAAACGTAGTGTTCAAGATAGACTGAACTCACCTGAGACACTTGCTAGTTCTCTCAAGGTGTAATCCGAAGAAAACCATCCCTGAGTTAGAACCCCATCAACTAAGTAAAGCTTTGCTTCACCAGGGTAAACGATGGAAATGTCAGTGGCATTGTCTAGCTTGATATCTGGCAAACAAATCCCAACTCCATCCTTTGTCAACTGAACATCACACCATAGAATAACATTTGGAACACTAGTGTTCACTGCCAAACTATATGCAGCAAAACTTGAATCTGGAAATGTCCCTGAAAATCCACCTCGTGCAATGACCAGTGGTGGAGATCCTGCACACCAAAATCAAATTAAATGAGCATATGAATTACTATGAAATACACTATAGCCACGAGTTTCCAAGTATGTCAGGAATACAAAGTGTAAGATAACCGTGGAGCTAGAGAAATATACACATCATGCTGCACAATGTTTAATTTCTGTCATTCGTTTCTGAAAAGCACCAGAAAAATATGCACTACATTACATAACAACTTTATATCTAATGATGGTTAAATGTGGTATAAGAGCTCATTATTTGAAAATTTGTGTAAGGTGAAAAACTAGTATATTTTACTTAAAAGAATGACGATAGAGTACTTCTTATGTTTTTTTAAAGATTAAAAAAAGTTTATCACTTTAGGTTGCTGTGATTGTTGAAAGAATGTCAACACCAACATGTATCAAATTGAAACAAGAATTCATTAAAACGAGACTTGGAAAATATGAAATATAAAGAGAAGTATCAGAAGCAAAATTGAAAACACACCTTGAAATGTTTTCCAGCCAGTTCTTGTACCAGGTCCAGCAGAAGAGACCAATGCTACCAGTAATTGAAAAATAAACAGAACTAGTACATGAGAGAGAGGCCTGAAATCCCACATGGTTTTCATATTCAGAAAATTTTCTGAAATTCTTGTGACAATTATACAGTCCAGATGGAAAAGGGAATGCCTTTAATAGAAGTTGGCTAGGATGAATTATAGGAATTGTCCATTAGTAACGAATATCTGTTTGATTTTATAATTATGACTGATTGATTATATAGTTTTAGTGATTGATCATTTATAGAGAATTTGTGATAAACAGGACCATTGAAGTGAGTGAAATTTGGAGAAATTCTGTGCCTCGAGGACTATAATATTGTTTCTTTCCTTTTTGTTGTTTTATATAGTGTTTTCACTAATTTCATACACATATCACTCATTGATAATATAATATTCTATTTTATTTTTCTTTTTTATCCCTTTTTTCTAGTTGAATGCAATCAATTGGTGGTTTATGTTAAAAGAGAATATCAATCCCACAGTTTCAGAATTTTACCCCAAATAATTATTTATTTATATTTGCATTACGTTACTTAGTATGTAATTGTATATTTTTAAAATATTTAATTATTTCAAATTGTGTCTATGTCAGGGTGATTGACCAAAATATTGCACATTCTCAAAATATTCAGGTGAAATTCAGAAGTTATTTTTTTTTGTGCGTTGAAGACACGTGGCATGCTCCTAAAATCTGCAATAAAAACACACGTGCTAAAACATGACAATACCGAATGAAATTTGCAGTGGCAGAGTGAATTTCTCCTATAAATGTGATAGCATTGTTTTTAAAATTAAATGTAATTAATTTATTATCATTCAAAGCGTTGGGAATTATAAATATTACATTTGAAAAATGGGATAGGTTATTCTATCTATCATTTTTTTCTGCCTACTTTTGCTTATCACCATCTAACACCATTAGATTAGAATCTTAACTAATATTTATCTTTCTCTCTTTTCTTAAGATTCTGATCTAACGGTGTTGGAAGGTAGTAGGCAAAGGTAAAGAAAAAAAATGGTAGATAAAATAACATTTCGCTTAAAAAATAGTGGAACTTTTGAGAATAAAATCCATAGTGGGAGCAAAAAAATGTATTTAATAATATCCTTACTACATCCTTTTATGTATGTGATTCTCATTATACGTGACTTTTGGTTAATTAAAAAAGTCCTAGCATACAATTTTGAACAATTATAAACAATTGCAAGTTAGGCTGGAAGAATTAAAGAGAGAGAGAGGGATTTTGGCAAGAAGATTGGAAAATAAATCAACCGGAATGTTTGAAACTACGAAGTAACGACACTTCAAAAATCTTGACGTGTCGTGTCCGACACTCCGACACTTCCTGACACTCCAATACTCGTTGCAAAGACTCAAAAAAGATTTAAAGGTTATGTTGAGTTGCATTTTGAGTTCCAACTATTAGATTTGTTAGATTACAATTATGATTTTATTGAGTTTAATATAAATATTTGAGATATATTATGTTTCTTTGCAAAATTGATGAGTATTACAAGTTTAACTTTATTTTTTTTGTTAAATTATTGAATACTAAATATAATATACATTACATAAATTAAAAATATTATATAATATCAAAACGTGTCGAAATGTAATATTTTTTAGAATTAACGTGTCGAAATGTAGTGTCGTGTCATATTCCGTGTCTCGTATCAATGTAGGTGGAACGTACATAGATTTAAAACCGTGGAACCATTGTTGCGATTATAACATTAATTATGATTACGGTACAATATTAGCTTATTGATTTGTCCAGCCCTATAATATAAAGGCCTGATTTACACAATTCAAATGTTAAGCCTATTATTACACAATTTATATGCTTATATCGTGACAAATTTTAAACTATAAAGGTTTATTCTGGCGTTGCACAATTTAAATTCAAATACAATAACTATCATTATTGCTACAATCACAACTATCATCAATACTACAATCGTAATTATCATCAATGCAATAGTACAATGTAGCCGTTATTAATGCTACAATAGTAAAAAGAATAAATCCCACTTTTTAGTGGGGATATTTTATACTAAAGTTTGACTAAATCCTATTTATTCAAGTTTTAAAATAAAATGCAATAAATGTAAGAGTGTAAATAGGCTAGTGCTAGACTAAGCTTTGCGTTAAATAGGCATGTAAAAAAAAAAAAAAAAAGGTCTGGCCCTATTAGTCTATATAGGTCCAAACTATAAGTATGGTCTAACCTATATTTAAAAAATAAAAGCCTTAACTTTGACCTATTAGTCTGTTTAAACCCATATTAAACATTTCATAATTTAAAAAAATAACTAAAATAATATTATTTTATTTTCAAAATTATTAAATAATATGATATAGGCCGGCTTGTAGACTTCTAGGTCGGCCTGTAAGCTTATAGGCCCGACATGTACAAAAAAAGCCTACAATCTGCTTTCTGAATAGGTTTTTATAAAGAGTAAGGTTATACTTACAACCTATTTTCGTTTACAACCTCTTACAATTATATGTTAACCGTTGATTTCTTTCAATCAACGATTATTATTTTCGCAAATCAAACTCGTTAATTAATTATTAATTCGCAATAAATGATAACTGTTGATTGGCAAAAATCACCGGTTAAGATATGGTTGTAAAAAGTTATAAACGAAAATAGGTGATAAGTATGGGGCAGGATATATTTACAACCAAAAAAGTTTACCACATTTATAACCAATCTAATCACCATTGATTTCCGTCAATCTAACAGTTATCATTCATTGAAATTAATAATTAATTAATAAATGCGACTCAATAATTTCTAATAAATGATCATCGTTAGATTGACAGAAATCAACAGTGATTAAGTTGGTTGTAAATGTTGTAAACTTTTTTGGTGGTAAATATATCCTTTCCCGATAAGTATAACTTTCCTTTTTTTAAAAGCCTAGGCATGTTCTATTAAACTATTTGTAAGAGGCCTAGTTTGACCTAATTTAGGCTAGATCGTAGGCCTCTGTAGACCGGTCTAACTTATTTACTTCCCTAAACAAATGTGATTAATTTGTTATTATTCAAAGTATTAAGAATTATATAAATTACCATTAAAAATAGTGAAATGTTTTAAGATAAATCTCATTAGATAGTCGTAATAATAAGAAGTAAAGTGCACGAAGACATTAGGAAAAAGTGTTCGTCATTTTAAATGACATAAAGTTATGTCATTTTAAGAGAGAGATACATACAAAATATTTTTTTTATTTAAATTGTAAATTAAAAAAAGCATCTACTTTCTCTCTCTCATGATTTCTATTTTTTTTTTTTTTGTCTATCTCTCCTAAAATAATATAATTTATGTCATTTAAAATGACAAACATCAAACTCAAGAGATTAATAGTATGATATGAAACTCGCAATTCCACCTTATGAATTGGTAATGTCCAATTGGTGGAAGATGATATTTATATTTATGAAAAAATGGTAGAGACGTCTAACAATCGGTGAATCAAAATCTTCATTCACAATTTAATGGAAACAACCAAGGGTGTGTGTACACAATGTGAGAATACTCTTGACTGTGGAGAGGAGCGAGTGCTCAAATGTGCTGGGTATGACTCATACTTCGCATGCTGATGATGACCCTAGTTGTCGGAGTCAGCAGAAAGGCAATTGAGGTGAATATAGTAGAGGCTAGGTACTGTTGTGGACCTCTGTTTTATTGTAATTTTCTTAGCATTTTGGACTTGGGTCCATGAATAGCTGTTGTTAGGGTTTTGTAATCATATTTATATTTGCCTTGTAAACCGAGAGACTTGTAACGAGACTTGTAACGAGTGGCGGTGAAGTGAATATAGTACAGACAAGCAGCGGTGAAGTGAATATAGTACAGACAAGCAGCGGTGAAGTGAAGTGAAGTGAATATAGCCTAAATTAGATGAACCAGGGTAAATCAGTGTGTCTATTCTCTCTCTTTTTCTTTTCCGTTTTTGATTTGTATATTCTCGATTTTCAACAAAATGTAAGTGTTGTGTTCCCTTGTCACTGTACCAACCTTTTATAGAGTTTTTGTGATAGTTGGGAGAGCAAGGTATTCCAGAGTTGAAATCTCGCATGTGATAATGGATAATTTAGTGGTGTCAGAGAGATCATGGAGAAAAACCACGGCACCATAGGGTGAGACATTGCGGATTGACGAGTAAAGGCGAGTTTAGCGATCCCCCTCCTAACTAACTAGGAGACGAGCGCCAAGTCTCGAAACAAAAGCATTAGCGGTGTCAAAACGGGTCGACACGACACGAATTCGACACGACACGAATACATCAACACTAACACGACACAAATTTTTATTCGTGTCAAAATCTTCAACAATGACACGACACTAATTTTTTGCAGGTTGACACGACACGACACGAATAACATGTAAAATAGGGGTCAAAACGATAATTGATAAAAAAAATTAAAAAAAATAGATCAAAATTTTAAAAAATTAAAAAAATAATAATAAAAAATTAAAAAAATAATAATAAAAAATTAAAAAAAAAAAAATTTAAAAAATACGGGTCGACACGAACACGAATACATCAACATGAACACGACACGAATTTTTTTGCGGGTCAACCCGAACACGAATTTTAGTGCCGTGTCGCGGGTCGACCCGCGTGTCAAAACCTATATTGACATCCCTAAAAAGCATTACTTATACAAACTCGTTACTATATTTAGCCAACCATCTTGGTTAGTATAGATGTTCATATATTAGTTATATTCGGGTTTAGAATAAATAAAAATAATCAAATTGTTCAAATTTAATTGGTTGATTTTATTTAAAAAAGTGCCATAGTCCTGGAACAAAAATAACACTTATACACGCTCATTATTTCATTTGGCCAACTATATTGGTTAGTATAAGTGTTCATATATTAATTTGATTCGGGCTTAGAATTAAAAAAGAAAAAAACTCAAATTGTTCACATTTAATTGGGTTGATTTTATTTAGTTTTTGGAAAAATATTTAAACCAATCCGATCAAAATTAGGTTAAATTTGACTCAGGTCATCAATTTAAAGTAAAAACACAAGTTATATTAATTTTCTAAATTTTTGTTCTCATCCAATATTTTTTTCTATTACTATAAGGTAAAATACAAATTTATTATTCTTTCATGACCCGAAACAATAATCAGAATAATTCTAAATATTGATATTATATTTTACTAACATTTATTTTATTTTATTTTTATATATTCTATTAATCTCTTTACCTAAAGTACATTTGCTAACAGTTTGGATTTTTTTTTATAGACACACAATCTCCCTTGGCTAGTAGATACCTTATTTTTGAAAGTATTAGCTCTTTGTTGAAACAGATGATGCAAGGGTAAAACTAATCTCCTTTTCAGAGAGGGAGACAGTTTTTCTTTGATTTTTAAAAAATTTCAAGATTTTTTTTTTAAATATTTTAATCAGTTTATCATTTTTCAACTAATCTAATTTAAAATAAATTCATTTAAGAAATTGTTTTAGCTAAAGTTTGAATCTCTTGTCAAAGCAATGAGATGACAGACCTGGTTGAATTTAAAACAAATTTTTTTAAAAGGTCAACAAAAAAGGGGTTGATAGAGTAATTGGGTTAGAGGTTTAAGTCTAGAAGTCATGAATTTGAAAACTAAACTAATGATAATTGGTTTGGATCAAATTGCAACATGAATTTGGGTTAACTGCCACAACGGTAGACAACAATCCTGATGAGCTTTCTGTTGAAACATGATCATAGTAAACAACTCATCTCTCTCTCGAAGCACATCACAACCATTGAAGCTCTCCTTCAATTCCACGCCGTCACCGTCACCACCGGCAACTCCACCAACCTCTTCATCTCCTCCAAGCTCATCTCTCTCTATGACTCTCTCAACCACCCCACTTCTTCATCCACCCTCTTTCACTCCCTTCATTTCAAAGACACCTTTCTCTGGAATTCTATTCTCAAATCCCATTTTTCGCGCTCCCATTTCCCTAAAGTTCTCTCCTTTTACTCCCAAATGCGTGCTTCTAACGTTTTGCCCAACCATTTCACCCTCCCCATGGTTGCTGCTGCATGTGCCCACTTGATGCTGCTCCATCATGGCGTGAACCTTCATGGGTTGGCTTCCAAAATTGGCCTCTTTCCTTGTAGTTCCGCTGTTGGGTCTTCTTTCGTGTCGTTGTATTTCAGGTGTGGTCAAATGAACAATGCCGTTAACGTGTTTGATGATATTCCTGTTAGAGATGTGATTGCTTGGACTGCCCTTGTCATTGGGTACGTTCAAAATGGGGAGAGTGAGAAGGGTTTGATGTGTCTTCGTGAGATGCATGGGATTGGGGAAGATGCTCAGAAGCCCAACTCTAGAACATTGGAGGGTGGGTTTCTTGCTTGTGGGAATCTGGGTGCTCTATCAGAAGGTAGGTGTTTACATGGGGTGGTCATTAAAAACGGGATTGAATGTTCAGAAGTTATACAATCTTCAATTTTGTCTCTGTATTGCAAATGTGGGGTCCCCCAAGAGGCTTATCGGTCCTTTTGTGAATTGACCAACAAGGATCTTCTGTCTTGGACATCTATCATAGGTGTTTATACAAG
Organism: Gastrolobium bilobum; assembly: GCF_033153095.1. Lineage (NCBI taxonomy): Eukaryota > Viridiplantae > Streptophyta > Magnoliopsida > Fabales > Fabaceae > Gastrolobium > Gastrolobium bilobum. The sequence continues at coordinate 306,222 of NW_026898629.1, forward strand.
GTTTGGAAGGATGACTGAATGTGTGAGGTTTTTCTGGGAAATGCTGGAAAACCAAATATACCCAGATGGAATTGTTATTGGTTGCATCCTTTCAGGTTTCGGTAATTCCATGAATGTATCTGAAGGGAAAGCATTTCACGGATTAATCATACGGAGACATTACGTGGCTGATGAGATAGTGAATAATTCGTTGCTGTTTATGTACTGCAAGTTTGGAATGTTAAGTTTTGCGGAGAGACTTTTCCAGGGGTGTCAACAGGGCATAGAGTGCTGGAACTTTATGGTTTTTGGCTATGGTAGAATAGGCAAGAATGTGAAGTGTATTGAACTCTTCAGGGAGATGCAGTATTTAGGTATTCATTCTGAATCAATCAGCGTAGTTTCAGCAATTGCTTCGTGTGCCGAGCTACAAGCAACCAATTTGGGAAGGTCGATTCACTGCAATGTGATAAAAGGTTTTATGGATGACAATGTCTCAGTCGCCAACTCACTCATAGAGATGTATGGAAGATGTGGTAAGATGAACTTTGCTTGGAGAATATTTAATATGTCGGAGAGGGATGTTATCTCATGGAACACTCTGATTTCATCTCATATTCATGTGGAGCATTATGAAGAGGCTATAAATTTATTTGATAAAATGATTATGGAAGATCAGAAGCCCAATACAGCCACATTTCTGAAAGTGCTTTCAGCTTGTTCTCACCTTGCATCTCTAAAGAAAGGAGAAAGAGTTCACCACTACATAAATGAAAGAGGTTTTAAGCTCAATTTACCTCTTGGCACAGCTTTAGTTGATATGTATGCTAAGTGTGGGCAGCTAGAAAAATCAAGAAAGATATTTGACTCAATTATGGAGAAGGATGTAATTTGCTGGAATGCGATGATTTCAGGCTATAGAACGAATGGATATGCAGAATCTGCTGTGGAGATATTCCAACACATGGAGCAAACGAATGTTAAGCCAAATGGAATTACCTTCCTTGCTCTTCTCTCAGCATGCGCTCATGCAGGGCTTGTTGAAGAAGGGAAATGCTTGTTCTCTAAAATGCAGAATTTTTCTGTGAAACCCAATCTAAAGCACTACACGTGTATGGTAGATCTTTTAGGAAGGTCAGGTAATCTACAAGAAGCAGAAGCTCTGGTCCTATCTATGCCCGTTTCTCCCGATGGTGGTGTGTGGGGAGCTTTGTTAAGTGCTTGTAAAACTTACAATCAAGTTGAGATGGGAATAAGAATTGCCATGTATGCTATTGACTCTGAACCAGAAAATGATGGGTACTATATAATGATGGCCAATATGTATAGCTCTATTGGGAGGTGGGAAGAAGCAGAAAATGTGAGAAGGACAATGAAAGAGAGGTGTTCACTGGGAAAGAAAGCTGGTTGGAGTGTGCTCTGAGCTAAAACTTCCCTTCTGTCAATCGGTTTAATGTTTTCAAATTCACTTCTTTCATAAGCCATTAATGAGCTTGTTATCGAGCATTTGGGCTAAGGAAGCTGACATGCTATTATCATGAAAAACTGTTTATCATAGCTTCCATGAGCATTCAATGCCAGTATTTTTTATGATTAAGTGAAGCACATATAACTGAGTTAGCGATCAGCTGGCTTTTTGAATGTCACACAGGAGTTCGAACTTTGTATAAAGCTTTTGGGAAGTTCATATTTTCTTAGTCATGATTCTTGCGGCTAGCTGGCAGCAGTTGATTTGAGTTTATGCAAGTTATGGAAATTTTGAGGGTTGAAACTGTATATGCTGGTTTTATTGGGTTAGCTTCATGAGCAAGTGCGGTGATTTGTACATAATATCTTATTTTGGATTATCATCTTTGGTCATGGCTTGTTGATGCGCCTAGGGGCTGAACTTCGTACATTCTTATATTGCCTTAAATAAGGGTACTTCAATATTGCTACTGTCCCAAGTCATTTATTGCTTTTCCGTTTTGAATTCAGATCCCAAGAAACTAAATTTCATTAAACAGATTACAGGTTGCAGTGGAAAGGAATGATAAACGTCTAGATATTCTTGTATGACACTGAGGGAAAATAATACTGATATCTGGTACTCTTGTACATCAAATACCATTGTTACATCTACAATATCAGACACTGATTGATACATCACACATCTGCTTGCGAACATATGAGCGAAACACACTGATTAAAATAAACTACACACTTTATCTGAGGGGCATCACTGCTATCTTAGAAGCTTATTTAGTGTTAACAAGCACATGAAGGACTAAGAGGTGCTTGTAATGGAAGTGGCCTTATTAATTGGTTCAATTCACTGCAAAAACGAAGATGATTGAGTCATGAAACATTATCTTCTCAAATATAAGCACAAGTAACTTATATATTCAAGGTCTACTCAGGTTTTAGATGCTTACCTTTACATCCAGGAGGCTTTTGCAGACCACATTTACTGGGCAAGGCCAAAGCTTTTGTGGGGTCGATTCCAAGCGAAGGTAGAAGAGACTTGTATTTGCAGAGGCAAGACAGATTGGCCTTGCGGATAACTGCACAACATTTTTCATCTGGTGGTGGTGGGTTTGGACCAGTAACTGCTGTACGACATGAGTTTAGCTGAGTTGTGTCTATGTTGCATATTACAAAAGCTTGAGCACCACCCAACAAGGCAATGAGCAATGTTGCTACCAGCCACTGCACCAAAGCATTGCCACTAGACTGTTCCATACTCTCTGTATTCCCTGGCTAGGTCTACTTTGCTCTGTTGCCTTGAAGTCAATTTATAGTGATGTTTGGAATGTTGTTGGAATAATTATTTTCATTTGTTTAGCATCAACAGTTTCACTTTCGGTGTCATGTGAATCCAGTCTGTAGAAGATCACGAGATAGGTTAACATTTGAATAATGATAGTGATCATATACCAAAGCATACTTGAAGTGGCCCACTATTTGCTAATTAACAAAAGTGGTTCATGGTGCCAGAAGCGTGCCTTGCATTTGATCATCATGACTCTATTCGGACAAAGAACTTACCTGTTTTACATGTGTTTCTTTACGCCTTGTTTTTGTCTTACCTTAAATTTTCATTTGCCAAAAGTAAGAAGGGAAGAATTAAATGAAACTTAGCTGAAATGGTTTCAATTGTCAAAAATAGCCCGTGAAGATCATAAATAAAATAAAAGTTGGTGAGAAAACATTAGTGCGATATGATCGAATATTGCACTTATGGGCAATATATGATATCACTCAAGTTGATAATATATATATTTGTGGACTATGATGAATATTGCACTCACGGACATTAAGTTGCAAATTGAGTGGTAAGTAAATATGAGATGAGTGTTAATTATTTGTCTGTATTGTAATATGGTAAGTGCTCTAGACCACCCAATAAATTTCATAGCTTTTAGAAGCAACAAATTAAGATATAAAGAGATATTATCTATTAATTCTTACTCAAAGTCTCACTCCTTTAGGTGATTCTTTTTATAAATAAAGAATTAAGTCCCTACCATATAAATCTTATATTGATTAAGAACCTCTTGAACAGTAAGAGTAGCATTAATAGTTAAAATGCAATCAGAGGTTGTTTGGTTCAGCTTTTTCTAAAAGTAACTTTTACTACTTCTTTATTTTAAAAGTATTTTTTACAAAAGTTAAAGTTATTTATATTTTTATAAAAATATTTAGTTTTTGAAAAAAATATTTGGCTTTTGACTTCTGCTTTTCCGAGAAGTTAAAAAATTTAGCTTATGAGAAAAGTAGGTTTTTGACTTTTTTTGTGACTTCTTCTTTTTTTTAAAAGCAGACATCCAAACGAACTAAAAACGAAAAGTGCTTTTTTTTTTTTAAAAAAAAGCTCATCCAAACATGCCCTTAGTCTTATACTGAAATGGTATAAGGACCCAAAAGTCAAAGTTATAATCAAATATTTGTGTGCCATCATGAAATATTGCATCTATGGGCAATGAAGTTCGTAGATGGGGACTATTAACTACATTTTACTGTTTCACTTTTCTTATTATAACTTCCTCTGCCTTAAGATCCATACATCTTTTAAGGTATTTCATCACAACATCAATGCATAAAAATTTAATTTCACTTTTCTTATTATGCAATGACAGGTGCAATTTTCCTTTTAAAAAAATGTACTTAACCACTGTAAAAATCCTGCACATTTTTTGGTAATTGACCGTACCAATAAATAAGAATTAATGATAGCTATAGGAGATGGGTACATAGGGGTAAGACTGTTATTATATAATATTAGAATGTGGTAACATACATCAGTCATGACCCATCTTAGCTTTCATGGAGCAATTCAATTTATGTGATTTATAGTCTACTGAGAAATTTCCATGTTGATAGTGTTGTATGTATGATGGTTATAACTTCGTAAACTCGTTTTGTGAGCCCTTGTTTTGGTGTTTCTATAAGTACACAGAGATATAATTTTAGACTTTAGTATTGGTGTGGAATTTATAAAAAAAATTATCACAAACATAATGTAGAAATAGACTTATGGGAAGAATTGGAAGGAAAATTAAGACTCAAATGTTGTGTGTATATGCAGTATTGTCTTATGTGTCATATGGCTGCCCATCAATGTTAATCTATTCATATGATCAATGTTATGGTTTGACATCTTAAATTAAAATGCTTGGTATATTTGTGACAGTAGTATTTTAAAGTTTTGACATTACTCAAGAGTCCAATGTCATATCATAATGGTATGTCTATTTTTTGTCAATGAGGTCTCAGGTGTTTCTATTTTTACTCTATTGAATGTACGTTGTGGTCTATTTACGTATATAGCATCTTAAATTTTTTTCTAATACCAACCAGATTTTCATTTTGCAGAGCCACCCTAATGCCAAGGGCCTTTTCAACAAGCCTTTCCCATACTATCACGTTTTGGGGACAATCTTTGGCAAGGATGTGGCTACTGGTGGTAATGCAGAAGGCCCACAGGAATCAGTTCAAGGATTGGGCAGGGATAGCAATATGACAGATATCTTCATGCAATGCAACCATGATGCCAGAAAGTTGCTGGTGGCTGAGTTCTTGTCTAGGTCTTTGTGATACTATCTTCAGGTGGCTTTTTGGAAAAAAAGGGATATGTTGGTAGACTCTGTATATTGTCTTTTTGGTGTAGTTTGGTTTCAAAAAATAGTCTTGTAAATACCATGCTGTGAATAGTACACACATGGCTGTTGGTCAGTCAAATAGAATCTAACATTCACAATTGATTTTTTGTATGTACCTCAGTATCTGTATTTTGAATGGCATAATTTGTAAATTCTCTCATTTTTTTTGCTTCTTTAATTTTGTTGTACAAAGGATCTAAACTATATTATTGTTGCAGATGCAAGTTTTACTTGATCCTTCTATTGTAGCCAATCTGCAGAATGGGTACAACCATGGAGTTCAACTATCCAATTCCATTAGTGACATAAAATTTCATGTCGACAATATTTTGTAGGAGTTCAGTTAGTGTGAGTAATTTAATTCTATGGCAATACTTCTAACAGGTAGCAATAACATCTCAGATTGATTTGGTTAAGTTAGTGTCTGGTTCCATCTCAGATTTGCAAATTATTTTTTTTCAGTTAATGTCTCAGATTGGAAGTGTATATCTGTCTCTACAGAAAAGGAGGAAATAGAATTAAATTTAGTTATTGAATCTATAAAGAGTTCTATTAGCAGCAGCTCAGCAAGCCAACCGGAGGAGGCCACCCCACGTGACACTAAACGTGAAGCCAAAGCACAGAAAATCAATTGTGTGAGTCGGTCCAGCTGCAAAGTTGCTAGATAAGAGGAGTCAATTACATCAGTCAATGTAGAGAAAGTGGATGGATGAGATAGAAGCTTACTTCCTTTTGTACCTTTTGTTTTTTAAACATTGTGATCACAGCTTGTTATATTTAGGCCTTGTACCTTATTTTTTGTCGTGAACAATTATCGTTATTTGTTCCATTTTAGATTTTACTATTGTAGGACTTTAAGTTTCTGATTATCTGGTATTTTTACTGAGATGTCAGAAGAAACACATTGAAGTCAAGATAGATAATTGGTATTTTTAATCTTTACATAATGGACTGAATTTTCAATCTTTAGCCACATATTAAGATCTCAACTGCTGACCAAGGAAAAGTTGACAATTAAATTACACAGATATAAACTAATGAACAATCACATGTTTCAAGGATAATATTGATGATTAATTACAAGCTCGGTGTCCAAAAATACAGACGCAACATATATTGTTTCCAACTTCCCACTCCCAGAACAAACTAAATAGCATACATGAGGTTATCCATGATAGTATGATGCAAAAGTTAATCTAGATGGCTGCGTAGTCATCTTCGGTTGCGGGAGCATCTGATACAACAATGTTAAAACAAAGGCACCAAATAAGACAGTGATCACAGCAGTGAAGTTGACAAGTAAAGCCTCATTTTTTTATTTTCCCAAAAATTTTAAAAACAACGATATTTTCGTAATTGTCACTTATTCTCCATCTATATTTTACCTCAAACCAAACATAGACTTTATAAATCTTACCTAATTTGCCTGGTAAATTTTTTTCCAACCAAACAACTTTTTTTACATTTTCCTACCAAACTCAATTTCCAACCATTTTCCTATCAATTACATTTCCCTAGTATTCAAAAAATTTCTCCTCAACCAAACGTCCCCTAAGTTGCATTGAGTTATGAGACAAATATATTGTTAATAGTCTCAAAAGGGAGATTATAGTTATTACTTTTTTTTCTTACTATCTCTTACTACTAAATTTTGACCATTGATTTTCATTAATCTAACGGTTGTAATTTATTAGATCATACTTATTAATTTTCAATAAATTATAACTGTTTGATTGGCAGAAATCAACGGTTAAGATTTGATTGTAAGAAGTAGTAAGAAAAAGATGTAGTAAGTATAACATCTCCCCTCAAAATATACTCGTGTGAGGTTGTCTTGTTATTTTTTTTATTTTTTTTCACCGATTTATTAATTGATTAATTTGATCGAGTGAAATGGAATCATGCGGTTTAAATTATCCCTACTAAAATTTTAAAATAATTAATATATCTATGACTCGAATTCCAGAAAACCAAATAAACTGAAATAATTTCATATCAGTTGATTCCCATATTTGGACTCAGTTAACCATGCCTAAAAAGCTAGGCTTATGATTGAGAGAGTTGACAACGTTTCAAGAGAACACAATAGTTTTCTGAAGCCCCATTGGTAGACCAGTAAACAAAGCCTTCATTTTCTCAGGCCAGCCCATTATAAAAGGTTTAAGGCTACGCGATAAAGATTGATCACCTTATTGAGAGTTTCTTCGAGGTATATTAAAGTTTGTTAATTTGAGGATAAAAAAATTCACTTAAAAAGAAAAAAAAACTTATCTACTTCTTCTTATTTTCATGTGATTGGTATAAACATGATAATTGTCTGTGAGGATGGTTCTTATCTATAGCGCCCATGTCTATGTTTTAGATAAGTTTATTTTATATTTAAAGTGAATAAATAAAAATATATTCAAATTTTATTTAATTTAAATTATATCATCTGTTTTTTTTTTGGAGTTACTCAACCCTAATTATCTCTTTGAGACGAGTTGGCTCCCTCCGGTATCCCCACGAGCTTCGACTCATTGAGCCGGCTATGGGACTAATCCGGAGTGCGGGGGAGCAGTGATGGCTAAAGGTTCAGTCCCCTCCCCAAGAATGCATTCAGGTATATCATCTTCTTCATAATCGGTTGAAATTTAAAAATATCTATGCTATTAAGTATTCACTTTAAAAATAATTTCACTAAATAAACTTTTTCCTTATTTTTTGTGCTTTTCTTTTCATTGATTTATTTTTTCTCAATTTACTATCTTTCAAGAGATATCTATATCATTTCTTGGGCTGTGCATGAATCAAATTGAACCGGATTTTTTGAAAAATCGAATCGAATTGGTTTAAATGGTTTGTTCGAAAATGGTCCAGTTCGGTTCGAAATTGATTTGGTTCGGTTCAGGTCGTCCCCATTCTGAAAAAATAAATAAATTTTTTAAAAAAATTAGGTAATAAAAATAGATTCGGTTCGCAAACGATTCAGTTCGGTTCATGAACTAATTTTTTTAAAAACCAATTATTTTAAGTGCAGTTCGATTTGGTTCACGATTCGATTCAGTTTTTTTAATTATTTTGTAGATCCTACCCATTTCTCCCTATGGTGGTGTGTGGGGAGCTTTGTTAAATGCCTGTAAAACTTACAATCAAGTTGAGATGGGAATAAGAATTGCCATATATGCTATTGACTCTGAACCAGAAAATTATGGGTACTATATAATGATGGCGACAGAGGCAGAACTAGGGGGGCTAGGGTAGGCTCTCGCTCTCCCTAAAATTTGATGGGAAAAAATTATATATATAAATGATATTTTAATATTATTACAAAATGTGTGTGAGTGGGTAAATTAGTGACATGCGTGAGCGTGAAGAGTCAACGGCTCAAATCAAACTTTTAAAAATTGTTCAGCCTGCAATTGCAAGAGAAGACAATTGAAGAGGAAGCACAAGCATTTTCATTGAAGGGGGCGTGGGCCTCAATCTTGAAACACTCTTCAAATTTTTTTCGAGAATGTTGAATTAATTTTAATGATATTGTATGTTAATTTTTTCACTACATGGAAAAAAAAAAATTCCATCCCTTCAATAGTAATCTTCTCCAACTATTTTACATAGAAAAGCAAATGATGGGAAAAAAATTTCCCAGCCATATTTTTACTTCACTTCCTACTAAGCATAGGAAAATAATTTTCCAACCCCATTTTTCTAAGAAATTTTTTTTCCACCTCCTACCAAACATGTGATTGTGAGATTAAAAATTGTAGTATGTTCTTCTAAATTATTCTTAATCTCTTTAAATTTCTAACAATTTTAGTTATAAAAAGAATGAAAGGACGTATATAACTTTGTGGGTATCTAATTTATTGATAATGGATAACATGATTTATTTGTGGGTCCGCCTCTTCTGCAGCAATAACATATGAAATTTTTTGTATCAAACATATTTACACGTGTGGATTCTAACATTTAAAAAGAAAGAAAAAAGTCAGGATCCGTATGCGTATTCGAAATAAAATAGAAGACCAATTTCATGATGATTCTTTGATTACATACATTAAAAAAGAAATTGTTTTCATTTTTAGCACAGATTCAATTATATATGAGTTTAACAATAAGAAAATACGTAAAATAAAAGTCAAATGAAGTGATCTTAATCTTTGTAATAGATTTCTTTTATTTTTTTATATTAGGTCTGTATTATATTTCAAATTTTTTTATTTATAATATAATATTTTCTATTTTCGCCCCCCGTCATTAAAATTCCTACGTTCACCACTGGATGGCGAATATGTATATAGCTCTATTGGGAGGTGGTAAGAAACAAAAAATGTGAGAAGGTCAATATTGAAAGAGAGGTGTTCACTGGGAAAGAAAGCTGGTTGGAGTGTGCTCTGAGCTAAAACTTCCCCTATGTCTAGGGATGTGCAAAAAAACTGGTTCACTTGTCATGTCCTTGATCTGATCTTGACCTGACCTGACCCATAAATACCTATTTTTTGGAACTGGTTTAAATACTGACCCACTTTTATTTGGGTCAGTTTTAGACCTGACATGTTTTAATAATGATCAATTGACCCATACCCATTATGTGAAACAAAAGAAAAAGAAAATCACAATCACATTAAAAGAAAAGTTTTAACGTAAAATAATTACGTCAAAATTTTTTACGGAAAGAATTTCCATCAAAAATTTTCGCAAAATTTTTTGACGAAAATTATTTTTATCAAAATTTGTGACTAAAAATAATTCTGTAAAAATTTTGACTGAAAATTTTTTTTTTCAATTTTTTTGACGAAATCTAAATTTCGTCAAAATATTTCAAAAAAAAACATATTCCTCAAAAATTTTGACGAAACACATTTTCATCGAAAATTTTTGACGGAAAAAAATTTCATCAAAATTCTTTACAGAATTCAAATTTCGGCGAAAGTTTTCGACGGAAACATTTTTGTTAAACTTTTTGACAAAAAAAAAAAAAAAATTCGTCAAAATTTTTTGCGAAACACATTTCCATCGAAATTTTTCGACTAAATATTTTCATCAATTTTCAACGGAACACATTTCTGTCAAAAATTTTCAACAAAAAATATTTCGATAAAAAATTTCGACGGAAAAATATTATGTCAAAATTCTTTAGAGAATTTAAATTTCGTCAAAAGTTTCGAATGAAACATTTTCCTTAAAACAATTTTCGTCAGAACACATTCCTATCGAAATTTTGAATGAAAAACATTCCGTCAAAATTTTTGACGGAATTCTTTTTTCGTTTAAAATATTTGATGGAGGAAATCATTTTCGACAAAACTTTTGACGGAAACTAAATTTCGATAGAAAACTTATTTTTGTAAAAAATTTTAGAAGAGAAAAAATTTCATCGCTTTTCGACAAAAAGTATTCCGACGAAAAAATAATTTTGTGAAGAATTTTCGTCATTTGCTACGTAGAAATTTCAACGAAATTTTGTGAAGAAACCAAGTCAAAAACGGGTCAAGTCGGATTTAACCCACTTTAGAAACCAAGTCAGACCTACTTCAGAAACTAAGTTAGGTCAGATCCGATCCGATTCTGAACTAGTTCAAAAAAATCCAAACCAAGTCAGACCTGACTTGGATCAAATTAAAGCGGGTCGGATCAAAATACCTGACCTATAAAAATTAAGTTGGGTTGAGTCGGTACAAAAACCTGACCCGACCTTACCCATGCAGAGCTCTACCTATGTCAATAGGTTTAAAGTTTTCAAGTTCACTTCTTTCATATGCCATTAATGAGCTTGTTATCTAGCATTTGGGATAAGGAAGCTGACATGCTATTATCATGAAAATCTGTTTGCATCATAGATTCCCTGAGCATTCAATGCCAGTATTTGGATGATTAAGTGGAGCACATATAACTAAGCTAGCACATAATATCTTATTTTGGATTATCATCTTTGGTCATGGCTAGTTGATCCCCCTGGGGCTGAACTTCATACATTCTTATATTGCCTTAAATATGTGAACTTGAATGCTCCTGTCGCTATTCATTTATTGCTTTTTCGCTTTGAATTCAGATACCAAGAAACAAAATTTCATTAAACAGATTACAGGTTGCAGTGGAGGGGAATGATACAAGGGTAACCTTATATTTATAAAGTTTTTGTTGATAAATTCTTATAAACTATATTAAGTATGATCGGTCATACTTTAATTAAGAGTGTATGACCGGTCATACTTAATATAATTTATAAAAATAATTTGCAAACGGATCCTTCTCCATAATATAAATGTGTAGATATTTTTGTATGACACTGATGAGAAATAATACTGATATCTTGTACTTTTATATAGAGTCGTCAAAATGGCCAGCTCGGCCCGTTAAGCCCTCGCTCGCGTGGGCGAGAGTTAAAAAGCCGGCATATTAAATAGCTTGTATGGACTAAGAAATCATATAACCCTACATGTTAGGGCCAACCCGTTGACCAAAATTCTTGTTTTTCATATGAAGCAATTATAGTTGCTATAAAGTAAAAAAATAAACATCAGTACATGTGGTGCTTCTAGTTAGGAAGGTGCAAAATAACCAAAAAATTGAACCAAACCGAATTATACTTAAAATAACCGATTTTTACAAATCAGTTCATGAACCGAACCGGTTTTTAAAGAACCAGTTCATGAACCAAATTAGTTTTTAAAACCAGTTCAATAATCGAACCATTTTTGCACCAAACCGAACCAATTTTTATTATTTTATTTCTTTGATTTTTTAATTTTTTTCTTTTCAGAATAAAGTTGACCCGAATCAATTCTGAACCGAATCGAACCATTTTCGATCCGAACCAAATCAGTTTTAAACTGAATCAAATCGAACCAATTTTGAATCAAACTGTTTTCGAACTGGACTGTTTAACTTAATTATGTTCAATTTTTCAAAAAAATTTATTCAATTTGTCTCATACACATCGCTACTTATAGTATATATTGACATAATGAATGTAAGCAAAGCTAAAGTACTTAACCAGAATTACTTAATATCTCATATAATCTAGTACAGTTGATTGGAATTCGAAAGTCAATGCTTGAAACAAAAAGCAATATTTAATCAGCGTTAAAGCTCCATAAAACCACAAAAAAGAAAAAACGAACAGTATGGCAAAAGCTAAAGCAGAAAAACAGGATTATACAAATTATATATCCTGTTACTGGCAAAGGTAATTATGTCATTTATCAAACATAATTGAACTAAACAAACCCCTCAATATGTTGAAGTTGAGAACATAACTCATCACTCTTATTCCCTGACTAGAATAGTGATTTTCGCAAATAACTCAACTGGACTTTTATTACATGGATTAATTTTCACATGAAGCTATTATTTACAACATGGACTATATCCTTCCAAAATCAATTCTAACAAGGTAATTCTCCCACAGCAAAAATCTCATAGTAATTAATTCCAAGCATACACTGTACTAGTAAAAAGTCTAGATCCTTGTAGCATATTCCAAATTCTTGTAGAACAATTTTCAGAACTGAGGATTATACTTCTTTTTTAGGAAGAATTTTAATTAGAAGCTACGAAGATCTCTTTCTTTGGACTCTGTGAAATTGGTGGTTGGAGGGTTATCCTCTTCTTTTCTATTTAGACCAACATCATTGCCATAGAATTCTGCAACAATATACTTGGAGAAAATACTAAAGTCATCAAGAATTAAAGCATGACAAGACTCTTAGAAAAATTCATAACACAATACAGACGAATGCTTACCTTGTGATGAAGGACTGGTTTCCCACGAGGCCTATCGGTATAGTCCTGTCTATCTAAGCCAAAATGTAAAGTATGACACAGTCTAGTGGCAATGGTTTGGTGCAGCTGCTGGTAGCAATATTGCTAATTGCCTTGTAGGGTGAAGCTCAAGACATAATTTTAGCTGAGTTGAGTCTACTTTGCATAATTTAACAGCTTGAGCCCCACCCAACAAGACAATGAGAAATGTTGCTACAGCCAATGCACCAAAGCATTGCCACTAAACTGTGTCATACTCTCCTTATTCCTTAACAAGGTGCTAAGATAGCTAGGTCTACTCTTCTTTGCTCTTTTGCCTTGAAGTCTATTTATAGTGATGTTTAGAATGTTGTTGGAATAATTATTTTCATTTGTTTAGCATCAATAGTTTCACTTTGGTGTGTCATGTAATTAAATCCAGTTTGTCTGTAGAAGATCACGAGTTAGGTTAACATTAAATGATGATAGTGGTCATATACCAAAGCAAACTTGAACTGGCCCTCTACTTGCTAATTAACAAAAGTGGGTCATGGTGCCAGAAGCGTACCTTGCATTTCATCGTCATGACTCTATTCGGATAAAGAACTTACCTGTTTTACGTGTGTTTCTTTACGCGTTTTTTTTGTCTTACCTTAAATTTTCATTTGCCAAAGTAAGAAGGGAAGAATTAATTAAATGAAACTCGGCTGAAATGGTTTCAATTATGTCAAAGATAGCCCCAGAAGGAGTAGATCATAAATAAAATAAAAGTTGGTTATAAAACATTAGTGCCATATGATCATCGAATATTGCACTTATGGTCAATATATAAGATCACTCAAGTTGATACTCTTATACATTTGTGGACTATTGTGGAGAGTGCCACAATGTGTTGCAAGCTTGCTTTCCAGCTCACCACATTTCCTCCCACACAAAAAACAAAACCAGTTAGAGATCTTCTTTTATCAAGATCAGCAGCATAGTCAGAATCACAATAACCAGTAATATCACAATTAACTGAGTTTTGAGCAGTATAATGAATGCAGCAATCAACAGAGCCACTAAGATATCTAAGCAACCATTTCACAGCATTCTAATGTTCCTTAGATGGTTTACTCATGTATCTACTTACTACACTAACACCATAAGCAATATCAAGCCTAGAACCTATCATGGCATACATTAGGCGTCCAACAACATTAGAATATGGAATATTGCACATAAAAGAAGCCTCATCCGAGGCTAACTCACCATCTACAGCCTTTAACCTGAAGTGACCAGCAAGGGGAACACTTACAGGTTTGGCCAGGTACATGTCAAAGGTCTTTAAGACCTTTTTCACATACTCAGATTGAGAGAGAGTCAATATCCTCTCATCTCTTTTCCTTGTAATGTCCATGCCAAGTATCCTCTTGGCTGGACCAAGGAACTTCATCTCAAATTCCTTTTTCAACAATGATTTCAGATTATTAATTTCATTTATGTCCTTAGATGCAATTAACATGTCATCAACATAAATCAACAAGTAGATAAAACAGTCATCATGCAGTTGTTTAAAGTACACACAATGATCAAAACTACTCCTATTAAAGCCTTTGGACAAAACAAAATCATCAAACCTCTTATACCACTGCCTAGGGGCTTGTTTTAACCCATAAAGGGACCTTTTCAAAAGGCACACTTTGTTCTCAGCCCCCTTTTTTATAAATCCTTCGGGTTGCTCCATGAATATGAGCTCTTCAAGGCTGCCATGCAAGAAGGCAGTTTTGACATCCAATTGTTCCAATTCTAAATCATGAATTGCAACAACTGAAAGAATGAGCCTGATTGAAACATGTTTCACAACAGGGGAGAATATTTCATTGTAATCAACCCCCTCAACTTGTGAAAAACCCTTAGCAACAACCCTTGCCTTAAACCTGGCAGCTTCAACACCTGGGATTTCTGGCTTCCTTTTAAAAATCCATTTGCATCCAATCACCTTCTTGTTCTTTGGATGCTCCACCAAAACCCAAGTCTTATTTTTCTCAAGAGACTCCATCTATTCCTTCATGGCTTTTAGCCAATGAATTTTAGAATCCAGCCTCATAGCCTCTTGGTATGAGCTGGGTTCATTAAACTCCAGCACATCTCCAACTTGGAGTGCAAATGCTATGACATCTGCATGTGCAAAACGACTTGGAGGTCTTATGTTCCTCCTAGTCCTATCTCTAGATAGCAAATAATCCTCTAGAGTATCTCTATCCACTTCCACATCATGCTCCTCAATGGGAATGTCATTCCCATCATCTTGAACTTCAGCAACAGTGTGCTGTTGTTCATTTTCAGCCACATCAGGTTGCTGCCCAGTGTTGTTGGGCAGCTCCACCTCCAGCTCAACAGTCCTAGGAGGATGCTCTTTGTCACTAAGTTTGGATATGTCTTTATAGAATGTGTTTTCTTCGAAAATCACATCTCTACTTATGACACACTTCCTTTCAGCTATGAGCCATAGCTTATATCCCTTAACACCTGAAGGATAACCAACAAAGACAGATTTAACAGCTCTAGGACTCAACTTATCTTGTTTTACATGCATGTATGCAAGACAACCAAATGGTTTTAAGTGTCCTAGACTTGGTGGCTTACTAGACCAAAGCTCCATAGGGGTTTTAAGACCTATAACTGTGGATGGGCTCCTATTTATAAGGTAACAGGCTGTGGAAACAGCCTCAGCCCAAAAAGATTTAGGGAGACCAGATTCAGCCAGCATACATCTGACCTTATTTAGGATGGTTCTATTCATCCTTTCAGCCACCCCATTTTGTTGGGGTGTTTCAGCACAAGTTCTGTGCCTCTTAATACCATGCTCATTGCAAAAATCAAAAAATTGATTATTGCAAAACTCAAGCCCATTATCAGTCCTTAGGACCTTGACTTTCTTATCAGTTTCATTCTCTACAAGGGTCTTCCAATTCTTGAAGCTATCAAAGGCTTGATCCTTTTGCTTCAAGAACATGGTCCATACTCTTCTAGAATATGAATCCACAATCGAAAGGAAGTAATGGCAACCAGAGAGAGAAGGGGGAACATTAGGTGATCCCCACAAATCAGAGTGTATGTAATCAAGGACTGATTTAGAAAAATTTGAAGAACTAGGAAAGGGTAACTTGTGTGTTTTCCCTAAAATACAATTTTCACAAAAATCAACACAAGTTACTTTCTTAGGACTTAAAATACCTTGTTTACATAACTCAGACAGACCCTGATTGCTGATATGACCCATTCTCTTATGCTAGAGAACAGATTCATCATCCTTGGCTGCTGTTATACAGCTTTCGGATGAAACAGCATGGCCCTGTAATATGTACAGGCCATTAATTAACCTTCCTTCCATTAAAATCTCACTACCCTTAAGAACAGTGAGTGAACCTTGCTCACTCTTGAATAACAGCCCACTTGAGTCAAGCATACCTAGAGAAATTAAATTTCTCCTCAAGTCAGGGACATACCTCACTTCTTTGAGGATTTTATGGCTGCCATCAGTCATTAGAAACTTGACAGCCCCAATCCCTTCTATTTGACAGACCTGGTCATTCCCCATAAGGTCCTTTCCACCCTTTTGGAACCTTAAACCAGCAAGCCACTCCTTCCTAGGAGTCATGTGAAAAGTGCAACCTGAATCCATAACCCATTCAGCCTCAAAGCCCTTATTAGACACAATAAGGACTTCAGCACCCTCACACCCACTAAGTAAATTTGCATACTCAGTTTTAGTTGCTGCCTTTGCAGCTCCCTTATCATTTTCAGGGCAATTCTTCTTGATATGCCCCTCTTTATGACACAACCAGCAGGTAAGTTTACCTTTTGGCTGCTCCTTATTTTTATTACCTTGTGTGTTCTGGTTAGGTTGGGATACATTATTGTTTCCCTTCCATTTATTTTTAAATTTCCCTTTCTTGTTCCCTTTACCCTTCACAACCAGCCCCTCAGCATGGGACTTTTTATGGGAGAGTATTTCAACCTCCTTTGCTTTCAAAGCTTCAGTTATCTCATCTAAGTCCATTCCCCCTTTGCTGTATTTTATAGCATCTTTTACACCCCTATAAGAATCTGGAACAGAATTCAAGAGGATCAAAATTTGATCCTCATTTGAGGCAGTTGCCCCAGCATTATCCAGATCTAAGGTGAGTTTGTTAAACTCATCAAGATTTTCCTCCAGGCACTTAGAAGGATCCATCTTGAAGGAAAAGAATTTCTCCTTCAAAAACATCTTGTTTGGGGCAGATTTAGTTTGATAGAGAGCCTTAAGCTTTTCCCAAAGCTCTCTAGGATTAGTTATCTTACAAACACGCCTAAGGACACTATCAGACAAATTTACAACAATTAGACTATGAGTTAAAGCCATTAAGTCTTTGTGAGAGCCACATACTCTGCTTCAGTTGTTACTGTGTATTCACTAAACATGCTGTCATTTGCTATTTAGTGTTTGTGGGCCAAAAGTACTTTATCTCATCCAAAGGCCCACATGCTGATCTTTTTATGCCTTATGCTCATTTGCCTCACAAAAATGATACGCAGCGTTTTGTTTTTTAGGCTATTAAGTTGCATTTTATTTTCTCTATTGATTTTGATTCAGAACTTTCAAGAAACCTCACATGCTTTTCATCTAGCTTTTCTTCTCTCTGTTCGTAAGTCCTCTGAATGGGGAAAAAGTTAGGGTTTCTCATCGAGAGGTTGTGAGGCTGTTTGAGAGTGATGCATTGAGAATCTCTACTCAATGCTTTGGAGGAAGTTGATCAGAATAACAAGGCGAGCATTTTAATCGGTGTACTTTGTGAGAATTCGTTCAAGAGGGGTTTGGGGTTTCTTGCATCCTGATGTTTTCTTCGGTGATAAGAGAAGGTCTTTCTCGGTGAAGAAGGTTGTTGTACTTGCGGTGTCAGGAGCTGACTCGGTGATATCTCTTCTTGTAGTTATTCTCTGTTTAGTATAATAGCAATCGGTTCTTTATGTTCCTTATTCTTTTGGTTATTTGCTGTGATATTTGTATTTCTTCCTTTGCTATTCTGTTCTTTGAGATTCTTGCATTGTGGTCTGTTGGCTACTGTAAACTCTGTACCTATTACTGTTATCTGAATAAATTGCATGCTAGAGGGCGTTTGACCCTCTCTGGCCAACTTGGATGTAGGAAATTCTGATACAAAGAATTTCTGAACCAAGTATAAATTTCTTGTGTGCTGCTCTTTATGTTTTCCGTTTCTGTGAGTCAGTTTTCTGGGGTGATTCTTGGTAGCTCTATACCAAGAATTGTAACAACTATGATGAATAATATTGCACTCATGGACATTAAGTTGCAAATTGAGTGGTAAGTAAATATGAAATGAGTGTTGATTGTTTGTATGTATTGTAATATGGTAAGTGTTATGGACCACCTAATAAGTTTGAGAGCTTTTAGAAGCAACACATTAAGATACAAAGAGATATTATCTCATGAGTAAATACTTTTTTGGATCTCTAACAAAAAACACAGTTTTCACTTTAATCCCTTATAAAAAAAATAGTCTTGAAGTCTCTAAAAAATTTAAAGTGGACCCATTTAGTTAAAATTGCGGTCCCTCACAAATTCAAAAAAAGACCCACATTAGTCCCTCCAAAAGATTAAAATGGGTCTACTCTAAATTTCATAGGGATCAGACAACTAATTTTTTTTATAAAAGACTAAAGTGATGACCATATTTTTCATTAGAGATCAAAAAATATTTACTCATATCTTATTCTTATTCATACTCAAACTCTCACATCTTTAGATAATTCTTTTTATAATAAAGAATGAAGTCCCTAGCATATAAATCCTATATTGATTAAGAACCTCTTGAACATTAAGAGTAGCATTAATAGTTAAAATGTAATTAGTCTTATACTGAAATGGTACGTGAATCGCCGGTAAGAACCCAAAAACAAAAGTTAGAATCAAATATTTGTGTGCCATGATGAATATTGCGTTTATGGCCAATAAATTACATAAAAGGAGACCTCCGATAGACGGACACCGCTTTTTTTTTTGAAAAAATACATATCAGACACCGACATGTTCTGACACGCATTCGACACGTGGTCAATATTTTAGGACACCTAATCAATATTTCGACACGTTTTTTCGACACGAGAACGCGATCAATGCTCCGACACGCTTCTGACACGTTTTTTTTTTTGTTTAGAACTAAATTTTATTTTATTAAGTAAACATAAAAAAATAATTTATAAATCAATTTTTTTCTGTTATGAAATTTGACATGAAAAATTAACAAAGTACAAAAAATTATTTTTGTTTATATTTATGTTATAAAATCTGAATATTTGATTGATTATATGACTTATTATGGGATGTTATATGTATTAAATATAAATTATATTATATATATTAAAAGTATTATTTAATATCAAAACGTGTCTTAACATGTCAGAATACGATATTTTTTAGAATTAATGTATCGGCATGTCGTGTCGTGCATCGGCGGACCTATTTAGGTGCAAGTGTGTGCAAGTGCACACACAAATTTTTGGAAGAAAAAAAATAAAAAGAGTATATTTTGAGTCCTCAACAAAAATTAAAATTACAGGGTTCAATTTAATCTCTTAGGAAAAAAGTTGACTTTCAGTCTCTCTGAATTCCAAAATAGACCCGATTAGTTAAAATCGTGGTTCCTCTGAAGTTCAAAAAAGACCTACATTAGTCCCTCAAAAAGACTAACATAGATCTATTTTGAAATTCAGAGAGATCACGAGTCAACTTTTTTTCTAAGGAATTAAATTGGGTCCCGTGAATTTTGTTGAGGACGCACAAGGTACTTTTTTTTTGTAGTAAGTTCAAGTTTTCTTTTTATTTATTTTTTTATATTCTTTTATTTTTTAATACATTTAAAACTTTCTTTAAAAAAAAATATTTCGGGGACATTGCCACTGAATATTATCCCTAAATGTGCAGACATAAATAAAATTGCTTGGGTCCGCCACTGGTGTCGTGTCCCATCTTTCGTGTCGGCTATTAACTACATTTTACTGTTTCTCTATGCGGCGTGTAAGAGAAAGAGTTGCGCACAATCATTAACTTTTAGGGGTTTGCATTTATCATTTATCATTTAACATGACACAAAAAAGTTTCTTATACACAACATTTTGTGGGGCCCACACTTTTTGATGCAAAAAAAAAAATTATGGCACGCAAAACGAATCTCTATAACATTACACAATCACTTTTCCTACAACATAACTCTTATAAAACCCTAACTTTTATCACTTACAATGAATTCGTAGCCAGTAAAGTATGATAGATAAGATCAAAATCCTAAGTTGCATTGAGTTATGAGACAAATATATTATTATACTCGTGTGAGGCTGTCTTGTTATTTTATTTTATTTTAATTTTCCACCGATTTATTAATCAATTAGTTTGTTCGAGTCCAACAGAATCAGGAACAGTGACTAATGTACCACACATTGGTCACTTTTTTAACAGTATATCACGCGAACAGTGTTATTTTTCAAAATGTCATGTGTCTGAGTTCGCTACAGTGCCAAACGAACTTGATTTGCTGATGTGGCGTGTTTCTTGTGGCCATCTAGTTCGCTACTAGGTGTAGCGAACTAGGTGACAATTAATACCCCACTGCTCTAACAAAAACAGAACACGTAGCAGTTGTTGGGAACTTGGTTCCCTCAAGTCGGCTAAACAGCCTTTTGCAGAAGTCAGTCAATGAGATCCTGGATCTCAGATCTCGGCAATTACCTCGGCCTGAACTTCACCAGGTCGGGCAGCGCAGCAGAAAATCAAAAACGTAAACAGGAGAGAGAGAGAGAGAGAGAGAGAGAGAGAGAGAGAGAGAACACAAGCAGTTTTTAGCGTGGAAAAACCTTCTCCAATAAAGAAGTAAAAACCCACGAGACCTAGTCCAGATCAGAAATTCACTATGAAAATAATGGTTACAAAGAATCAAGATTCACCAAAGAAGTGGTTAACATAACCTCTCTAACAATGTTGATAGTCAAACTCCCCTAGAGATGTTTCACTCAAACTCTCTCTAGAGATCTCTCAAATACAAAGCATAAAGCTTTGCTCAAACAATTTTTTCTCAAATTTTTAATCTCTCTCTTAACCTAGCCTCCACCCACAACTAATGAATATATAGAGGAGGTGAGATCTAGGGTTTAGGATTTTTAGGAAACCCCTCAATGGGCTTGGGCTTAGCATTGAAGGAGGAAACCCAACGGCAGTATCATAGAAGTTCGCTAGGGGTAATAGCGAATTAAGTAAAAATAATTGTTAAAATATGTGTCTACACACACAAGTTCGCTACACTAAGTAGCGAACTGTGTGCCTATAATTTATTCCCCTCAGTACTCACTGTTTTCCTTATCTTGTACTCATATATGTCCCTTTATTATTTAGAAGCCACATAGTTCGCTACTTAATGTAGCGAACTTACGTGTGTCAAATTACTTTTACTTAATTCGCTATTATCTCTAACGAACTTCTATGACACTGCCACATGTTCTGCTTTTGTTAGAGCAGAGAGATATTAATTGTCACCTAGTTCGTTACACCCAGTAGCAAACTTGTCCACGTGGCAAATTGAAAAATAACACTGTTCGCGTGACATTTAGGTAAAAAAGTTAATGAACAGTGACATTTTGGTCACTCTTCCAACATAATCACGAATGCGATAAAATTATCCCAACTAAATTTTCAAGACAACCATATATCTATGACTGGAATTCTAAAACATCAATTACATTGAAATAATTGCATATAAGTTGATTTCCATGTTTGGTGTGCTGGGATCTCGATCCCTCAAGATGGTGCAAAAACAATTGGATCTCAGGTCAATATGTTGAGTTAAGCACTCGACAATCATAACGTGTAAAATGAAAAAAAAAAAAAAAAAGTGCAAATGAGACAGAAAAAAAAACATAGTCAAATCTTCTTCAATCAATATGATAGATAGCATTTATTGTAGGAGCTTGGAGTCCTTGAGCCGTGTATCAATAAATGTGGTGCATATCACTACTAACAGCATTAATGGAGGAACCTTCCTAACAAATAAGTATTTATTGAAGATTGTTGAAGTCTTGAGCCTTGCATCCATTAAATGATATGCATACCAGTATTAATAAAGAAACACTACCGTAAATGTAATACGGTAGTATAATTATTTACCATCTATTTTCATTCCCCTATGGTCCCCTGGTCGAAGCATGAACATTGTTCTAATGCAATTGTGCTCTTTGAAGAAGGAATTAGGATACTCAACTCAACAGTTTTTTTTTTTTTTTTTTTTTTAAAAAAAGTGCATCATCTTAACTTTTTAAAACGTGACACTTGTTGGGCTCCTATTTGGTCTCAGTTGACCATGCCTAAAAAGATAGGCTTAGGATTGAGAGTTGACAACGTGTTAAGAGATCACAGTAGTTTTGTCAAGCCCCATTGATAGACCGGTAAACAAAGCCTTAATTTTCACAGGCCCGGCCCATTATAAAAGGTTTAAGGCTACATGATAAAGATCCATCGCCTTTGTACCAAAATAAAATAAAATCCATCGCCTTATTTAGAGTTTCTTCGTCTTTGTAGACATTCATCTATAATTTGTTAGAAATTTTATATTCACGGTCCACTTCAATCAATTGTAATTTTTTTTGTTTTAATAAAAATAGGCTGACATAATTCATATAGAAGCGCAATATAAAGTTCATTTAATTAAGTGATCATTTTATTTGGACTTGAATATCTGTAAACTGATTAGTGTGGGTAAAAGTGTAAGCCTAACCCATAGACCCATGATGAGGAGAGGATTAGAGTTAATAAGTTTGGCTAGGTTTTCTCTGCATTCATAACATGTTGAAAAACTGTAGCTCCCCAACTCGTCTCATCGACGGTTGTAATCAGGAGTGGTGTGAATTGCAGAAAAAAATTCTGGTCTTTTCAACCTTGCAAGAGCATCACAGCAAACAAGAAACAAGAAAGTCTTCAAGAAATCCAGGATCATGTTTTTAAGTAAGCATAAATATTTTGGTATTATAATTTCATATAATCATATATATATATATATATATATATATATATATATATATATATAATTTCTTACATAATTTTGTTAATGAAGTTGATATTCCTTAATAAGAATAAGAATAATATATAAGACATAGAATGTGATGTGGTGGAGGCACATGGTGGACTCACTAAAGCAACCAGATTTCTGTCGGTTAGGCGGTGGCCGTTAGCTGGATGGCGTGAACACCACTAACTGAATCAAATCCCATTAAGCCATAACAGTACAATCATTCCACGTTCGTCCTATAAATTATTGGACAAAATTTTGTTTTCATCTTATTTGGTGATTTCAATATGTACCATTCACTTCTTAATCATAAAAATGTTATTATTATATAAAATACAATTAATAATCAAATAATAGAGGTTTCTCTATTTGTATTTTTTAAGAGATGAATTTTTAATTTATTAAAGTGAAAGAAGTATTTTCGGAAGGGGCATGATATACTTGCCATCAAAAAAATTTATAACATTTACAACCAACTTAATTATTATTGATTTCCGTTAATCTAACGGTTATAGTTTATTGGAAATAATAATTAATTAATAAATGCGACCCAATAATTTTCAATAAATTATAACCGTTAGATTGACATAAATCAACAGTGATTAGATTAGTTGTAGAAGTGGTAACTTTTTTGGTGCTAACTATATCCTTCATATAAACTAATAATTGACACAGAAATTCTTTTGAAAACAGAACATTTCATATATTAATAATGTATTATTTATGTGTTTATGTTTTATGATGAAAAACATGTTATTTTTTATATTAAAGCTTGTTAATTTAAGGATAAAAAAATCCACTTAAAAAGAAAAAAAAATCTTATGTACTTCTTTTTATTTTCGTATGATTTGGATAAACATGATAATTATCTGTGAGGATGGTTCTTATCTTTAGCGCCCATGTCTGTGTTTTAGATAAGTTTATTTTAAAATATTTATTTTTAAAGTGAATAAATAAAAATACTCAATTTTTATTTAACTTAAATAATATCATCTTCATCATAATCTTTTGAAATTTAAAAATATCTATGCTATTAATATTCACTTTAAAAATAGTTTCAATTAAACAAACTTTTTCCTTATTTTTTATGCCTTTCTTTTCAATGATATCTTTTCTCGAATTTACTTTCTTTTCAGAGATATCTCGTGTTCTATTAATTTACAGTCAAAAAATTCATTTAAAAATTAAATTTGAATATAATATCTTAAAGTTAATCCTTGACCAAATTTCTAGTACATGCTTTTCACTAGGGTGCTAAACGAGCCAGGATCTTACAGGAACCTTCGGCTCGGCTCGTGAAAGCCTGAGTTTTTATGTCTAAAATTGATTGTTAGAAGCGGGCTAGAACTTGTATAAAAGCTCGTTTAATAAAAAGGCCTTAGGCTCCAATTTAAAAGTTCGACCTTGGAGCCTCTCAGGCTGACCTAATATATTAATTTTTATTTTTATTTTATACTCTTTTATACTACTTGTGATAGAGCCCCCTCTCTTTCATCAATCCATTTCATCCCATTTTATTAATTAAACAAACTTTTTGAATGATTTTGTTTTATATTATGCTTTTTGGATACACTTTAAATTTATGAATATTTATGGAATTACTAGTGTGTTGACTGTATATTTTGTTTGGATAAATTTTTGTTGTCTTATTTTGTTTTAAATAGGCTAACAGGCTAAATCAATCTTTAGTTTTTTGTAAATAAGACAGGTCATAGGCTGAAATTATATTTATAACAGGTAACAAGCTTGGTCAGACTGACACATTTAAACACAGGCTTAGCCTTTTAAAACCAAAGCTCAGCTCAGCTCGGCCAGTTAACACCCCTACTTTTCACCCAATGCTTACATAGTTATATATGAATCAAAATAATTTTATTCTAAATCTAAAAGTAAGAGATTAAAAAATAGAATCGTCATAACAAATTAACATACCAAAACAATTGCCCCTTTTGGTAAAATATAAGATGTTAATATGCTTTTAAGTGTAGGATTAATTTATTTTTATTTTTTTGGTAAACAGATTAATCTATATTTAAATGTTAACTTGCTGCCAAAAGCTCATAGAAAATATGATTAATATGTCTTCTGACAGAAGAATCATGGTAGCAGACATATCTTGATAGTTTTCCAATTCGAGTGCTATCAAGGTTATTACGAATAGGGTTGCACGTTATTAATATTGTATTTTCCTTTATTTGTTATTTTCTTATTTTTAACTTTGCTGTTGTAACTAATCTGGTGCTCTTTGGTACCAGGCTGGCTCATGCATGTGCTGAGCACCTTTTTAGCATTCTGTTATTTTTCCTTGTTATAAGTAGAACGTTCCCTTGTACTTTTTACTTACTTGAATGAAGATGAATATTCAGTTATATTTTTTCAGTACCTTTACACGTGATAACCCTGGTCCAGCTACTTGTGAGAGTGTCACTCGTGATAAGTATTGTAAGTGGCTTGGTGACTTTGAGTATAAATTAGGGAGGTATTCTTCATTCAAAACAGATTTATGGGGTGTCTTTGAAGGGTTAGAGATGTCTTAGAATAGTGGATACTATAATATCATTATTGAAAGTGATCGAACAAGTGTTCTTCGTGTTTGCTTTCATATTCATGCCAAATAAGTCATATTCATATATACTACTTTATTTGAACTTTGATTTAATCGTAAGTTGTTATATTTTTTTATTTTATTTTTTTGTTAAACAAGTTGTTATATTTTAAATTGTTGTTTCTTTGAACATGTGAGCCATACTTATTGGAGCATAATTCTGGCTGACTCCAAAGTCCAAACTTCTTGAATAATGATAGTTGAACATTATGCAATGGACCACTGTAAATGCATAACAACTAACTCTATAAATGAAGTATTTTCATTAAGCTTTAAACTAGAGTTTATTTCTATGAAATTCAATCTGACAACTAAGATCGTGATTCAGAATTGTTATCTAAATCTTCAAATTTAAACTAACAATTAGTGAGTATTTGTTTGAACATTTTACATTTTTCGTTTGGATACAAGTTTTTTACATTAATGTAAACTCAAAAACGGAAAATTAAAATTTTAAAAAAAGAAGAAAAAGTAATTAGATTAAAGAATAATTTAAGATTAGAATTAAAAAAAGTAAGTTAGGAATAACATATATCATTATTTAAAAAAACTAAAATAAAAAATCAGGCAACTCCCAAAATAATTATATATGAAGTTAATAAGTAAGAGTGCACAAATTATTGAAATATAAAATAAAAGAGTATAAGAGTTATGTTTACATTAAATTGGAACCCATTTCCTTTTTTTTTGGACATTACAGGGAATGTAACCGCATACCTAATACACCCTAAACACACCCAACACCACTAGACTATCCCTAGTGGTGCTTGGAACCCATTTCCTTACTTTTAAGATTATAATTTGATTGATTCTACCAACTAAATTGGTGGTTAATTTGAGGTGAAACTAAATAATGTAATAAAAGATAATCAAATAAAACATGGAACCAAATTAACATCCAACCAATCGATTTAACAAGTAAATTTTAAAATTTTTCATCATAAAAATGCTTGAGAATATCTATAACAGAAATACGATAAAACTAGCCCTGCATCATTTTAAGATGACGATTTTGTCTTTTATCTTGGATTACGAATTTGTTTGAATTAAAAAGTGTCCACAAGAGATTTGATGGAATATAATGGGAAAAACACTTCTCTTGGAGAAGTGTTTTCTCCTATGGGTGACCCTTAAAATATTGTGCCTCACTTTTTTAATATCTGCATAAATTTCGGAATCTCTCCTGATAAAGGGAAAGTATAAAACCCATAAATTATAGGATAATAGCATTATCATATTATAGAAAAATAGTATTACATTATTTCATAGGTGGATCTCATGATAAATTTTTCTCTCGCCTTAATTTTTTTTTTCTTTTTAAATTTTTTTTCTCCGGAGGAAGTAATACTATTGTCATGTAATAGAAAATAATATTTAGAAATTTGAGCCTTTGTGGTCTCTCAAGAAAGAATAGGGAGGAGAGAGGAGAGAGAAAAAAAAGAAAGAAGGAGCAGGGAATAAATTTCTCTGTAATAGAACCCATGATGAGGGGCATGATGATGAGAGTCACTTATATCGAATGCGTATAGAAAAGTGGTTAAACTAATAGTTAATATTTCATTAAAAAGTAATTCTATGATTCTCAATTTCTAATTATCAAAATAACAAAATTTAACTTCTATAATAAGGATCATAATTCATAAGTATTTTTTATAGACTAATTATAAATTGATCTAAAATTCTAAAAATAAGAAAAATTCCTAATATAAATATAAAAATAATTTATTTCTAAAAATAAATAAATAATTACAAAAATAATTCAAAACACAATACAAATCTTATTTCTCAAGTTATGTCAAATATATTGTTTTCTTCTTTTGCTAAATAAATCACAATTTTATCTATTATTTTATTTGAATTTACATTTGATTATAATTGATTATATTTTAAATTACTATTTTTTTTAACAATTAAACCATTGATTCTGTTACCAAAAAAAAAAAAAACCATTGATTCTGAACTTTTTTGAATCAATGATTAAAGAGACAGGTTATAGTTACAACTTTTTTTTACAATCTCTTACAATTATATATCATAACTGTTGATTTTCACCAATCAGGTTATGATTTTCGCAAATTAAATTATTAATTAATTATAAATTCATAATAAATAACAACCGTTGATTGACAGAAATTAACAATTATGATATATAATTGTAAGAGATTATAAAAAAAAATTAGAAGTATAAGCTTCGTCACGATTAAAATCATATAAATTACAAACTCCACCTAAGATCATAGTCGGTTGCAGAAAACACCAAAAAAACTATACACCTAGAATATGACGTGTTTGAAGGATAGAGCGAGTTCAATAAGTCCAGTACTCTCGCGGTTAACTCACGCGCGCACAAAACCTATGTAAAAAAAAAAAAAAAAACAAGTCATAGAAGTCTCAATCCAAACTCGAGAGTCTTAAAACATTTGTTGCTTCTTCTCTTCTATTCTCTCTCACTTTGCCACCCCACCAAGAAAAATCGATCCTTTCTTCTCTTCCATACTTCTATTCTCCTCTCTCTCTCTCTCTCTCTCTCTCTCTCTCTCTCTCCACATTCCTTCATTCAATGTGATGCCATCGAAACACTGAGGGGCAGTTGAACCTTAAAACAACCCATATCTGATTTTTATGCATGTATGGGTATGTCGCCATTAATAGTATCACTGATTTACTTATTAACAATTTCCTCTCCATATAATCATTGTAATGAATCAAGGTTTCGCGTAGTTCTTACTCAAGTTGTTTTCTTTTCTATCTTATTGGTATCAAGTCCTGCTCTATGCATAGTGCTTTTTGTTTCCAATGTTTTCTCGGCATTCTGAAAATTATCAGATTCAGTTGGGAGGAAGATAGATGTCAAATGCGTCCTTTCATTTACATATGTTTGATGGGAATGAGTTTCTGGTCATAATTGGATCATGGGGTTTCTTAATAACTAATTTAACAAACTCTTTTTTTTTTTTTTTTGTATTTTCCTTTCTCTATTATCTTTGTTCTGGTTTTCTTTTTTTAGCTTACTTTTGTTTATACTATCTGTCAGGATGACGTTGGACAGGTTGGTGACTCCAAGGAGCTAAACAACTTCTTGTTTATGCTTCTTGCATCTGGCATTAGATTATTGAGTAATACACGTTGTTCGTTTTACAAAAAAATTTAAGCTTTTGTGGGGAATTTTGTAGTTTGGGGATACAATTTGTAGCTTTGGTTGGCTTTCTGCTGTGTGTTAGTGATTTGCCAACATGTCAAAATTTGAGGGTGTTATCGTCTCCGATCAATGGCTTCAAAGCCAGTTTACGCAGGTTGAACTTCGCAGCCTGAAATCAAAAGTAAGTTCATTTCATTGCTTCACATTTTGGTCCAATTTGATTATTATAATAAATTTGGTGTCTTACATGCTTTTTTATTTGGCCCTTCTTTCTGTTGATGTAGTTTGTCTCTTTAAAGAATCAGAATGGCAAAGCCACATTTGGAGATTTGCCACTTTTAATGGTGAAACTAAAGGCATTCGGAGACATTTACAACGAGGATGAGATTAGGAGTATCTTGGGTGAGTCAGGCACTGACTTCACCGGTGATATCGATTTTGAAGCCTTCTTAAGGGTTAGTATTTTAATGTCTTTGACTCTTTTGTTTTTCATTATTATTAGATGACTTTTTTCATGTTGTGAAGTTAAAATAGCGGGATGTTACGTTTAAATTAGTTGCATTAATGAAATAGTTTATGTGCTATGTAACATTAAATATAATGTATGTTAGTTAATGGATGAAACCATTCAATTTATTATATTTGTCATGCAGGCATATTTGAATTTGCGAAGCCAAGTTGCAGCAAAACAAGGTGGTAGGAAGCACTCTTCATCATTCCTTAAGGAAACCGTAACCACCCTTCTTCACACAATCAGTGAATCAGAAAAAGCCTGCTATGTTGCTCACATAAACAGCTTCCTTGGTGATGATCCATTTCTGAAGCAATATCTTCCTTTGGACCCCACTGCAAATGATCTATTTGATCTTGCAAAAGATGGTGTTCTTCTGTGGTATATAAGCAGGGTCTGCTGATTTTTGCATTTTAGTTATGTGCATACAAGATTTTAATATATATTGACTTTGATATATGTCATGCTTAATGCAGTAAACTTATCAATGTTGCTGTGCCTGGGACTATAGATGAGCGAGCCATCAATACCAAACGAAATCCTAGTCTTTGGGAGAGGAATGAAAACCATACTCTATGCCTCAATTCTGCCAAGGCTATTGGCTGCACAGTGGTTAACATTGGAACACAAGACTTAGTTGAAGGAAGAGTGAGTTTTAGCAATCTATGCTCCCCGTAATATTTTATTGACGTTGAATTTGGACTTTTAGGTTCTTAATCTTTAGTTTTTGTGACATTATTTTTTGGTTGTTTATGTTGCAGCCTTATCTTGTTCTAGGCTTGATTTCCCAAATCATAAAGGTAAATATACAAACTTCATATATCATTTATTTATTTTTAGTTTAGTTATTTGAATTTGCCTGTATGCTGACATTATTTGTATGTCATCATATATCTTCTTTGGAAATTATTACTTAGTCATTGTCCTCTTTTTTTCTCACTCTCTTGCCGATTTCAGATCCAACTGCTGGCAGATCTCAACCTTAAGAAGACACCTCAACTTGTGGAATTAGTTGATGACAGCCAGGTACTCAGATATGCAATTTTTTAATTCATTCCAATTACATTTTAATCCTGCATTTTTTCAAATTGTATTTTAGGGTGATTGATTAATCCTGCATTTTTTTTGTTGTCTCAGGAGATTGAAGAGTTGCTTAATTTGTCCCCTGAAAAGGTTCTGCTGAAATGGATGAATTTTCATCTTCAGAGAGGAGGTTACCAAAAAACTGTCAAGAATTTTTCTTCTGATGTTAAGGTATATCAGCTCTTCTTCAATAACATTTTATGTTTAGTAATGTTTTATACTGGTTCAGTGGTTTGACTCATTTACGATTTGTTAATTTTGTTTGTAATTATTTTTGTATACTTAGAGTACAACTAGATAAATACGATTTGAGGAAGTGATTTTTTTTTTTAAATATATGTTTAGTATTTATAAATATAAATCTGTTTAATGTCTGTAATATTCTTATCATTGTTTTTTTCTGTACGCACCATTTTTAAATCCACTCTATGAAGACTAAACACTAAACATAAAATTGAGTTTATTCTATAATGTTTTTAATATTGTATATGTAAAAGAAAAATTTAAACCATAAAGTTATTAACAGAATCAATAATTTCTAAAATTTTAAATAATACAGAATTTACTTTTAAGTATTTTAATTCTCAAATAGACTTTGAAGCATGTTAGACAATTATTGGTCTCCTATATTCAAACAATCTGAGTGTTTGTAGTGGATGTTTTGATGAAAATGTTCAAATGCCTTCTCATGAATAATTTTCACAAATTATTGCCATCTACAAAAATTTCAGTTCTTGTAACCGTCTATCAAGCTATTATCAATCCATTATCCTTATGTATTCATGTCTGTTTATTTACAGGATGGAGAGGCTTATGCTTATTTGCTTAATGTCCTGGCACCTGAACACAGCAGTCCGTCCACCTTGGATACTAAGGATGCCTATGAAAGGGCAAATCTGGTTCTTGATCATGCAGAGAGAATGGGCTGCAAAAGATACTTGACCCCAAGGGACATTGTGGAGGGTACCTCTAATCTGAATCTTGCATTTGTTGCACAATTGTTTCAACACAGGTATGAAATGAATTGCATAATTAATTGTATGCAGACAATTTCATAATTTAAATAAATGCCTATATGCATATATGTACTGTGCTTTAGTGAAAGATTCCTTTTTTGGTTTGGGTATCTGTATTATTATTATTATTACTTACCATCGTTATCATTGTTATTGTCATGCATCTGAGTTTGTAGTAGGTAGGATGCAGAGTAATCCATGTAGAAGTCAAGCATTTTAGTTGATGGACTATCTTGAAGTACTTGCAACATGTGTTTATAGATGAAGGATCAGAAATCCATGTAGACGAAGACAATATTGACCTAGACAATCCATTTTTGTTTTCTTACTCTTCAGAAAATACTTTGGTTTAGCAGCATTACATATGTTTATTTCTGGATTTGATCCTTTTCAAGTGCTGTAGTTATTTAATTTGGGCCATGCACAATGCAGGAGTGGCCTATCTACAGACACTAGAAAGATGTCCTATGCCAAGATGATGACAGATGATGTACAAACATCTAGAGAAGAGAGATGCTTCCGGCTGTGGATCAATAGTCTTGGAATTTCTACGTATGTAAATAATCTATTTGAAGATGTTAGAAATGGGTATGTGTTCCTTCTCTTAAACGACATCTACTGACTACTATTTTGTCAAAATATAAAGCCTTATATGTGTAAAACTCTGTATTTTCTGAATCTCAAAACAGAATGACTGAATGAGCCACCTGTCATATATTTATCCACTGAGTCTGTAGAGGCCTTCATTTGCTCTCTTTTTTCCTTTTAAAGTATATATATATATATATATAGGGAAAAGTGTTTGTCCTTTTAAATGACACAACTTATGTCATTTCATTCTCGCAAAGAGGTGAGACCCACACCTTTATTTTTTTTTATCCACTCTCTCTCCTCCTTTATTTATCTCTTTCTCTCACTTAAAATGACACTACTTTACATCCTTTAAAATGACACACACTTTTTCCATATATATATATATATTATCTTCATGACTATTTTCTAGTTTCAGATAATTTTCCTGCTATCCCATGTTGGGAAAAAGAAAATGAATGTGATATCCAAATCTAATTTATAATTAACCAAGTTCTTAATGTGTTTGATTTCTTTTACTTTTTGCAAGTATAGATGGATACTTCTGGAAGTGCTAGACAGGATTTTCCCAGGATCAGTTAACTGGAAACAGGCAACAAGACCCCCAATTAAAATGCCATTCAGAAAAGTAGAGAACTGCAATCAAGTCACAAAAATTGCTAAGCAATTGAAATTCTCACTAGTCAACGTAGCTGGCAATGACATTGTGCAAGGAAACAAGAAGCTCATTCTTGGTAATTCCTTCATCTTGATGTAGCTCCCACACAAGTGATATATGGACATAATTTGCTGTTATTTAGTTTTTTATTTCCCCTTTTCCGAACTGCCTGTGCTTTTGTATTTAGCTCTACAATTGTTTTTCAAGCCCTGAACTGTGCATTTATTTTTAATTTGTTGTCAAACTGAGTTGAGCCATGATAATCTAGATTGTAATATAAATCATTGCGTTGTGCAGCAAAGAAACATGATGTTCATATTTCATAGTCTAAAATAATGTGTTTTATTTTTCAGCTTTATTGTGGCAGTTGATGAGATTCACAATGCTTCAACTGTTGAAAAATTTGAGATCTCACTCCCAAGGAAAGGAGATCAGTGATGCTGATATCATGAAATGGGCAAACAGAAAAGTGAATAGCACTGGCAGAACTTCTCACATAGAGAGTTTCAAGGTTTTTTTTTTTTTCAAAAAAAATTGTGTTTTATTCCCTGTTAAAAATGAGCAAATACAGTAAACAAAAATGATTATTTATATTTACAAAAAAAAAAAAAAAATGATTATTTATTGGTGACACAATTTTTAATGTACTTTTATGTACAGGATAAGAGCTTGTCAAGTGGAATCTTTTTCCTTGAGCTTCTGAGTGCTGTAGAGCCTAGGGTTGTCAATTGGAATGTCGTCAGCAAGGGTGAAAGTGGTATGATTCCTTGCAAAGGTTACCATTTTGTGTTTGACTAATTTGTATGGAGATGAATAGATAAACAGGTCCTTTGTACAATACATAATAGCTTTGCTATTTTTATCATCCCTATTAAATTTGTTTACTTTGTTGCTATTGAAATTATAGATGAAGAGAAGAGGTTGAATGCCACCTATATAATCAGTGTTGCAAGAAAGCTTGGCTGTTCCATCTTTTTGTTACCTGAGGATATTATGGAGGTATGGTTGCCACCAGAATGTTTCATTCATATTTCTTACATAACTTTATACACAATCTATAATATGGCACAGATGCTAAAAAAATTGAGTTGACAATTGCTGGATGACTTTGTTGATCTTATGGCAGGTTAATCAGAAGATGATTCTCACTCTTGCAGCTAGCATAATGTATTGGTGCTTGCAACAACAAAGTGAAGATGCAGATTCTTTTCCTTCACCTGCTGACACTGCTACTACCACCACACCTGAAGCATCCCCAGCCCCTTCAGTTTGTGGTGAAGATGAAATTTCCTCACTTGGTGGTGAATTCTCCAACTTCAGTGTTGATGATGCCACCTCTGACACAACAGTCTCTTCACAACTTGAGTCTGATGGTGTTCCAGTGGTAGATGAGCTATTATGAGTCTAGTTTGTAAAGCTTTACACTACATGAGATGAGTCTGAAATGTTTTTGTTAGAGCAACAAAATATAGCAAAGCTCAAGATGCACACCTCCTACAAGGTGTCAACCTCCAAAAAAAGTTACGAGTAAATATTCTTTCTGGTCCTCAGCAAATTTTACGATGTCCGATTTAGTCCCTAGCAAATAAAAAAGTTATTCGTAGTCCCTAAGAAATTCAAAATGGATTTATTTAATTAAAATCGGGATTCCTCATAAATTCAAAAAAGATTCGCATTAGTCCCTCAAAAGGACTAAAATGGATCCATTTTGAATTTTTTAGAGACCACGAATAACTTTTTTATTTGCTAGGGACTAAAACGGATATCGTGAAATTTGCTGAGGATCGGAAAAGGTATTTACTCAAAAGTTATAGAATAGATGTGAATAGTTTGTACAAAAATATCTTGTTCTT
The DNA here is from genome assembly GCF_033153095.1 of Gastrolobium bilobum. NCBI lineage: Eukaryota > Viridiplantae > Streptophyta > Magnoliopsida > Fabales > Fabaceae > Gastrolobium > Gastrolobium bilobum. The sequence continues at coordinate 340,617 of NW_026898629.1, forward strand.
TGGAGAATAATGCTAAATGAGAGGGAACAGAATAAAGAATAGAGAGGGAAATGAAAACTGATCTATAGGGGTATATATAATCAACTTCACCCTTGTTGCTAGGTTCTTCTTTAGGTAGCTTCCACTATTGTGTTTTGTATTTTTTTATTCATTACTTATTCATGTTCATGCTTCATTATAAGCTTTAGGCTCATATGAATGTTTCTCGTCTGAAGCTACACGCATTTCTCTATTATAATAGGGTAATATTGAATGTGTTATCGATTATTATCGTGACAGTAGTCTTATTCTCTCTTAAATAATTGCATATTAATCACTGAAATAAGTTTTAAGTTGTTGGCCTTCGTTAATGGTTAACGGCTAAGATCACATAAGTGGCAAAGTTCTTTCTATCAAATTAAATTAATGAGCCTTTTTCTGTTTTTGGCAATTACATATACTTTTCCGTTATATTTTGAATGCTAATCAATTTTATTTTTTTTGGTAGGTAATGCTAATCAATTTGCTTCGAATAATAATATAAACAAAATAGTAAAACTATTTTCAGTCTAGTTTATTCAACATATTACACATATGAGAAATTACATTGACTTTTGCTCTATTGAATATAATTCTAAATTCACATTGCTATAAGAACTAGCCCTTAGGGCATGTTTGGTGCATAGTATAGGATAAGGCCTGATAGTATAAGACCTGATAGTATAAGGTCTGATTGTATAAGACCTAATTGAATTTTAATACTATCAAGCGTTTGACACGGTATTGTAAAAAATAATATATTGTATAAGATAATATCATCTAGTATTTGGTAATGCACTGTATAATACTATATATGATAAAAATAAATATTTTTAATAAAAATATCCTTTAATAAAGAATTAATATAATTCTTCAAAAAATGTCATATGATATTAATAAAGAATTAATACATTGAAAAATAAATTTTTATTTTAATAGATTAATAATAGAATAATATATTAATTTTTGAGAATTACATTGGTCAACAATGTTAATACATCAATCTCTTATCAGATCTTATTCCTCACCCTTAGGCCGGATTAAGTTATACATCATTTTGATGTATTAAGGAATTATGCTGTATAAGCTTATACTATACAGTGGGCACACCAAATAACTGAAAATGTCATAACATATAGTATAAGCTTATACTATCATGCCTTATACATCACACCAAACAAGCCCTTAGTATTTTTGGACGAAGTAGCTATACCTCATTTGAAAGACATGTTTCTGTATTTATACTATTTTTTTATTTAATTTTATATTATAGATGCAATGTTTTATTTTCTTTATAAGCCTTCCAGTTCAGATGAGCTGGAAAATGTTTTATTTTTTTTGCTACACACATTCTGTAGCCAGCCCAAGCCTGCCTATTGAACAAATTTTGGGGGGAAATACCTTGTATGTTGTAGACCTTATGACCTGAAATGTGAGAAGGGGAAGGGCAATTCCCATATATTTTCCACGCCATGCGCTTTGAATCTCTCACTTGCTTTTTGTATTTTTCTCTTCAACAAATATTGACATCCACAAAAATAACCTTCTTTATGGATGCTTTAAATCTGTATTTCATTCATGCTGCCTTTATCAGGGATTGAGTTGCCATGATGTTGGTGTTTGACTTTCTAGTACATTGTTTGATTCCTTTGAATTATGATGATTTAAGCCCTATCCAAAAGTACGAGGCAACCTGTTTAAATGGAAAACTGTTAGAATTGAATATTCATACAAATGCAAGAGACAACTGTATCTATAAAAAAAAAATTTCTTTTCTATTCTTGCTTACCAGCTCTTTCTCTGTTTCTGTTGATCTACATTTCATACAAACTATCAAAGGCTATTTATAAGCTATAAAACTGACCAACATAACTTCACACATAACACTCTCATTACTTTATAACTGATTCATTAATATTCTAACTGACATAACTGACTCATTAATATTCTAACTGACATAACTGACTCATTAATATTCTAACTGACATAACTGACTCATTAATATCCACTAACACAAACCTAAGGACATGACTCTTCACCAGAAAACTCTTCACATTTCTATTTTCTATTTTCTATTTTTATCTCATTAAAATTTAACCCAACAAAACTCTCCCTTAAATTTTAATTCTTCTTTTTTGAATTTTCCACCGGTTGATTTTTTCCGCGCTGCTTCCATGTTGCTCTCCTTTCTTCAATTTTTTTTTTTTGTCTGGCAGTTCCTTCATTGGTGGAAGATAGACAGTCTTGAATTTTTCTCCGTCGACCTCATCCTCTGATATACTTCCACATCCATTCTTACACGTATGATCTTCACACAAGTCATCATATTGATCAGTATCTGTATCACTATAACGTCCCATTAGTTTTACAACACCTATGCCAATTTTAATACTTTCAAATTCAACATGTGCTACATTAATAGCACGTTGGGCCTCATCAACCACAGTAACCCCATCACTCATTGAGTACCGTTGATTCCCATCATCAAGCAAAAAACTCAACGCATCATTTTCTGATTCCGCCCCACGATCTTCTTCTGGTTTACGCTTGAGCCAAAACGATTCCACCATAAAAGTAACTCTAGGCTCCTCATCGCCGGGTTCCCTATCCACAATCACACCTTCCATTTTTTCGCTCTCAGTTTCTTCATCGTCGGGTTCTTCTTCATCAAGTCCAGCTTCAACGCGCCTCATCGATGGAATCTCAGACCACCGTCCTCCAGGGAAATGGTCTCTTTTCGGTGGTGTCGACATCTTCCACTTCCACCATAAATTCAATACAGTCTCCGACTTCTGACTTCCAACCCGAACCGCGCCTATGTCGGTCTCCGACATCAACCTCATCACGCAGGGGTCGAGCTCTTCTCCAAAAGATGAACTCGGTGATTTAGCTGGGATCTCCCCCATCCCGGTTATCAACACGGAACTCGGATTCGCGGTCTCCTCCATGCCGGTCTCCATCAAGCACCTCGACTTCTCAATCTCCTTTCCGATTTTCGACTCTGTCTCCAGACACTGAGGTTGCGCGAATTCTTCTACCTCGTTCTACCTCGACAATGGACTCGTCGTTCCCGTCCTTCTCCGCTTCGATCTCGGCTCCTTCGTTCTCCTCATCTTCTATCTTGGCTCCCTTGGCCGCAGTCATCTCCATAGTCTTCTTCTCCGAGTCGTCTCTTACGCGCTCTGACACGTCAATCTCCTCCGCGGATGCGTTGCCGTTGGCAACCTCAGATTCCGCCATCTCGGTCTCTTCTTCATCCACATCATTCTCCTCATCTTCATCATCATCATTGATGATTTCATCTTCTTCCTCATCAATCAGATCAAACCGTCCAGGCAAGTATTTTGTTACGAAGGCCATTAGAAAACCCTTCCAGATATTATTAAAGTCGTGGCAGTTCCATGTACGGAACCATTTGATTGCGCTTCCTCTGAGTCTTCTCATGGCTACCTGCCATTTGTCATCTTCAAAGGTTTTTTCTCTCCGAAAATATTCTTTTAGACAGAGTAAGAAGACCAATGCTTCATCTTTATCTCCATAAAAGAGTGGCACTTCCATCTCGTTCTTTTCCTCCATAGCCCAAGCTCTGATACCAATTTGTTAGAATTTAATATCCACATAGATGCAAGAGACAACCAGACTTGTGTATCTACAAAAAAACTTTTCTTTTCTATTCTTGCTTACCAGCTCTTTCTCTGTTTCTGTTGATCTACATTTCATACAAACTATCAAAGGCTATTTATAAGCTATAAAACTGACCAACATAACTTCACACATAACACCCTCATTACTTTATAACTGACTCATTAATATTCTAACTGACATAACTGACTCATTAATATCCACTGACACAAACCTAAGGACATGACTCTTCACCATAAAACTCTTCACATTTCTATTTTCTATTTTCTATTTTTATCTCATTAAAATTTAACCCAACAAAAACGCCTAGTTTATAAAAGATAAATTAAATTTTTGCTCAACAGTTTCTTTTACTTATTTTCCGTACAACCTTGATAAGTTAGGAAAACATTGAGGTTTTGGTGAACCTTGTAATATTGGTTGTGCTTTCCAAGCTTACCTTCCACATGCCAAGTTAAGTTGTTTATGTCTCTTTGTTCTCCTATCATGCATTCCTGTGAAATATTGATTTGAAGACTTAGTTCTCCTGCTTCAAAGTCTGTAATATCTGGTCTTGATTTCGATTGATTTGTTAAGATACTGGCTTTTGGAAAAGTTAAATGTAAAAGAATACGTTGTGTATTGATCTGTGTCAGGGAGTTACAATATATAGAGACCCTAATGGGCTTAAGTGTAAGGCCCAAACCTAATCCAAACCTAATCCTAATACAGTCAGAATACAGTCAGACTATTTACGGATAAGACAGAATCCAATCATATCTAATCAAATCTAATCATATCATATCTAATATTCTAACACTCCCCCTCAAGCTGGTGCGTATATATTATGAGCACCAAGCTTGTTACAAATGTATTCAACCCGAGGACCTCTAAGAGCTTTAGTGAAAACATCTGCTAGTTGATTAGACGAGTTGACAAAAGCTGTCTTGATTTCTCCTGACTGAATCTTTTCCCGAATGAAGTGACAATCAATCTCTATATGTTTGGTCCTCTCATGAAAAACAAGATTAGAGGATATATGTAGCGCAACTTGATTATCACAGATGAGTGTCATGGGTTGTTTCTGTTCACAAAGATGAAGCTCCTGAATCAACTGCTTTAACCAGATCAACTCACAGGTAGTATTTGCCATTGCACGATACTCAGTTTCTGCACTAGATCGGGAAACAACAGGTTGTTTCTTGCTTTTCCATGAGATTAAGTTTCCTCCGAAGAAGACACAATAACCAGAAGTAGAGCGTCTGTCCGAGGGTGATCCTGCCCAATCGGCATCTGAGTAACCACAAATTTCTGTATTTCCCTGATCCGAATACAACAAACCTTTTCCTGGTTCTCCTTTGATGTATCAGAGGATCCTCACAGCAGCATCCCAATGTGAATCACAAGGGGAATCAAGGAACTGACTGGCCGTACTGACAGCGAAAGAAATATCTGGCCTAGTCACAGTAAGATAATTGAGCTTCCCAATCAGCCTTCGATAACGTCCAGGATCAGATAACGGCTCCCCCTGTCTGGGCAATAACTTAACATTAGGATCCATTGGTGTATCAACTGGTTTACACCCCAACATACCAGTCTCCTCTAGGATATCCAAGGCATACTTCCTTTGACAGATAGAAATGCCCTGTCTAGATTGCGCCACCTCAATTCCCAAGAAGTAACGCAGCTTCCCAAGGTCCTTTGTTTGAAATGCACTGAATAAATGTTGTTTTAACTGATGGATTCTGTCTTGATCACTTCCGGTGAGGATGATGTCATCAACATAGACTAACAAATAGATGCACTTGTTAGGAGATGTAATCCTATAGAATACAGAATGGTCAACTTTACTGCGAATTAGGCCAAACGCCTGTACAACAGAACTGAAGCGACTGAACCATGCTCGAGGAGACTGCTTGAGACTATATAAGGATTTTCGAAGACGACATACCTTCCCAGACTCCCCCTGAGCAACAAAACCAGGTGGTTGCTCCATGTAAACTTCTTCTTGTAAATCACCATGAAGAAAGGCATTTTTGATGTCAAGTTGAAGGAGTGGCCAGTGACGAACAGCAGCAAGGGCAAGAAATAGGCGGACGGACGCCATCTTAGCGACTGGAGAGAATGTATCGCTATAATCAAGGCCAAAGATTTGAGTAAAACCCTTGGCAACTAGGCGTGCCTTGAGACGATCAACATGGCCATCAGGTCCAACTTTCACAGTAAACACCCAGCGACAACCAACTATAGACTTCTCTGGAGGAGCAGAAACAAGGTCCCAAGTGCCATTGGTATGAAGTGCGGTCATCTCATCAAGCATCGCTTGGCGCCATCCTGGATGGGAAAGTGCTTCACCTGTGGTCTTAGGAATAGAAACAGAAGAAAGACTAGAAAGAAAGGTGAAATGAGGAGCAGAAAGGCGATCATAGCTCAAGAAGGTATAAAGAGGATAAGGGTTACGAGTAGTACGTGTACCTTTTCTTTGAGCAATGGGAAGAGCCTCTGGTGAAGGATCCGGAGGGGAAGAATCAACTGCAGAGGGCAATGAGTCAGCAGGGGTCGAGTCGACTGGAGGTACTGTCTTACGACGCTGATAAGTGAGAAGTGGACGGTCCTTAGGTACTGGAGCAATAGGTGATGGCTTATCTGGAGTAGAAGCACCTGCATCTGGCAAAGACAAGTCAAGAAAAGGAACAGGAAGAACATGATCAACCTGTGACAATGGAGATGGGATAGAATTAAAGGGTTGTTGATCAAAAAAGGTGACATCCGCGGAAACTAAGTAACGCTTGAGGTCAGGAGAGTAACAGCGATAACCCTTTTGAAGACGAGAATAACCAAGAAAAATGCATTTAAAGGCTTTGGATGTTAACTTATCCTTACCAGGAGTGAGATCATGAACAAAACAGGTACAACCAAAAACATGTGGGGATAGAGGAAAGAGAGGAACATCTGGAAACAATAAGTTATGAGGAATATCATTATTAAGCACAGATGAAAGCATGTGGTTGATGAGAAAGCAAGAAGCAAGGACTGCATCAGCCCAGAAGTGAAGAGGAACATGCATGTGAATAAGAAGAGTCCTGGCAATCTCAATGAGATGTCTATTCTTACGTTCAGCTACTCCATTTTGTTGTGGAGTGTGAGGACAAGTGGTTTGGTGTAAAGTACCCTGTGTGGCTAAGAAGTGAGAAAAGTCAACAGAAACATACTCCTTAGCATTATCACTACGTAAAATACGAATAGAAGCACCAAATTGAGTATGAATTTCAGCAGAAAACTTTTGATAAATAGAAAACAACTCAGAGCGGTTTTTCATTAAATAAATCCAAGTACAACGGGAGAAATCATCAATAAAGGTGACAAAATACCGAAAACCTAAAATAGACACACTACGACTAGGACCCCAAACATCTGAATGAATAATTGAAAAAGGAGCATCAGCTCGTTTATTGACTCGATTAGCAAAGGAGGAGCGTATGTGTTTTCCTTGCTGACATGACTGACAATCTAAAGTTTGAAGACCGGATAAAAGAGGAACCATCTTCTGCAATTTCGCAAGACTAGGATGCCCGAGACGACTGTGGATGAGCTGTGGAGATTCTGTGAGAGAACAAGCAACTGAAGGACTCGGCACATCAAGGTAGAACAGACCCCGTGACTCACGGCCCACTCCAATCATCTTCCCCGTACCTGGGTCCTGCACAGAAACAGAATGGTTTGAGAATGTGACAATACAATTAAGAGAATTGATCAATTTACTAACCGATATTAAATTATAAGGGATGTGAGGAATGTAATAGACAGATGTCAAGGTCAATGAGGAGGTTGGACAGATTTGTCCAATCCCATGAACGGGGGCCTTAGTTCCATCAGCAAGAGTAAAAGAGGGTAAATTATTAGAATATGTAAGGGAAGAAAAGAGTTCCTTATTACCACATAGGTGATCAGTAGCACCTGAGTCAAATATCCAAGGACCAAGTGATGCAGAATGAGAAACACAAGCAACAGGATTACCAGTTTCTGAAGCAGAGGCCTGAGATTGAGGAGAGGACTTCCTGAGAAGGGCCTGGAATGCTGCATATTCTTCAGAGGAGAGAGAGACTGAACCATTTGAAGCAGTATCCGATTGAGCTACATTAGCAGCAAAAGAAGGTCGCATGTGAGGATACTTGGTGTAGCAGCGTTCCTCATAATGACCAAGTTGCTGACAGTAATGACAACGAGGTCGCTGACCATGTCCGACTGGACCTCCTGGGCCTCCTGGGCCACGACCTCCTGGGCTACGTCCTCCTGGGCCTCCTGGGCCTCTACCACGACCACGTCCACCTCCAATATGCCCGCGAAAATCAGTACGGGAAACTAGAGCAGTAGAATCAACAGCAGAAGACGATGCAGGAGCAGATTTCTTATTCAAATTCAGAAGACGCTGATACGTCATGGATAGATCAGGCTCCCCACTAGTCAAGATAGTATCACGAACATTATCATATTCTTCGGGAAGGCCAGAAAGTGTGGCAACCATAAAGAGACGTTCCACCTGTTTCCGATATGCAGTAGCATCAGTAGGGTAAGGCAGCATATCCAAATATGCCTGCATCAAAGAGCGACTCTTGCCAATATATGTCTCCATCTGAATGTCAGATGATTTGCTCAATTCCATAAACTGAGAGATGATGAAATAGAGCTGCTGAACATCATTAGTGTAGAGGTTTTTTGCTTCCTCCCGCACTTCAGTGCAAGTTTGAAATGAATAAAAGATATCCAAGACAATCGGATCAATGGATTGCCAGAGGATACTCAGAAGTTGGTTGTCAATCTTTTCCCAATCAGACTTGTCCTCCTTAGGGACATCAGTAGACTTAGTTGTGAGATGGTTCCCATATCCTTGTCCAAAGAACCAAACTCGAACAGAGGTGGCCCAGTTCTTGTAATTAACAGATCCCTTCAATTTTGAAGAGGTAATGGACCCAATATTGGTAGAGATGATATTGGGAGAATTTCTCAAAGGAGGAGATGAAGACTTGACCTCCGAATGAATTGGAGGGTTTGCTGCCATATCAAATCACAAAGATACAAACCGAATAAAGAGAAACGAACCTGATCACCAATCAAGAAGAGGTGCGCACAAAAAGTCAGACCCACAAAGAACCAACCACAGATCCAGAAAGAGGAGGAGAAGACGAGCTTCTCTGTCCAAGACCGGCTGGAAAAAGCCGCCGGAATAGTGCTCACGCGCCGGCAGAAGGTGGCGCGTGAAGCCCACGCGCAGAGAAGACTGGAGGCGCGTGAGAGCGCGTGACAACTCCGATGGTGGCCGGACTTCCAAAGAGCAGGTCGCCGGGAGGAGAGGGTTCTGTTCGCGTTCGTTCCAGACTGAAAACTCGCCGGAAAAGTACTCCGGCAGCCTGAACAGTGGCTGATGGTGCTTCGGTGACTGTGGACACGTGCAGAAGATGCCTGGAGAGGACTTACAGCCTTTGATATTTTACCGGAAGGACGCACGACAAAGAAAAGATGACTCCTAAGCAGTGGGCTTAGGTTTTAAAGCGAAGAACAAGATTTCTAAGCAGAAGCGAGGGTTCCCAGAACGAAATAGCTCTGGTACCAAGTTAAATGTAAAAGAATACGTTGTGTATTGATCTGTGTCAGGGAGTTACAATATATAGAGACTCTAATGGGCTTAAGTGTAAGGCCCAAACCTAATCCAAACCTAATCCTAATACAGTCAGAATACAGTCAGACTATTTACGGATAAGACAGAATCCAATCATATCTAATCAAATCTAATCCTATCATATCTAATATTCTAACAGGAAACAAGAGGCTTTTTTCAGGAGCCTCCTTCTGTTGTACGGAACTAAGTTATTTTGGGAATTCCTCTTTCAGGTCACTAAATGTTCTTCTGCAACCTTTGGCCGTTTTTATCATCCACGTTGTGTTGCGAAGTTACTTCCCATGGTAGTTAAGTTTAAGCATGTTGGAGAGGAACTTGAGAAAAATATCGCTGATGGTCATCCTTTTATTTGTCCCGTTCATTATTGCTATGTCTGTAAAGAATTGGAAAATAAGATGGAACCTGAGTTGCAAATGGCTGTTTGTAGGCGTTGTCCAAAGTCCTATCATCGCAAATGTTTGCCAAGGTTATTTCTCTCCTTTTCTGTGTTTCTTGTCTTCATTTTAATATTTTAATTGATATTGTCCAGACAACTGACTCTCAAGTTGCTTTTATCAGACAGATCTCTTTTGATGACGAAGATAATTAACCAAGGGCTTGGGAAGGTCTTCTATCAAACAATCGCATTCTTATATATTGTTTGTAAGTGTTATATGGGTGTTTTTGTTTTTTCAATTAGTCCTTAACCTCTACTTAAGTTTTTTTGTGGTTATTTGGAACAGAAATCATGAGATTGATGATGAACTTGGGACTCCCAAAAGAGATCATTTAAAATTCCCCAATGTTAAAGGCACTGTTCCAGAAATTAATGCTGCTGATGAGAGGACAAAACCTGCGGACAAAGGGAGAGTTATATTGAAGAAGAACAATGTTGGCAAAGATAAGGTACCTAATTTGATTGGAAGACTGTCATCTGGGGAACTTAGTAAGAAGAACAAACCAAAGTCAAATGAAATGAATAAGGGTTATGAGCGAATCAAGCCTGTCAATCAGGTTGATAATGAGACCCCGTTGGTTGAGCCTATTAGAAAGTTGAGTTGTTCACTGCCTCTATCAGATGCTGATTCAGAGAAGAGGTGTCTAATCTGACTTCTGAGTTGCTTATTTTCTTGCTATTGATTCTTTTTGTTCTTTCAGAGTATTTCTTTAATGGTTGGCATTATGATGTAATTCCTTTGATTCTTGTCTGAAACTTGAATGCTGACATTATTTCCTCCCATGTAGTTTGTTGGCTTTGTTTGAAGAAGCTAGATCATCAGTTACGTTGGAGAGTGTAAAGCGCAAGCTTGCTTCTACTCATACTCACGCATTCAGAAATGTTCTGGAGGAGACCATTACAATGGGGAAGCTGGAAGGATCAGTCGATGTATGTACCTATTTTTATTAATGTGTGTCTCTTTGTGGATTTTCTTGTACGATTATGTGTTCTGTCTTGTGTATATACAGGCTGCTCAAACACCTCTAAGGAAGCTAGAGAGTGAGTGCAGCATTCAGGATGTAGAAGCTGTTTGTGACCCTGATGTTCTGAAACAGATATTTATGTGCAAGGTACATACCTATTTTCGGATTACTTCTGATAATTTTAATTATTGCTGCTTAAATAATCAAAATACTAATTTAACTCAAAAACTTAAGTTGTTGGGCTATAAAGTACCGACACTTTAAAAAACCTGAAGAGTCGGTGTCGCCGACACGTATCCGACATGTTGTCAACATTTCCGACACGTTGACCAATCCGATACATGAATTTGACCAATCCAATTCGTGAATTTGACCAATCCAATTCGTGAATTTGACCGTGTCCGACTTAGTCAAATGACATTTTTGCAATAAAATTATAATTTTTAAAAATAAAAAAATACATTAATAAAATTATAATTTTAAAAAAATTAAAATACATTTAATAAAATGTATATTCTTTCTTTCTTCTCTTTTTCTTCTTTGTTTTCGATTTCCACTATTTTGTTTTCTTCTTCTTACTTTTTTTTTTCTCTCTTCTTTCTTCTCTTCCTCTTCGTTTTCAATTTTCACTTTTTATTTTTTTCTTACCTTTTTATTTTTATTTTTTTTCTTTGCCTTCTTTCTTCTTTTATCTGTTATTTTTCCCTTTGTTTTTTTCTCTCTCTTCTTTCGATTTCCACTGCGTATTATGTGTCATAATAAGATTGTCTGTTACGTTATTTTGAATAATAAGATTTTCATAATAATATGGCCTCTGCTCCGTCTCTCTCGTCTGTTGTTTCAATTTGACACACATCAACTGCTCTTTGGTGGTTTTCTGGCCAAGCCTCACCTCTGCAGTTTGCATTCTTCACCCTGTTGAGTACTTTAGTTTTGTGTCTGTCTGCCTCTGTTCAGTTCAGTTTTTTCCTGTATAATTATATCCCTTGGTTTGTAGGTTTTTTGGGTTTGATTAAACCGGGCATGTGATAAAAGCAAAAGGGTACTGGAGCAATATGCTTCAGATATGACCATACTTTTTATTGTGTTCAAATGAATTTCTTTTTTGGCCATCACATACATAGTATTCATACCAATTATATTTAGTTTGCATGTTACCTATGTATCCATATTAATATTCATAATTGCATCCATCAAGCATTGCTTAAAGAATGATTTTTTACATTTGCAGATTATTGATAAACTACATTGGTATGTTCAGAATGGTGATACAGTAAGTACTACTATTCTTGTGCACATATTTGGTCTTTTACCTCCATTTGCATGAATTTTGTCATTAAACTCGTTTATATTCACCTGAAACTGAGTGACAATAATAACAGAATTGTCATTCTATCAAATCTTCAGTTTCTAGTTTCTTCTTGGAATATTTGCTGTAAAATGATTTGAGGGAACTTAATATTGCCGGCTTTTGGAGTTCTCTGTTGCTTTGACTTTTGTCCTCAACGTGCTTTAAATCTTTGCTTTTATATTTCTCCAGTTTTTTCCTTTAGATTTCACACTTGTCTACTTGAATTTTCTTTATCTGGCATTTCTGTACAACAAAGTATCTGATCTTCCTGGTCAAATTATTATTTTCTGTCTGTTTGATTACCATTCTTGACATTGTTAATATATTTCTGATACTTGATGTTGAATACCTGATTGGCATGGTTACTTCTGGTCAGATTGTGGACTTTTGTTGTGGTGCTAATGATTTTAGCATCCTTATGAAGAAAAAGCTTGAGGAGACCGGAAAGAAATGCTCATACAGAAACTATGATCTACTTCCAACAAAGGTGAATATACATTTAGAAGTTGTATCGCTCTAATTGTTGTAATTCAATTTTTGCTTCCTGTCAGTTGCATAATGTGATGATTGGTTATAAATTGACAGTTATATATGTTGAAATATTGAAAATGTGTGTGTGTGTTCGTATTACATGTATTGTGACTATTTTTTAAGAAGTTGGCCGAGTTTTTGAATATTCACCCATTTCTAATATTCCAGTTTATCAATGATCTCTTCTCTGTACTTTTTGCTGCTGCCCCATTGTATTCAAAGATAACACAATCTTTAAATCTTTATTGGTTTGGGAACGTACTTAACTCTAGTGCTTGTGGATCTTTGTTTATAGTCATATTTGCTTTTGATTTTACATCATTGTATGCATAATCTTTTGATTTTCCATTTTTTTAATTATTTTTTGATTCCTCTATCTACATTGATATTGATCATTATCTCATGGAACGTATGGATGAGGACTAGACTACTGCGTTAAAACTTGGCAAGAATTTGACGTACTGCATATATTCAGCAAAAATACACGCAGATGTGTCTTTTGATTGATACTTAAAAGAGTGTGCCTTTTTTTTTTTTTTTTTGAGGGGGTGGGGGTGGGGATTCCTTGTAAATGTTAATGCATTTGATGTATGGGTGGGTGTACAAATATGGCAAATATGCAATATAGCGATTAGGAACTACACAGCATATGTATGCATGTTGTTAGGACTCTGGTTGAATTTTCTGGGATATTTCAGTGCTTCAACTGCATGACATCCTTAGACTTTCTTTGTCACCATATATAGCTGGTTAATACCTTTGAAGACTGCTAGATCAATGATATTATACATCAAAACCCATCTTTCTTATGTGGAATGTAATGAGTACTAAAAAGAAGTTTGATGTTACACTGTTTCATTTGGTTTGAAGGCTTTTTTGTGCTTTTAATTATTTTATGGGCATAAATAATAGCAGTAATAATAGCCTGTGTAAAATAACTAACTTGACTCTGGTGTGAACAGTTTAACATGAATTATACATGGTTCTAGGGAAAACTCATGTTTTGAGCATGATGATTTATGAAAGGATCACCTAATTTTAGTAAATGAAGACAATAGTTAAGGATTTTGTTTATTATTATCTTCTTGTTTTCTTTACTGGTTTTTTCTTGAATGACAGAATGGTTTTAGTTTTGAAAGGAGGGATTGGATGACCGTCCAACCAACAGAGTTGCCTACAGGATCACAGTTGGTAAGAATTGTTCATTGTGTGGTTGAGATGTGCATATCCTCAAGACCAATGCACTAAGTTTTTATTTTTATTTTTTTTCTTCTGGAGCAGATCATGTGCCTCGATTCCCCCTTTGGGGTTAAAGCAGATTTGGCTAACAAGTTTATAGACAAGGCTCTTGAGTTTAAACCAAAGCTCCTCATTCTTATAGTACCACCAGAGACACAGAGGCATGTTCCTTTTTCTTGTCCTTTTTTTCAGTGATGGGAAAATCAAATAATCATTCCTTCCATAGATAGCCTCCTTATACTACCCTAGAGCTGTTGCTTCCTTAATTGTTGGAGACAAAAAAAAAAAAAAAATTCACATTTGTTTCCTTGTTTGTTACAGGCTTGAAAAAAACTACCACGGTATGATCTTGTCTGGGAGGATAAGAATTTTCTATTAGGCATGGTCAGTGTCTCTCTCTCTCACTCTCTCTCTCTTTTCAATATATATAGGAGTAGGATAATTTTACACAGGTGTATATTACACTCTCAATCTTAGTTGGCGATTCCACATGCATCTAAGGGTTCATGTGACTGATAATTTAGAGCCTTTTAATTGCACTTAAATCAATGGTTAAAATTGGATATTGTTTTGACCGGCCCACTATATAGGCCCAGCAAGTTGGGCCCAATATCAATAGCCCATAGATCCTTTTAGAGGGCACCCCATGATGAGCCATAGAGGCTCATCACAGTGGATTCCCCTTTCCCACTGTGCACTGACAGTGGGTACAACATGCCTAGTTTAAGAGACTAAGCTGGCTAGGTGGTATGGCCCCCCATCCTCTCTCCCACGCTGGAGGGAGAGATCTCCTTTCTAAATACACCCCTTTCCCCCATGGAAGGGACATCTTCTCTTTTTTACATCTATGAGCTGTTACTACCATAGCCACTTTATAGGACCCCGACCCCCTCCCCTTTTACATAGAGCACATGGGAAGCTTTAATGGTGCCTTGGTCTTTGCCATTGCTACCATGATGAGCACCCCTAGATCAACACACTCTACCCTCCACGGGATACGTCCATGGCTTTACACTAACCCAAGCAGATATAAAACTTGTTATTCTTACTTCATTGTAAGTTAATCATTCCCCGTTTGTAGGATCCACTTATTCCATAGTAGTGATGATCATGAGTACCGAACTTAATATAAACTGTTGAAGCATCTATTCTAATATTTGACATTTATTTATATTTTAAAACATGTCATACATTAAAATAAAGTAATTCAATGAAGTGCATGTCAAATTTAAATTACATGACACTTCAGGAGCTTCATCTACCTTAAGTAACTTCCAATCTAATTGATAAAATTCAATGCTCGTAAAGGTGATTCAATAGTTAGGTGTGTCAAGTCTTATTACACCCTGAGAAAGTGCCCACATATGTATAGTGCAGCTTTAATGTGAATTTAAATTATACTTTTCCTGATGCATGTTCTTTGGTGGCCTAATGGTTGTTTTTTTTTTTTTTTCATGTTCTTGTCCATTTTTCCCCTAGTCATCTTATGTGCTTGGATCAGATGATGTAAATGATGGACAACAAGACCAGCGGAATGGAAGGCCACCTCTATTCTCCCTATGGAGCCATCCTGACTGGACCACTAGACACAAGTTCATAGCCCGGGAGCATGGTCACATGACCAGTCAAGTATTAGATATAGAAAACTTTAATACTGAAATGTTGCCAGCTGATCATACTATTGATTGTAATAAAGGTAACAACCTCATGCTAAATCATGATCTCTTAAAGTCAACTAATGATCAGGAAGTTCAAGCATCTATAAATGAAGGTCAGAAAAGAAGTTCACATCATGGTAATGTTAACCAAGAGAGACAACAGGGACAGAAATGTAGGATGAGCAAGTCTCACAAGACATCACGGAAGAGAAAGCATATTAGGGAAAATGATACAAGAGGACAGGGTGTGGGCTCACCAGCCAAAAGGCAGGCTGTAAATGAAATGACTGAAGGGGTACCTGACCATAGCCAACCCATTCATATTGATGAGAGATTCCCAGTTGAAGGTTTTCAGCCTAAATCCGATATGGCCTCTCCACAAGTCGAGGTTGGTGATGACAGTTACCAGTTGGTGATGAGCAAGTCTCACAAGACATCACGGAAGAGAAAACATATTAGGGAAAATGATACAAGAGGACAGGGTGTGGGCTCACCAGCCAAAAGGCAGGCTGTAAATGAAATGACTGAAGGAGTACCTGACCATAGCCAACCCATTCCTATTGATGAGAGATCCCCAGTTGAAGGTTTTCAGCCTAAATCCGATATGGCCTCTCCACAAGTTGAGGTTGGTGATGACAATTACCAGTTGGTGCCCGTCTCAGATGTTGTAAAAACTAATAGTGGGATTACAAATAATAGAAGTGGCACTTTTGAACGTATTGTGCCCCAACCTGGACATCGTTGTGTGCTGAAGGGTTTTGCTTCCGGTCCTCACGTTGAGTATTCACGCAGGCATTCAGCTGGTTGGCTCGAAGAGTAGTTAAAACATCTGTTGTTTTATTATTATTTTTTCCTTTACTTCTGCATAATGATGCTACATGTTGTACATAGATGATCTTAAGATGGAGGTTGTTTATTTGGTGGTTTATTTAGTTAGGCAGGACCCTGTAGTTATCATTTCAGATCTGGTATGATTAGATTGCTTCTTTGTCCTGGCTTAAATGTTCTGAGCATCTCACCATTGATTATAGTAATCTGATCAAGGAAAGGAAAGAAGCCTTTGAATTGACAGGGTAAATAGTTTATGATGTTTGGTAGTAGTACTGAAATAATTTTTATTGTGCAACATGATAAATCTGCTTCTTTGTGATCATAATCTCAAAACAACATCTTTAAGTAAGGGTAAAATTGTGGTTGAGTTCGGAGTGATGCACGAGTTGATAGTATTATTACAGTTGATGGATATTTAGCCTTTCTTCAATTTTCGAGGAATGGCGTAGATAACAGCAAAAGGCTATAGAAGCCTCTACAATGAGCACCTAAAAACCAAAATTGCGACAATTGAGTTTCAACTTGTAAAAATTGGTTTAGCGCATCATATATGTCATGTTTCTGGCACGTTATTTTGGAAATGATTAGGTGTGACTTGTTTGTTTTGAACCGTGATAAAATTGGGTTATGTAATTAAAATTTTTGAAAAAAAATAAACTTGATAGAATTTATTCTATTTATTTTCATTTTATTTCACTATCTTTTTGTGTATTTATGAAATAATTAAATAAAAATTTATAGTATCATAAAATATTTAAATAGTAACATAATAAATTTATACCATATTTATCATATTTCATTTTATTTTATCTCGCCTGTTTTTATTCTGTTTTATTTGTAAACCATCATGTTCTAGTTTGTTACAGCTTAAATGCAAGGCTGTACATTTGTTAATTTTTCCCTCGTTTTGCACTTCGGAATAAAATAATATAAATCTCAAAGCTCTAACTCGGCACGTGGGTGAATGATATTTCGCAAGAGCGCACGCGTTGTGATCACGTGACATCGCGAAAGACAACCAACCAAGCACATGTGACCGCTACATGATGCTGCATTTTTTTTTTTTTGGTTTGTCTAATTACCAAGCTTAAATATTCAGGTCGATGCAAAATAAATAATTTTCTATATATTCACATAAATTTATATTTCTTCAATTATTGTTTTTAGTGTGTTTGTCATTTTAAATGATATAAGTTATGTCATTTTAGGAAAGAGATAGACACATAAAACGAAAATCATGTAAGAGAGAAAGTGAGTGTTTTTTTTAATTTAAAATTTAAATAAAAAAATTTATTCTGTGTCTATCTCTCTCTTAAAATGACATAACTTTGTCATTTAAAATATGACAACCACTTTTCCTTATTTTTAAAATAAGTAATCAAATATATAGACTAAAGTAATTGGATGTCTATGTACCAAAAAAAAAGTAATTGGATGTCACCATCGTTGATATCAATACAAAAAGCAAAAAGTAAAAAGTAAAAAGTATTGTATGGTTGCTATTGCTAGTTGGATTCTTTGTCAACAAAACTTTTTCAGATTAGAATCATAAAAGTGGTTGAGCAAGAGGGAGAAGGGCTAGGTACAGAAGAAGAACATGTTAAGCTCAAAATGTATGGAATTGGAAGTAGAAATTAAGAGCTTAATGAAGGCATGGCTTTCAGTGATAGCCTCTCTATGTTACTGTTATTTCATATCATCAAACATACCCAAAGGCATATTCAGGTTTCTATCCATATCCCCAGTTTTGTACCTCTTCACTATCCTACCTCTTCAACTCTCCACTGTTCTTCCAACAGGTGTCACTGCCTTCTTCATCACTTGGCTCACCAACTTCAAGCTCCTTCTATTCACCTTTGATTTGGGCCCTCTTTCATCTAACTCACCAAAATCCCTTCTCATTTTCCTCTCTTTTGCTTCCCTCCCAATCATAATCACCCAAAAAAAACATACCCTTCTTACCAAAACCCCTCAAATTTGCATCTTTTTCTTCCAATTAAGGCCTTCCTTTTTGTTCTTTTACTAATTGGCCTAATTCACCACAAACAAAAGCTGCACCCCACAGTTCTTTTCGGTGTTCACTGTAGTCTGTTATATCTATTGGTGGATGTTGTTTTGGGACTCATCAATGTTGTGGTCAATGCTTTACTTGGGATTGAGCTTGAATTTTCGTCTGATGAACCTTATTTTTCAACTTCATTGGATGATTTTTGGGAAAGAAGGTGGAACCTTATGGTGACAGATACCATTTAGCGTGACACCCTCCCCTGTGTGCACCCAAGGGAGTTGTCTGCTAAGCGGATTAGAGTCGTAACGAATTTTTAAATAAATACAGCACTGCGTTTTCGAGTTACTAATTAACTATTAGTTTGAAATCTGGGAGTTTACTGAAATCAGAGTGCAACTTTACAAAATGCATGGCTTGCTGAAATAATGGCTTTCCTGAAAAACCTTGCTGCCTTGTAAAAATCGTATAAATTCGAGTTCAACAGCTTAAAAAAATATTTTTAGATACAGGAAACTAGACATCCGGAACTTTACGTGCATATAAAAATTGTTTCATTCGGAGGTGTCTAGCTCCCGAAACTGAACTCGCAAAGTATAAGACAAATCAGTGCAATGTTCCAAAACGACCTGACTTGCAAAAATCATAATAAATCGAGCTTTCAGAATTTCATTGTAAAATTTATATAATCTTAAACTAGACACATGGGGCTTTAAGCACATATAAATTATTCCTCAAACGGAGATCTGTAGTCCCAGAAACAGAACTCGCAAGGTGCTCGCAAAATCAGTTTCAGAAATCCGAATTTAAAAACGAACAAAAATTGTTTTCGCAAACGAGTTCAACATTACGTAATTTACAAACAGTACATAAATCCCAAGTTACAGCCAAATAATATATGATCCAACATTTTTCCAATCTCCCAAATATTACACCAACGTCAAATATTTCATGCGCATTCAGCAAAATCAGCAACAGACAGTACAATTTCCAACAGTAGCATGTAAACAGAATATCCCCAATACAAGTACATCATAATCAAATGCTCTTTCGTACTCCTGCAATTTATAAAATTGAGCCCCCGAAGGGGTGAGAAAAATCTCAGTAGTGCGGCAGTAAAACCAGTAAAGCAACAATATTAGACTAGGCACAAAATTCCAAAACAGCCGCATCAACATTTAACTTTCCGGACAGATGCTAACATATAATCATAGTGCGTATATAAAGCCAAAGTACTAATCATGGTGCGTATATAACGTCATAGTTATCATAGTGCGTATATAACGCCTTCGTAAGGTACGTTCATAGCACCGTCGTGCACGTACTAACATACACAATGGATATTCCATAATGGCTCCCTCAAAGGTGAATTCCAACTGTGGCCTATGCGGACGGAAGCCAAGTGTCTCATACCCTGGTACCGGAGGGATGCCTATATGATGCGTGCTCATTCATATGCTTTCTTATATTATAATTCGGTTTCCAAACTGGATGCACAATGTTGTATGCCATGATATGCTTCGCACACACAAAAGAAACATGAATTATGATGTATTTATGCATGACTAGATCATCATCATAATAGCATATACTTCATGTACTTTTAATACCAAACTGCCGCATAACAATTACTTCTCATAACAGAAGTTCCATCATAACAAGTCCATAGGCAGAATACATATAACATTTAACAGAGTACACATCCAAAGCACATGTGAGCAACTATTCACAATCTCATACACTAGCTAATAGTCACAATAGGTCTCACCACCAAACACTTACCTTGTGTGCCCAAATATCAACCAAACAGCATGTAAATCAGCCCACACTTTAGGGAATAAGCGCACCTAAGCAAAATATAGCAAGTCAGAATCATTCGTCATGTATTTTCCTATACTTAGCATACGTTTTCACTTCTTGTGACCCTTAGTTCCTAATCGGACTACAGGGTTCTTTTTCTAATAATTTCCTGACTTCAATTCAATATAATCAACTTGTTAACAGTGAGAAATCCAATGTTAGTCAAGCATGACAATTCGGTTTTAACACTAAAAGTAACCTCATGATTTTTATTCGCATGTCCAACATACTTACCTATGGTGCGCTAACAAGGCCTAAAGCATGCTGTCAAGATTAATTTAATTCATATAAAGCTTTGATACCGCAACATATTCCAACCAGGGGGTCCATATTCCAAACTAATGATTGATTCTTTATTGTGTAACCATAAGACCCCTTTGGTTCCAACATGGCAGAAATAATAGGATAAAGATGACACAAGGCTACTCCTTAAAATACACTTGCAAGCTCAGTTCGGCGAGAAACTAAGGGCACACGTTTATCTATTTACAAACTAGTTTCTACAAAGCTTAAGTGAGATTGAACAAGGTCTATAGCAGGCTGACTATACAGTTTTAATGCATGCCAAGATTAACCAAATATTCCAATCCAAGGGCTGGTCTAGCACCCTTAGAGAGGCTTTTGTTCAAGTTTACAAAATTCATATTAAGCTTACAAGCATCCAGTTCTAGAGTCGCTCGAAGGGGTCAGAATTTAAAAAGAAAGAGGATGGCCAAATAACATATTCTCCTACATGCAAGTGGGGGGTCGAAACATGAGAACAAAGAATAGAAATGACAGCACCATATTGAGGTGAACAAGGAGAGGGAAAATTGCTCACCTTCTTGGACTGGACCTTCGGCTGAGTAGGGAAGGAAAGCAGAAGGTGCTCCATTATTTTCTGCTCCTTGCCACCTCTACTCTCATCCTTTAATTTTAATGAGTTAAAAAGTTAAAATTATGATATACTTTAAAGTTTAAAATGAACTTGGATGAATCCAAAAAAAAAAAAAAAAAAATTGGATAGATGTATCTTTATATCTTCACTTTCGATACAATTTTACTCTGTCCGGAAATTAAATACCAGAATCTTTTTCAATTTAGTGTCACTAGAAATTTTTTGGTTTAAGGTAGTTTTAGTATTTATAAAATTCTCATATTTATAAGTTTCGATTCTTATAATTTTTTCTAGAGTATCGGTACTTATAGCTTTTCATCCTTTAGAGACTGATATCTTAATAAGTTAGACTATAGAAGCTAATCATTCTTGAAAATAAGGATTATTTAACTTTTGATGAATAAAGTATGTAGAAACTAAAGTTTTAACATAAATAATAAATAAAAGAAATTTCTTCACCCTTTAGCCTGTCCCGCCCCGCCCCACCCGCCGTCAACCTGCCAAAAAATGAGTCGGCCCGCCCCGCCCCGCCCCGCTTTTGAAAGTGGGCTGAAAAACTCAGCCCGCCCCGCCAGCCCGAGCTTATTTTACACTGACCCGCCTTGACCCGCCTATGCCCGCTATCAACCCGCCAAAAAATGAGCTCGCCCCGCCCCGTTTGGTGGGTTGGACGAGTTGGCCCACCGAGCCGAGCCCGTTTTACCTGCTCTAGATGAGAGTGAGACAACTTAAAAGATATTTATCTTATTTTTCGCAGTCAATTAGTTATTTAAGTATTGAGTCTATTGACACTTTTGACATCGACGAATATTTCAGCAACACCCTGCATTGCTCTTGTATTATCTATCATTATAAATAGTTAGAATTTAAGTGTGAGCGATAAAATCTCATATCAGAAAGGATGTAAAATTTTGGAATATGAGTTAGGTAAAATTTTGGATCAAGAGGCAAGCAACATTAGACCTACTTATTGTGATTAGCTAGACCATTAGCAGTGGTCTTTGGCTCTTCGCCATGGCCACATGACATGAACACATCCTAAAATGCAAAATCACCTCTCTCAAGAATTTTTCTGATCGTAAACTGTAATTAAAATGACTTACACATGAAAAATTTCAAGTAACTAAGTACATTTGATATTTAAAGAAAACATTATACATGTCCACCCGTAGCATTCCTTCTACACAATGTCATCTTTAATATATACAACTAACGGGTCTTAAAGGACGATGAATATTTACAAATGATGGAAATGGAAGCCAAGGAAAACATCACATATATATACATTTTTGCGAATCTTATCAGTCACAACAGAACTCAAACTCAAGAAGAGCATAGCAGAAGCATACGTTAATGTTAGTCAATGTCTCAACCAAGATGTCATTTATAATGAAGGAAACATCCATCCCATGGTCCAACCAAGAAGCAAACCAGCACCAGCAAGGCCTAAACCCACTGCAAAAGCAACAGCACATTTTCTAATCCCACATCTTCTGACACTACTCTTCTTCTTTTTACCTCTGCCATGACTCTTCTTGAGCAGCATTCCACTGCATGGGACCCAGGGTAAGGTTGCTGGAAAGAGATTTAGCAATGGCTGGTTTTTGTTTCTTAGTTGAAGGCACAGATTCTCAAGCTGCAGCATGTGGAACCACTGCTTGTAAGCAAAGAGTTGTGAAGCCTGTCTGAAAAAGAGGCTCAGGATATGCTCCTTCTCGCTGTATGCTTGCTGTGCTGCTTTCTCAGCCTCTCTTGCCCTTGTTTGAGAATGACACAATGCTTCCAACAACTCAGCCATGCTACTGTTCTCAGAATTTGTTTGGCAATCTTTGTTGCTTGAACCAGAATCTTTGCTCTCCCTGGAACTGAACATATGGAGCATAGTTTGATCATAAATTGAACTTAGCATAATCATGATATTTCTACTCACTAGTGGAAAAGTTGTAAAGCTTGTTTTCCAAGAAATTTTTTAAAAAAAAAGTCACAAGGAAGTGTTGGTATGCATCCTAAATTCTTACTTAATAGAATGGCTAAAATATTATTTTTCAATGGTTAAAAACCAGGTAGTGCATGTCCATGACTTAGCAGATATTATAAAAGAAAAACAACGGGATAGCAAAGATAGAAGCAAAAACATATTTTTCAATGTAATTAAACATAGCTTAAGAAGAAAGTGGGGAGAATATATTTTTAAAGTTCTTTTCTTTTTTGTGAATTAAATTCATAAATTACTTGATATCCTGCACATGTTAGTAGCTCTATACATTTAACTACAAAAAGCAGGCTTAAATTCAGTTGAATATGTACGTCATCAAATTCTCTGTTAACTTGAGAAGGATAACTAAAGCTTCTTCTAGCAAATTGGTAACGGCATGTAGTCAGAGCCACAAGTCTGTCAAACGAGGAGATCAAGGAAAAATAACTCACCCGTATCATAAAATATCCATATCCAGTAGGGACCAAGAGTGAAGTGGGTCTAGGAACCCCCTCCAACTTGATGTTGATGGTGCATGGTAGAAGTTATGACAACTCTACTCCTATCCTATCATTGGAACTCACAAGTGAACCACCATCACTACTCCAGTACTCTTAGAGGTATAAGGAAAATAAAATAGCTTTGAAACCCGTCGAAATTAATAATTATGAAGAGGTTTCTTCATGTTACTTGAACACGGTTAGGTCATTTGGGTTTGAAATGGTATAATGGATGGATGCACACATCTAAGCTATAGAAAAAAGAGTACTATCTCATGTGAATAATGGAGGGTTTGGCACATGGGATAACTAGCATCAGTCCCTATCACTGTTGCATGGGTACAAGTACAAGTCTTGGTATTGGTATGGATAGTATTCATTTTTCATAAATAAAGTATTAAAATCATAATATAAATACAGTTTTAAATCATTTTCTAACTCAAGTAAGCAAAAAGTTTTAAGGAAGGCACAAATTTTGAAGGTAGTAGAGTAGCAATTTGTTTCACTTAGAAACAAAACAAACAACTTAGAAACAAAATTTGGTGTATGCATTGACTGGTTTGTACTTGAGAGATAAGTGAGAATTGAGTACGTAACCATGTGTATCCAATAAGTAATGGCACCAAATAAAAACCCAGTATGGGTAAAGCAATTATTTAGCAGTATCCATCCATCATACATCCCAATTAAATAGCATTAAAAATAACATGCTTAAGTTGTGGTAATGTTTAGCATCTGGAAATTGAATACTTTAAACATGAAGAAACAACAATCTTCTTCCTATATGAACTGACCATGACGGCAAAGATTACAGAAAAAAAACTGTTTTAAAAAAATTGTAAAGCATCCCTCTGCAGAATTACCTGAAATGCTTGTTTGAATCCTGAGATGAACGGCCAGAACAGCCAGAAGTGGGTGTTCCAGATGTATAACCATCCCCATTGAAAGAACCAGCATCAGCTTTCAGGTTTAAAGATGATGGTGGAGTCTTATCATGGTCAACAACCTTTGGATATAGGTGTCTCTGCCTAAATTGCTTAGTCTGTGGATGAGGGAGATCACAATTCTCAACATGTTCAAGTGACTTCTGAGCAACCAAGGAAGCTAACTCATCCTTTGCGGCACTGCGCCACCAAGGCCGAGTTTTCTCAGCTCCCATCAAATGTGATTCCAGATCAGATGGTGTCACTTTACCTTGTTCAGAGACCAAGAAATTGGAAATATCAGAGTCCATAAAATGATAATCTGAAAAACAGAATTCCCCCTGATCTTTCTTCTTAGCAGTAAAATGTGAATCATTATACATTGAAGCCTCAATTTTTGGCATTATGGTATTGTTGTTGTTTTTCATACACGTAGGAGAGACATGCCCTGGCTGCTCTACACATAAATTAGCACTTCCAATACAAGTAAGAGAATCCAAGTTTTTGATAGATTGATCTCCCCTATTTTTGACATTGTCATCAAGAAATCCAGCATAGAAGGCAGAGAGTTCAGACTCGGAGGAATTCAGATCTTGACATGTATAATTTTTTGCTTCACCCCCCAAGTTGCTTTTCACATGTAGCCACCACTTCATGTCTGGTAACCTATCAGGATTTAGATCATGGGGCGTGCAATTTTTTTGATCATTAATAGAATTACAAGGTTCCCTATCAGATACTAATTTTTTTAATGATTGTTGGTCTGAAGAATTCAAGGGAATACGGAAATCATGAGTAAAATAATTAGCTGTGTATGGAGCCCTCCCTTCAGCTGATGCCATTACCACTTGGTCTCTGATTTAAACTATTTTAAGGAGCATCGTTCAATGGACCGACCCTACATCTGTTGAATCAGCAAGACAAAATTTCAGAACATTAGATGCAACCTATGAAGATCAAAATCAAATCTTAATGAAAGTGTTAATCCCAAATCTCTAGCATATAAACAGATTAAGAAGTAAACATGAAGCAAGGAACGACAAGGATATTCGATTAACTGATTAAAGGAGACACAAAATCAGACACACATGGAGAGAGAGAGAGAGAAGACTTGCCTTTGCTTAAGATCTGAAGTTCCTTTTTACACCGAAACATGTCGGTGAATCGGTGATTCGCATGAACACCCGTACAAGAGAATCCTCTTTATAGAGTAAGGTAAGAGTAAGACCATGGTAATTGTAACAATTGTAATAATTTGTAACGACACGTTGACAAACAGATAAAAAAAGAGAGCGTGGTAATCCTTTACTTTGTTCCCATGTCCTTGTCCCATGCTTTATTTGACTGCTTGTTGTCCTCAATAAATATGTGCTTTTTCACTTATCTCTTTATTCTCCTTCCGTGTATTTTCGGGAGACTCACCATTTTGTCACACTTTATAAAAAAATTTACCAGACTGTCATGATGCTAACAATAAATTTTATCAAAATGTCATGTGGCATATTTTGTTGCATATGATTCACTACACAGTGATGCGAAATATGTCATGTTAAGCTACACAGTCAGCAAAAATGACACGTGTCAAGCAGACAAAAATTTGTTATACTGTGTAGCGAATTATACTTGGATTCTGCCTGCTTGATACGTGTCATTTTATGGCATATTTTACTATATTGTGTAGCAAATTATATACAAACATATTTCGCTACACAGTGTAATAAAATATGTCGCATGTCATTTTCGAAAAATTTACTACGTGATAGTCTAATAAAAAAAATTTGCAATAAAATGATCACTGTTCCTGTATTTTCCCGGGAAGGTGTCAGTTTCATTGTGCCTTGTCTTTGTAAGACTTCTTTTATTAAAAAATATATATTTTCCTTGTTTTCTTATTTCAATTTTTGGTTGACAAAAGTGTATTTTTTTTTTTTTGGGTACAACAAAAATGTATGCTTTAATTCCCCATATGTTAATATTTAGTTATCTTATTTAGTAGTACCCCTTTTTACTTATAAGAAAAAAAGAAAACGACCCTTGAATTTAATTTGTTGCACGCATCCCTCGAACAGGCCATAACTTCTAATCAAGACCTTTTCTTCTCCTTACCTCACTCAGCTTAGCATATATGAATGCAAATCCAAACACTATTTGATAGGATGGGTCAAAATCTCTCAATATTTTTATTCCAATTAAATCCCTGTCAATGCTTTTTCTTCCTTTCCAATTTTACGCAATTGTGTTAAAATGTGGCGCGGATGATTATCCAATGTAGTGAAATTGACTTTATCGTATATTCCCCACCCTCCTTCCCCCTTCTTCTTTTTTATTTATTAATTTAAGCATATTATTTCTTATTTCTTAAGATTAGAGTAAATTAAAAAGTAAAACATTCCAAAATTAATCTAGTTACCATGAATTTGAATTCTAGAGCTGCGAAAATGTACTCAAGTCTGCATGCTAATCCGCAAAGACTTATATTTGACCCTAATTTATTAAGAATTTTTTGTGGAGGGGACATTTTTACTCCTAACTTCCAAAATCCTATAAGTTAGGAGACTGGTTTAAGACTTATCCGCCGGCCAAACATTTTTTTATCAAAATTTTAATTATTTAAAAATATTAAAATATATATATAAATTTAAGTATTTATAATCATAAAATAAATTATAAACATAATATAAGTAAAAATAAAATTTTTAACAATGACAATGTGTTTCAACATAGAATTTCATCTGAGCATCAGACAAATAAAATTCTTTAAGAAAAACTTTATTTTCACCCATTGTGATTTTATGATTTATCATTTAACCCTTTGTGATTTTAAATTTATCATTTAGGCCCATTGTATTTAAATAATTTATCATTTAATTCCCTATGGTTTCAAATTTTCACTTACACTCATTGTGATTATAAAAATATATCATTTAGACCCCTTGTGGTCTTATATATATAATTTTATTTTTATTTTTCTTCCCTTTTATCTTATATTATTGTCATATTATAATTAAAATTATGTACTGAAAAATATAAATTATTTATTTAAATTTAAATTAATTTTTATTAATAATAATATCAATTATATCCTTATAATTTTATACATATAAAAAAAATTATTTTCCCTCTTTTTTATTAGATATCCTCATCTAATGCATTTAACGCAAATAAATAAAAATAAATTTTAAAAAAGTCACTTATTTTTATCATGAAAATAAATTCAAATCAAATATTATTTTATTTTATATATTTTTTACCCAATATCATTATGAAATTATCTAAATAAAGTAAACATCTTATTTTGATAATATATATTTAATTTATCTTAAATATATTTTTTTAATTTTCAAATATATTTTTAAAATAAATAAAAAAATTAAGTTGATTTATAAATTAATTTCAAAATAAATAACTTGAAGTATTTTTAAATTTAATATTTAATTATTAATTTTACTATAATTTTATTTGATAATTTCATAAATATATAAAATAAAATCTAGAAAAAATAAATATTTTTATATTTATAAGATCACAAGGGATCTAAGTGATATATTTTTGTAACTACAATGAGTGTAAGTGAAAATTTGAAATCACAGGGGTAAATGATAAATTATTTAAGCACAATGGATCTAAGTAACAAGTTTATTGCCACGAGGGGCAAGCGATAAATCATAAAATCACAATTGGTGAAAATAAAGTTTTCTCAATTTTATATTGACATCTATGCATGTTGTATATCCAAATTTGCATTAAAAGTAAAATGGGATAGGTTATTCTACCTACCTTTGTCTACCACTCTAAAAAACCATTAGATCAGAATCTTAATTAACATTTATCTTTCTCTCTCCTCTTTAGATTCTAATCTAACGGTCTTTTAGAATGGTAGCCAAAGGTAGGCAGAAAAAATAGTAAGTAGAATAACTTATCCCAAGTAAAATATTCTATTAACATCTAAGCATGTTATATATCCAAATTTGTTGTATATAGTGCACCATGGTAGTTTCGTGGATAATAATAAATATAATGGTTTTTATTATGGTAGTAATTGAAGAAAACCAATGGTTTAACTTTCAAATATATAACACTAAATACAATTGTTCAATACTGGATTTAAAATCATTTTTCCATCGCCCTTTTGGCTTTCCACAAGAATCAATGTCAAGAATGGTGCTATTATGACCCTTGTTGAGAAAATTTTCATCTGATGGCATCCTTTACCGACGAAACTTATCAAAGATTGTAAAATTAGATTTGTACTTATATTAAAATTTTGTTTATATTTTCACTTGTATATTTGTATACAAATATTATTTTATTAAAAAAATTAAATTATGAAAAAATTTATTTTGTATAAAATATTTTATGAAAGTATTGAATATTTATTTGTTAAAATAATTTTGAATGTATTAAATATGATAAAAAATAAAAAATTAAATTAAATTATAATTTTAAATGGCCCTTAGACTAACCCATATGGGCCTTTATTATTGTGAGTTATTTGACTCCATAGACTTTTTTGACTCTAATCTGCACACGAGCTAGGCATAATAGGATACACCAACCCATTTTAACAGTTCTTTCTTCCTTTTTTATGTATGTTTCATTATTCTAATTATCCTTCCAACTCCGATGCCAAAGATCTTAAACTCTTTTATTTTTATTTTTTATAGTTCATTTGTGGGTTCATATTGCCTGTTTAACCATCCCTAAAGGTTTCTTCCGTTCTTATTTTAAGGTAGGAGTTTTCGAATTGGCACCCCCAACCCCAACGGGAACGTTGAAGAATGCTGGTTAAGCGCTCACAAAGGTAGATGTTCCTTTCACCGGAAAGCATAATTGATTACACATGAAAACATTTGGAGAAATGCTTCAAGCATGAAAGAAGGATAAAGATGGAAAACATCATAATCATATTATATACCCTTTCAGTGATGAACCATCTGCTTATACTTCTTCATAAGCACAGACAACCTTCTCTGCAGGGGAAACTTTTCATGTTTTCTTCCTAGCTTATCCAAGTAGTATACTATTTTCTTTAGGGTAGCCAAAACCTCCTCACTCTCATATCCAAATTCTCTCTCTTGGATATTCAGGATCCTTCTAAGCAGCTCAAGTAACTCACTGTCATCCTTACCAAGTCTGGTTTGAATAGACACCAAACAGTCCAAAGCCTCCCCTGCCATGCATAATATATGATAAAGATCAGTTTCAGCCAAAATAAAAAAGGGAAAATTAGGCTCATGTATTTGATTTTTTTCCTTTCATCAGTGAAACTCAATTCAACTGAATTGAATTGATTGAATAATGACTATTTTAAATAATATTGACTTGAACCTGACCATGTTTTTTTGGGAGGAAAGGGAAAACTTACCAACGGGAAGAGAATCTTTTCCAAATGCCTTCTCGCGGATGCGCAAAACCTCCAGGGCAAGTTTCTCTGCTTCTTCATCATTTTTCAAATGGTAGAGTGTAATTGCAAGTTGCAACATAGGAAAACTGATGGACTGGTCATCGGTTCCCTTATGCTTCATCATGATTTTCAAACTTCTTCTCAGCAAGTGCTCAGCCTCCACATAATTCTTTGACCGTGAATATGAAGTTGCAAGATTTATCATGTGTGTCCCTATGCTAGGGTGCTCCTTTCCTTTGTACCTTTCAGTGATCGATAAACATTCCTCTAATAGCTCTCTACCTTCTTGTCCTCTTGAAGTAAAGAAATAGAAAACAACCACAATTAAGTGTTGAGCTACCGTATGCAGAAAGCTTCCATTTAATAACCTCACCTGTTCTTAGTCTTACTTTTTTATTTCCTTTCTGTTTTATTTATATCTTCCGTTCGTTTTTTATGAGAAGGGAGGGGTGGGGGGACAGGGGAGGAGGAGGTGATACAGCAAAAAACCATTAGGTGAGCCAAAAAAAAATACTTTAATTTGTCGGACTTTATTCTTAAATGATAAAAAATACTTAATATCTTTGTTCCTAATACGAAGGTTATAGGGAAGTTTACCTCCCAACAGCATGGAGTAAATCAGCCAGATCTACCCTCATCTTTTCCATTATACTGTCATCCAGTGACATGTAATTTGAATCCTTTATTATCTGAAGAGCCCGTTTAAACAAATTAATTGCTTCATCTGACTTTCCTGCAAAATATATCACACATTCGCTCATAAACAAGTGCCTAGAGTAGCCAGAAAAAATAAAAAATAAAAAGTAAAGGAAAGAAGAAGCTAGTGCCAGTACTTGGACACCATTTAAAGATAAAAAATAGCATCATGGAAGTAATTTCCATATATGACTTAACACTAAAAAACAGTTTGTGTATATATAGGTGGTTATTGCACCATTCTTCTGCATGATACAAGATCCATCATGCATGAATGAACTTCTAGCTCATATTCATGTTAAATGTGCAACCAGGAAAGAAAGAATAGACAAAGGAGGTAGAAAAGAAAAATGGAATATGTAATCAAAGAAACTGCATGAGCAAGATCATAAAGTTACCTAGAGCACACTTCACTTGGGCTAGGGAACTCATAGCCATTCCAATTCTTCCATCATTTTGTCCATATAATTTTGTGTATATATTAAGAACCCTAGAAAACAACAAAAAGTAAAAGTAAATATAGAAGAAGGTAGGAGCCACTAATGCACTGAATAGGGAAGGAAGAAAACAAAAAAAGGAAGCTTAACCTAGTAAAATGAGTTTCTGCATCATTGGCTCTTCTTTCTTTCAGCAAAAGATTGCCAAGACCAAGTAAAGGTACAACCAAATCCTTATTTTCAGCACCTCTATTTGATTCCAAAAGAGTGATTACACGCTGGTATATCTCTATTGCTTTTGTTGCTTTTCCAATAGAACCAAGAACTTTTGCCATACCCAAATAGGGTGTGACAAGAAATGTGCTATCCTTACCTATAAAAAGAAATTATATTCAGTATACCAGAATTTGAAAAATGGAATACAACAATTAAAAGATAGACATGCACAAATTAAGAAATGTGTTAAGATATCAGGAGATGGAAAACTGTTAAAGTAGCTTCTAACTAGACATGCACAAATTAAAAAATGTCAAGAAAATAGATCCAGGATTTTAATCAAACAGATAAGTAACCCAACATAAATAACCACAACCATTCACCATAGGAAAATAAGATTAAATAGTAAAAAAATAATAATATTACTAACTGAAAGATGCACTCACCATAGGTTCTCTCCATAATGTAGACAGCCCTTTGATATGTGTCCAACGATTTTTCAAACTTGCTTAATGTTGCATACATACTTCCCATATGGATAAGTATTGAATCTAGATGTGGTTCATCTTCCTTCAAAGTGTCAATAACTTCTTTCATCTGGCCATTAATTACGAATAAATACCATAGAGAAAAGGGAGTGAATCACTAAACATTTAAGAAGGAAAAAAACAGAAATAGGTGTGCAAATGCATGCCTTCAGCAATAGAAATATGATTTCAACAGAAATCTGGAACATACAATTATTTGCATTTACCAGCTAGGTAAATACAGACTAAGACAGTCACAAAGGAAAGTACTTCAGTATAAGTGAGGTCAAATAATACTAATAGAAAACTAATAACCAGACAGTTGGAAACACTCAGCTTTGTGCAAGAAAACATGCCTGTCAAGAGTGATTGCAATTATTTGACTGCATATGTTTTTGGCAACCATTTATTCATTAAGGCCTCAAACCATTCCAGATGATCCCTTTTTAGTCATTTTCCTCTTCAATCCCCCCTCTCTTTCTTTTCCCCCTTCTTGTCTTTTATCTTATTTCCCCCTTCCCCAAGTTTTATTTTTATTTATTTTTTTATTTTTTAATCTCCTCTTATTTATCATTGGGTTCATCTACCACCGATCCCAATTAGCTTGGGTTAAAGGTGTTGTTGATGTTGATAAGGGGGCGAACCGGAGCAGTGGTAAAGTTGTTCCTTGTTTACCGAAAAAAAAAAAAAAAAAAGTTATTCCTTCATGACTGAAAGGTCATGGGTTCGAATCCAAGAAACAACTTCTTTGTAATTATGTAAGGGTAACGTTGCGTACAAGGATTGTCTCCACCCCACACTCGCTGATCGGGTTTAACGAGGAGTGGTTTTTTTTTATAATTGGAAAAAAAAAAAAAAAAATACACATACACACACAAGGACTCCTTACTGTACTCTCATTATAGCAGAGTCTGGTAAAGATATCAAAATGACTAAAGAATGCACAAGAGTGGGGGGAAAAGGAAAAAATACCATATTCAACAGAGAACCAACAAATTTGAAGTCTCCAACAGCCATGTAACCCAGTGCTAAGATGTCCAAAGCTGCAGCTTCTTCTATGCCTTTAGCACCTGCATTCAGCCTCTCTTTTACCAGTTCATAATTTGCATTAAGCAGGTCTACAGCATCATTTTTGTTTCCCGTCCTTATCATTCTTTTGACTTCATCAAATAATTCTTCCAACTCTCCCTCAAAATTGCTGTTTCTGTGGAATGTGTAACTTGCAGAGTCAAGGGACATTGTCAATCCGATAATGAACAATTTAAGTTATGACAATCACAAAAAGATGCTTTATCCTTAGGGGACAAAATTCTAATACATAGGATAGAAAATTTTAGGCTCAAAAATAGAATTCAGAAATACTTCAAAATATGACAAGGCATAAGTAGTAAAAGAAAGGAAGAAGTCAATATCATTTCAACCAATTCCCACCTCTGACGGTCATTTGGAACTGTATATGCATCACTATGTGGGCCTGTCCCGCCAGATTCCAATGACCTAACCGAAGATCTTGAGATGCAGAACCGAGCAACAGTTTTAATTGGTATAGTGTAAAGCTTTCGACCATAATTCTTCTTTTGATTACAAACTGAGAAGCATGTTATGCTTTTTAACTCACACGATGACAGCATATAAGGAAGCTCTTTGCTTGTCCTAATAATAGATAACAAAGGACATTAGACCTAGCCATCAGAAATTATTTAATCAGATATGTAAAATAAAATCAAGACTTGGCAACTAAAAAGCAACAAGGATAGCCGAGAATGATTATTTGCACTCACAGATTAAACATGTATAAAGTTTAGCCATAGAACTGCACCTAAATTATTAAAAGAAATTTTGCCCTCATCTATATGCATTAGTGTGCCTGTGTCCAGTTCCATCTGATTCATATATGTCAATTTTCGAAATATAATCCAATGGTTCGATTGAACAAGACAATTAATTTCCTATGATACTATAAAAGCATCTCAAAAAACCACATTAACTCAAATCCATAGAATTGACGTTAGAACATAGTCTGGTCAAAGATGAATTCCCACAATGATCAACCTCATTTCCATACTGGCACCAAATGTTTTCCACCCTAATCTCATAAAATGACAGCCAAGCCCACCTAAAATCAACAAGCTACTTAGATAATGTTGCTACTTCCCCTATGAAGCAATCACGCGACAATTAATTGATATCAAAGCCATATATGTTGAACCTATGCATATTTCATTCACGGATCTTTTCATGGCCGTTTTATCAACTCATTTACAAGTATCCAATACTTTAAAAACAGAACATCAAATAGGAGATGGTGAGTTATCCATTTCCTTTCCAAATACCTAGAAAAATAGTTGAACAAATTGAAGTAACGTAAGGAGTCTTATTCCTATAAACCACACCAATTCTGAAGCCTGAAAAAGTAAATTGACTAAAAAATTACTGAATATCACAGTTTAGCATTCTCCAGAATCTCAACAAGTAAGGAAATGCATTTCTTCAACCACCTTACAACTGTAGTCCCTTTTCCCATCCCCATACAATAACTGCTTGTAACCATCACTTTGATGTGCTGATATCAATCTCATACAACCCATTTACAATTTTATTTTATTTTGTGTGTGTGTGTGTTCCATATAGTAGGTGCTGAGTTAATAAAGCACATAAGGTTGAATTAATCAAGTTGTTATTATCCCAAGGTGATTGAAGCAAACAAAAGAGTGACATGGAACTGGTAGGTTATGAATTATGATTTTACAGTTGGGAGAAGCAAAGCATTAAAGAACTAAGTAAGCACAATTCAGATAGACCCATCTCATTTAGACCTTAAAGGATTGCAGGCAAGTTAAGTAAGAAAGAGAACCTGAATCCAATGAAAGAAGGCGAGGGAACAAGAAACGAAGCTTCCATTGTACATAGAAACCTCGTCTCCGTCTTAGGATCAAACCTTAGCAATTAATTAGCATTCAACAAACCACAATTTACAACAAAAAATAAACGGATAAAGGGCGGTTTTGTATTGGGCCTTTTCTTTTCTTTTTCCTTTTTTGGGCCTTTACTTGGACTTGGACTTGAAGACAACCTCTGACTTCTGCTCAAGCCCACCAAAAATTTTTATAATGCGAAAAAGTCAAATTAGGTTTTCTAATTCATGACAATAACTCAATATTATTAATGTGTTGCTAACACAATTATTTTTCTAAAACATGTTTCCTTCATGAGTAATTATATTAATTAGTATTAAGGTTTCATAATAAATATTTGAGAGTACAATAAAAATAATTCATGAATAATAAATGTTTGATTACTCATTAAAAATACCAATATCCATTAAAATGCCAAAAATATTTTAGTATTACGAAAATAAGACAAATTTAAGTTTTTTTTTTACATTTCTCTATTAGGGTCGAGCCAGGTAGGATTACATGTGTTGAAAAACTCTCCCTATCAAAATTTTAATACAATTGTGTATTTAGAATTCAAACTTAAGACCACTAGTTAAGTTGTAATAATCTCTTACCAATTCATTCGTGTGTGCTGGTCAAGTATTTTAGTTCATGTCAATTACTCAATATAATTAGAATGTTTCTAACATATTTTTTTCTAATAAATGTTTGAGAGTACACAAATATAATTAACAAATATTCATTTAAAAAATCATGTAGGCTTATTTTTCTTATCATTAATTAATAAAAATAATCATGTCACATCAAAGGGAGATTATTCATTTCACGTTGCAAGGTATTATACTTATCTTTTGATTGATAGTCTTACTTGGTGTCATCCCTATTCACTTCTCAAAAATTCCTTAGCACCCAACAAAAGTTAATTAGCCTCCTATAAGAACCCAAAAATAAAGAGGTTATTAAATATAATTATATTTGTTATTTTCAAATCCTAAGCATAGTAATGACGTGACCATAATTGTGGAGTTACATATTCTTATTATTTTTTGATGAAAAAAAAACATATCTCACCGGAGTAAACCTTATGTGCCACCAAGTTACTCCAAATACATCAAGTGGGTCCGACACTACATCTCAACCCAAAACCTTAAGGCATTGGGTTCATGGGTTCCTTCCACTTATATACTCTTCACTTAGCCCATTACCAACCAATGTGAGACTCATCACACTTGAATATCCCAACAATTTTCCCCTCAAGTGTGAAACCCACCATTGGCATGCTCCCCCTCAACCGAGTACCCCAAGCGCAAAGTACTCGACCCTCCTCCTAGCCAATCATCAGGCTAGCTCGAGCCCAACCCGACTCTGATACCAATGTTAGGCCGTGCACAGGGAGCTCATGGCGGGGAGAGACCGCCAACCATGGGCCAAGTGAACAGCAACATTGAGTGGGCTCGGAACACCACAATCAAACCCAAAACCTTAAGGCATTAGGTGCATGGGTCCTTCCACTTATATGGTGCTCACTTAGTCCATTCTTAACCAATGTGGGACTTTTTTCACTCAATCATTCACACTTGGATTCCTCAACATCTCCCCCTCAAGTGTGAATCCAAGGCCCACATTCTTTCCTATTCTTTCCTCGAGTTTTCATGGGGTTCCTCATCAAGGCTTGGCTATCCATCAAGACCTTGGCTTCCCACATCAAGACATACTCGGATCACCACAGGCCAATCCACCATTAGCTCTGATACCAATGTCAGGCGGGTCCAGGGAGAAGCCCGTGGCGAGGGGCCACCACCAATGAGCTAAGGCTACATCAACCGTAGCAAGTGGATCCGACACCATGTCTCGACCCAAAACCTTAAGGCATTGGGTTCATGGGTCTCATCCACTTATATACTCTTCACTTAGCCTATTACCAACCAATATGGAACTCATCACACTTGAATATCCCTACAAATGCATCGTGAAGCATTGACACCATTCTGAAAAGCACCGACATGTTTCGACACATGATTAATATTTTAAGACACGCAATCAAAGATTCGACACACATTTTTAACACGCAGTCAACTTTTTTTGACACGCGGTCAATATTCCGACACGGATTTGATAGTTTTTTTTTTAAGTCTAAATTTTATTTTATTTTATTAACTAAACATGAAAAAATAATTTGTAAATCAATTTTTTCTATTATAAAATTTGACATGAAAAATTCTTTTTGCTTTATATTTATGTTACGAAATTTGAATATTTGATTGGTTATATGACTTATTATGAGTTATTATATGTATTAAATATAAATTATATTATATATATTAAAAATATTATTTAATATCAAAATGTATCCTAACATATCAAAATATGATATTTTTTAGAATTAATGTATGGGCATGTTATGTCCCGTATAGGACACCATTTTTATAACTTTCGAGTTGAGCTATTTGTCATCATGTTATTTGGACTAGCCCATTTTTATACCTACACCTAGGGGTGTAAATGGGCCAGGCTGGCCCTGCCTACATTGAGCCCAGCCCAGGCCTGGCCTTTCAGAAAAGTATAGTAGGCTTAGGCTTATGAAAAAGCTTTATTAATAAATAGGCCATAGGCCAATTTTGTCAAGCCCGGCCTACAGCCTTGTAGGCTGGCCTATTTAATTTATTAAAATAAAATAATAAAATAATATTTATTTTATGTGGGAAAGACACAAAGTACCAAATACCAATATCTCTTACTTTCTGTGCTATTTTATTTTATGAAATGAAAACTTGTCTAATGTCTCCAAATTTTACATGCTGTTACAGCTTAATACCATGGAACAATGGGTACCTTGCTGGATTATGATGTTACTGATGAAGATCTTTCAATAATACTCTTTTTTCCCTTGTCTTGATGGTGGTTTAAAGATTTTTAGATGAATGACATTCTCTTGTAGACTTTATTTCAGCATCCAGTAATTGTATTTTTCTTATTTTTCTCATTTCTTTGACTCTATTCCTCTATGATATACATTCTAGAGCTGGGTATTATGTTGACTCTTTCTTGTTTGTCATTTTTTTCTTATGAGAAGTACTAGTGCATGCATGAATGGAACTTTCTTTGCTCTATACAATTATTTTTTTTGCTTAGTATATATAGTGGAAGGCCTACAAGGCCTGTAGGCCATGTCAAGCTTTCTTATTTTTTAAAAAGGGACGGGTTTGGCCTACAAATAAAGCCTTTAATAGGCCAGTAAGCCAGATAAGCTTAATTTTTTTTTACGTAGGCTTGGACCAGGATGGCCAAAACCCAGCCCAGCCCAGCCCATTTACACCCCTACCTACACCAATCATATCACTTTTTTTTTTTTGAATACTACACCAATCATATCACTAATATTAAATAAAAAAGTAATTATCGTTTTGTTAAATTGTTATATGTAACAAATATTTCATAGTTGTGCTTTTTAAGCACTAAAAAATTTAGAAATAGATAGATTAATCTACCACTAGAACCGAACAGTAACTAATAAGTGTCAAGTCAAACATTATTTTTTAATATTAATACAATTCAATCTTAGGGCAAATGGAATCATCAGTGGTTTATGTGGATAAATTTGCAGTGCAATTGATATGCGGAGAATTAAGTGTATCATTGTCATTTATTTTGTGATAAATAGATAAAAAAATATCATATCATTTGAAAAAAAAATTAAATGACAGCTGATTAAATAATATAATTTTCTGTCTATATATCACAAAATAAATGACAAATACAATGAATCAGTTGTATTAAAAATTTATTGATGTTAACATATGTGATAACATTGACTTCAATTATTTGATGTGATGTTTATATTTCCAGAAGAACATGTAATGTTACACTAATTTAAAGGCAAAAATACCTATCTAAACTATTACTTTAATGACTAAGTTGGGTTTAAAAATGGGTTTAATATCTCTTATATTATAGAAAATATAATTATTTTTTATACATATACAAAAATATGTGAATTTTTTTTTTCTTCTTTTTATATGGATTCACATAAGTTTCATACACTTTTATATGTATATGGAAAATAATTTTTATCTCTTATAACATGATAAACAATAATTTTTTTAAAAATATTACAAATCTAAGACATCCCTAATTCAAATTAAAAGTAAAACTAATTTAGAAAACTCACAAAAAGATGTTATCGTTCTCACATCACGTGGCTGAACAAGTCCGGGTAATTAAAGTTAGGCCAAATTTGGGGTTGTCATGATGTGTGGACTTTCTCATCCAAAATGATCCACTTTAAATTTTTCCGACCTCACCAGATTACACTGTGCTTGACACGTCACCATATCTACATCAAACAATCAGGTTCAAGAACCAGTATTCATAGGACACGTAGCCACTAATTTGAATGGCATAAATGACCACCGAACACACCAACTTCCTAACCTTAAAGTATATTAGCCAATTAGTTACCATCTTCCATTCTTCATCTCCCCCTAAGTCAGTCAAAGTAAAATGAGAAAAATTGGCTATTGCTTTGTTAAAACCATTTTGAAAATAAATAAAAAGAAACAGCTATTTTTGGTTGACTTAGACATCCAAATCAATCATTAGAGGTGTTAAAATGGAATAAAGTCTGCGAGTCAACTCAGAAAGCATTATATTTGTTCCTAACACATTAGGACTCTTTTGTGATAGGGTCTTTTTTAACCCTAACTCTCAAAACCTTATAATTTAGCGGGCTGGCCCTTTGGCCAAACTTTTTCTTTAATCAAAATTTTTATTATTTAAAAAACTAAAGTTTATATAAATTTAAATATTTATAAATATAAGTAAAAATTATTATGAATTTGATGGAGAATATAAGAGAAAATAAAATATGAAAGAAAAGAAAATGAAGTATAGAAAAAAAATAAAATGAGAATAAGTATAAGCAAAGAGTCATATATAAGGACATATCTTATATGCATTTTTAAACATGGAAGTTATAAAAAAAATAAAGAGTCACATCTTATGGACCATATGAAATGTCATTCATAATCCATGTAAAAAGTCATCTATAATATTTTACAATTCCCTTTTGGATGTATTCTACAATTCAACACACCATTACTGTGATAATTATAGAATATATCAAAGATCATGAAAAATAAAGAGTCATGTGTCATGAACTTACCATGTGAAAGTTCATCCATAATATTTTACAATAAAAATAAATTTTTCAGTAGTGATATATTTTAACAGAGATTTTCATCTATGCATAAAAAAAATAATATTTTCTATTGACATCTAAACATGTTATACATCCAAATTTGTATTTAAACATATTGTATACAATGCACTTTAGTAATTTTGTGGATAATAATAACTAAAAACTTTTTGGTAACAGTAGTAGTTAAAGAAAATCAATGATTTCACTTTCAAATATATAGCATACTAAGAGCAGTTATTCAATATTGGTGTTAAGATAATTTTTCCATCATTTCTTTTAGTTTTCCACTATAATTGTTGTATTATGTTATTACTTTCGGTGAGAAAATCTTTATTTGATGACATCATTTAATAATGAATTTAGTAAAAGTAGTAACTAAATTTTCACTTATATTAAAATTTTGTTTACATTTTCACTTGTATATTTATGTACAAATATTATTTTATTAAAAAATTAAATTATAAAATTTTTATAATTTGTATAAAATATGTTAAGAAAGTGTTAAAAATTTATTTATTAAAATATTTTTAAATGTATTGAATATGATAAAAAAAATTATGAAATTATAATTTCGGATGGCCTGGCTGGCCTTAACTAATAGGGCTTTTGGCAAATGCGGGTCTTGATTATTGAGTTTCATTTGGCCCTGCAAGCTTTTTGGCCCTATCCCACGTGGGCTAGGGCCAAATGAGATGGGCTGACCCATTTTGATAGCTCCATCTAATGTCACTTTAGACAATTTTATCTAATATTCATAGAAACGATGTCATTTTTTGTTGAAAAATAAAAAAAATTAAAATGATAAAGAATATTATAAATCATATGAAATAAACTAAAATTACAAATATACCATGATTTTTGCCTCAAAATAACTTCATTTCGATGAATATTAGACAAAATTGCCTAAAATAACGTATATAAATTCTGATGCATCAGTTTACAATCTTTTAAAATCGTTGTTTTGAAAATCAAACTTTAATATCATATCAATACATTAATTAAATCATACAATAAATCAAAATTAAATTTAAAATTTATAACATTCTATATTTAGCTTTCCTTTAAATCGGCTAAAGTTAAATATTCGAATTTTAAAAATTATGGATTCGTTTTTTCTTAAGGTAGTTTAGATAACTTTGTCTAATGTTCACTGAAACAACATCGTTTTAGGGTCGAAATCATGGTGTGTTTATAATTTTAATTTATTTCTTTCTAATTTTTTAATTTTTAAACCTCAAAATTACATCGTGTCGGTGAATATTAGATAAAGTTATTTAAAGTAATATTAAATATTTTTTTCTCAAAAATTATTTTCATTAAACTCCTCCGCTATCCCCAGAGGCTCTAATTCTTTGCAACGATTATAAAACTAATTCTAAGTCAGAACCAGAATTAAGATTTTATGCTCCTCCATGATAAATCATTTTCATTTTCAATTGTTAACAAAGAATACTTTTTTTTTTCTTTCCAAATACTCACCATCAATCCTATTTTTAATTTATATCTTTAAACAATTCTGAAATCACCCCCATGTGCCGACTTTAGTATGCATATTTAACTTCAAATCAAGTGTCCATCTCCGAGTTTTGCTTTATGAATTGTGATGAAGCAGATGTAATAACTATCGAAAATAACTCCAACTTGCCTTTCAGTTCAGAAATGTGATTTAAAAAGATTTGTTAATTGAGGAGGTACAATGGCCACTGTAACTAACTATACAGATGTTGCAGACAATGCGACATGGTGTTTAATGGAAACCATGTGATTGAGAGGTCTAGTAGGTGATGCAGTGAGTGCTCAGTAGTCAGTAGTACTACCATAGTACTTAAAATATTTTCGTGATTGAGATTTCATAATTGAGGAAAAGCTTTTGATTACTTACTCATGAATTAATACTGGTCAACCATGAAAACACCATCCAGGGTAGCCAATACATGCTCCCCTTCACTTGCTGAAAATACTAACAAAACTAACAAAGAAGCTTTCTTAGTACAGCACTTACAGTGGAATGCCTTCTCTCACATTGAAAATTCCAACTCCAGCAATCTTGCAGACATAATGGAAAACCAATCATTGCATGGAACTAAATGCCCCTGGCACTATCCTTTAGTCTAACCGGCTTTTGGTATGTCCATAACTTAAGGTCCATCTTCTTGTGCTGTAAGAGGGTGAAAACAGAAATACATGTCATGTCATTTACAAGAAAACATGGGTGTTTAAGAACCAAGAAGAAGACTAATGCATGCATAAGAATAAATATAGCCACACCCAACGCATTGAGAGGACTTACTGCTCAAAATAAATCCCTGGAGCAAGCTCTGGGCTCTCTCTGCCTGCTCCGGAGTACCAGATATCTGAATAATCTTGGGTGTCACATCTGGTCTATCTTCTACAAGCGTTACATTGGCTCCCGATAACTGTTCCCATCAAAACATAAGTGACAATACATGGCTTTCTATTGAAATTAAAAATAGTGATACAAATGATATTAATTTCCAGAATCTAAATCTGAGATGCAAAATATTGGGAAGTTAATGAGGTATTTGCTTTTCATTCTTGAAGCTACGACAAGAAACAAAAATACAAAGTATGATCTAGATACAATCTGGAAGTACACAAACATAAAGAACAACTCATTAATCATTAGAAAAACAAGTTCTATCATTCTTGTTCTAAGAGTAACTAAGTTGCTCGCAGAGAATGGGGAAGAGAAAAAAATAAGGAGGGGGGAGCTCCTCTATGATGTCAGAGGGAAGTTTCCAACTACTTAATATAAAAATGTCTGTTTTAGCAATTTCCAATTCTAATATTAAAGGGACTGAAAGATCTAATGACACACACCTCACTTATCTGTGCAAGCTTGCTTTTGGATTTTGCTATAAGCTTTGGAACTGCATACTCTGGTATAACAACTTCAAGTGTACTCCTTGTGACAAGAGGTACAGCAATCCTAACCATTACAAAAGGTGGGGGAAAAAACATTAGAAAGGAGGAAGGGGAGAAAGAAAACAGCATGCAATAGTTGCACTTTGACCTATCGGCAAGTAACTCAACACAAAAATACAACATTTTATCATTAAATGAGCTAGGGACCAGTTACCTATTTAGACCACTAAGCACATCATCGCGGCGGT
Organism: Gastrolobium bilobum; assembly: GCF_033153095.1. Classification (NCBI taxonomy): domain Eukaryota; kingdom Viridiplantae; phylum Streptophyta; class Magnoliopsida; order Fabales; family Fabaceae; genus Gastrolobium; species Gastrolobium bilobum. Next base: position 383,592 of record NW_026898629.1, read on the forward strand.
CACTTTCTTTCAGCTTTCCTGTATCAGTGCTAGATCCTCCAGTTTCCTTCCGAAAAGAAAGAAAGAAAATTTAAGTTTTTTCTTTCTTGAGATAAAAATCAACATTGTCGATCATTTATATGATTTGGCTACCCAAAATTGTAGAGAAGATCTGAGGTATTAAATTGCAATTGAAAAAAAAAATATAGCTCGAATTTTTAAAGAAAATTACTTGGTCATTGGATAGAAATCCATGTGTTCATATGCTAACCTATAAAGTTACAAGAGTAACTAAGACACCCCCCCCTCTTTCTCTTTTTCTCTTAAAATAAAAATAAAAGCAAAAACACCCCCAAAAAAATGCTTGCCATTTTTGTTGAATGACACATCTTTTACAGGACAACAAAAAAAATTCAACTGTTCTGTTTCCTCTCCAGGGAAAACTTTAAGTCTATTAATAGTTCAGATAAAAGTTTCCATGGCATTATATGCTCAAAAATTCTTTTCAGGGAAGACAAGAAAAATATATACTAAAGGTGGAAGCTAATAAATCTCCCAAACGGAAATCAATTAAATAACAGATAAATAAGGATGGGTAATATTGAAGATGACATGGCAATTCTCATTGTGTCAAAAGAATACCTTTGATGGAAGGGCTGCTACCGCAGTTTGCACATTCTGATTGGTTGTGGGAGTTTCAGTAACTGGAGCTATATTATTGGAAGAAGATGCCTCCACAGCAAGTAAGGGGGTTGATGGTGGTATTGTGTCCCTTTGAAAGAAATCCCTATACAAGTAACTTCTTAATCTTGATGTCACCTCAACAACAGCATCTCGGGCTGCTTTTATCTCTCCCACAATCTGTAGAGGCAACAGATTAGAGGAACAATTGAGAAATGTACAAAGCCGAATTAGAATACTAGGTCTTTGTTTTAACGTTGTTGAAGGTAGGATTTTGGATCCTCTCAATATCATTTTTTGGAAATTTTTAACAACAAAAGCCAGTGAAAACCGTACATTCTTTTATTTATAGAATTAGTGGCACAGCAATGGGGTGCATAAAGATCTATCATCATTATAAAGTTCAACATCTATCATTCACTCATTCAAACTATATTTACCAAAGTAATCAAATAGAATATTTGGGCAAGTTGTAGGTCAAATGACAAACCTGTACCAGCTCATCAGTTTTTGCAACACAGAGAGGTAGTTCTTCTCTAGGCAAAATTTGAATATTAGCACCAGTCAACCTCTTTATTTCCAATAGTGATGTGTCTTTTCCATCTAAGCAATCGATATCGCTGGATGGGACAACAAGCCTGGTGGTTATAGTATTGTCCTTATCTAGAACAAGATCGACAATGCGAGTTTGTATATGTAGCAAAGCTTCTTGAGCTGGGAACAGCTCATCATCAGGACCCTTAAGTACATAATAATAACAGTTAGAACTTTAAGCATGTGACATATATTATAGCTACGAAAACACACTGAACTGCATTTACAAGAGTTGAAGTTACAGTTACTTAAGCAGGAAGAGTATTGTCCGTAGAACACTTATAACATGAACTAGTGACCTAAAAGAGTTAGCACTAGTTATATACAATACACCACAGACAGAGTGAATAAGAGAAGGAAAGTACCTCCTCTGAAGTAATGATAATTATCTGTTCATCTGAACCACCAACAGGATCAGTGACCTTTACATCTACGCCAACTTCATTCTGAAGGAACTCTACAATTCCATCAGATTCCCCAACAATAAGATCAACTTTCTCAACTGGACAAAGTATACGGAAAACAAGGTCCTCGCCATAGAAGGGCTGCGCATCGTCAGCCATGGGGGCAGCCCCTGGCTCCATTGCATAACCTAATGAGGGGTGATTATTGTTTCTTGTATTGATGGTAGATCCCCGTGATCCAAATGCGGTCCCATCCACAGACGACCTACGAGATCCACTAGTTACATGAGGAACATAATCATCATCAGGAGAGAAAAAACGATCTGGTGAATGTACACGTCCATGGAAATGACCGCGGTCACGGTGCTGGCTCTCCCTCAACCGTGATGATATAACTACAAGAGCATTCTTTACAGCATTTATATCACCTACAACCTGCACAGAATATAATATAATTAATAGTCTTCAGTTTAAATATTTTTTAAATGAGTAAAATTGCAAGGAAATCACATCAGATCATTTAGAATGGCCTTGCACCGCTATGCATGTCCATAATTTCATTATCACTATGATGGTCCCGTCAAAAACCAGTAATGAAGAGAACTGTGAAAAATATCATCCTCAAATTGGTATGGTACTGCCTACTCTCCGTCATAAATGGTGGATTAAATTCAAGGAAAAATAATCAATAAATAGATACTTGGTCTAGCCAAGTTCAACCAGATCGTTACAGTTACAGAAGCACAAGATCCACACTAAATCAAAAGCAGTTGCTAATAAACTTCGGAAATGCAGCACAAACCCAACACTCCAACATAAAATGTTCTCCAAACCACCAACTGAAAGCCAGATTACTTTGAAGCCGAATATCTTTCATCCCGTCTAGCTCTTTAGCTGAAAGTAATGAAGGAGCTTCAAATGCCATTTCAAGCCGTAGCTATAATCAGTTATGATTGATCCTTTATTTCATTAGCTTATGAGACGCTCACTATTTAAGGAGGAAAGAAGCAAACAAAAGAGTGAAACGTGAAATGCCATTAATATCTTCAGTTAATTTTAATTAGTCCTCCAAAAGCAAGAAGAACCATCACGAGTGAGTGAGAAATGAGAATAAGGAGCAAAACCAGAGCATTCTCCGTAGTCCATAGTCCATACCCATGGAAACATTTTGACAACAAAATTTAATGAACGGGTTTTGAGCAAGCATGCAATTTAAGGAAGGCATCAGATGTAAAAAGTTCCAAGCTTTTTTTAGTTGTTCCAACCTGAACAATCTCTTCTGACATGGAAACACAACGAGGTAGATTGTGATCTCTAGGTAGTATCCTAATTTGGGTCTTTGTTTCCATCCTCATTTGTTCTATAATCTTCCCTCCTTTCCCCAACAAACACCCAACATGCATTCTCGAAACCACCAACCTCGTCGCCACACGGTTGCCCCCACCACCTCTGCCACCTCCACCGCCACCGCCATACTCATCCTCCTCCTCCCCGACCCCGAAAGCCGCGTCGCTCTCGAGAATCCTCTCATGGATCAGCAGCAGCGCCTCCTGCGCCGGCGAGAATGACGGCATTCTTCCCTCCGGGTCCCGGCGGCGCGTGTCGGAAATCTCGATGATTCGCTCCTCGTCGCAGGGGATCAGCTCGTGCACGTTGATCCACGCGCCGGTGTGCTGCCTAATGGACTTTATAATGCTGCCGGACTTTCCAATCACGCCGCCGGCCTTCATGTCGTGGCACAGAATGCGGTAACTAGTTGTCACCGTTAATGGCGAGTCCTGCGTCTTAGGGTACCGGCCGCCACCACCGCCACCACCTCCGCCTCCGCCGCGATGACGGTGGGAGCTGGTGTTATAGTGGTGATTATTATAGCGAGGCCTTGTCCTAGGCAATGTCTCAGAATCATAGTCTTGGTCATAGTAGTAGTTCCTCTTAGATCTAGACCTCTCCATCAAGAAACTTTGATTCGGTTTTGAGTTCTGAGTTCTGAGTTCTGAGTTCCGAGTTCCGAGTTCCGAGTTCTGAGTGAGTTTCCAAAGTAGAAAAATTGAAAGTTCGAGGTTTAACGATTTCAGGAATCCAATGAATCCACTAAGTACCAGACATTGTTGTTGTTGTTGTTGTCATGGGAAAGAAATAATAGAAATAGAAAAATTTTGTTGACTTTGAATTTGTGCAATCAATGTAAGGAGTTCATCCTCTTGTGAAACCCTAGAAACAGAGAACTTCGTAGTTCGTAGTGTCTTCGCAGACTTGAGCAGAAAGAAGAGCCAAGTGTTATCGCTTTTTATTATGTTAATAATAATATTTATATTTACATATATAACTTAGTTGCCGTGCTATTTGAGTGCCACTCACTCAACTCAACAGTCAAGGTTCAACTTAACGCTGCAATAGATAAATAATGAATAATTTAATTTTAATTTGTTTTTAATTTAATATTGCTAGGAGGCTTTTCAAATTCACATCAAATTTATTTGTTTAATTAATATGAAAAATGATTTGATGTTTTAAATTATTCATTTTGTAACCAAATGTATTTAATGACCGATATTACATTATTAGTTAATAATAACTAGGGTGACAACTTTAACTGTGGTTGCAAGTTGCATTTAGTTTAGTAACATCTTTTAAGTCCTGACACTTAGACAATTTTATTTTTTATATACATATAAAAACATATATAATTCATATTTTTTTTTTATTCATATAATTTCAAATGAGATTCACATACTTTTATATATGTACAGCAGTATAAAAATTGATCAATTTTTTTTGTAGAAATCAATTTATCTTTCTTTTTAAATTATATATCAACTTTTTTTTTTAATTAAAGTTGACTGAGTAAACCCCACGGTAAAATCAAACTTTATACGTAATGTGACTTGATTCATTTCTCGGCATTTATTCAAATAATTGTCTGATCAAATTGGCATTAAATTAAGAATAATATTAAATTTTTTAAAATAAATAATATTTAAAATCATAAATATTTTTTATTTATCTCATGCAATGATTTGAAATTTATGAAAATTTAAAAATATCAAATTTATTATTAATAATGACGATTTGACTATTAATATTTTTTTTGTGTTTGTCTAAAACAAGAAATCAATCCACTCAATTTTTTTTACAAATAAAAAAAAGAAAAAACAATAATTATATTGACATTATTAACAATAAATTTAATATTTCTCAATTTGTAGGGTTAAAAATTCAAAATCCTCTATCAAAGGCAGTGCTATTAAATACGGACCGACCCGGTTGGGTGACCGGTTTGGGTCAGTTATTGGATCAGGCATGCAATTAGCCACTTATGACCCGTACGGCCCGTTCGATTTTTTTCGGATCCTAGTGACCCGTCGGGTCTGATGAACCGGTGCGGGTGGCTTGCAAGTGTGGAAGGATGCATCAGCACAATCCCAGTTGCAAAAAAATGAAGAAAAAAATCGCAACTTTCAGTAATCCACACAACACCCACATAGTTTTGAGGAATAGTAACCAAAATGTCATTTTTTGAAAAAAAAATTTACCCAAATGCCACGCGAATAGTACTTTTTACTAGACTGCCACGTAGGCGTAATTCGCTACGACTGGTAGCGAATTACGTTCGCCAAAGATTTTATGACACGTGGCACACTTTCGCAGGAAAAAGATGATGTGTCATAATTCGCTATCAGTGGTAGCGAATTTGGTCTGCAATATGGCCATGTGTCACAAAATCATTGGCCACGAAATTCGCTACCAGTGGTAGCGAATTATGACACGTGGCAGTCTGGTAAAAAATATTGTTCGCGTGGCATTTGGATAATTTTTTTGCCAAAACGTGGCACTTTGGTCAATGTTCCTAGTTTTGAAGCATACCCTTCACTCCATTCCCCAAAAGGAACGATTTTGAAACCATTTACGCAACTGGGTAGGTACACAGCGAAATAGTGGCAGGAATGAAATAGAGATGATGGAGAAGTGATGAACGAGGAAGATGGAAACACTGGATAGAGAGCAACACCAGCAGAAGAAATAACCATCTCCATTTTGCAAAGTAAAGTAAAGAAACAATGAGGCGAAACAAAAAGCCCCATTTTTTAATCGGATGGAAAAGCTTGAGATGTAGAGGCTGTGAGTGAAAAGGTGAGGAAAGAGGATAAGAAATTGATATCTAGACCTTTCCACGTGGTTTCCACATGCTCCTTTCTTCCACTTTTGGACTTATATATCCATGGGCTTTGAACTTAGTAACTGTTAGAAATATATTGTAATTAGGGTTTCCTTATTTTGTATTAGGTCAGATTACATTAGGTTTGGGCTTAGCCCATTAGTTTGTTTATATATTGTACATCTCTCTCATTCGTTAATATATAGAAATATTTCAAATGTTCCTCTCTTTTCTCTCGTTATTTAACATGGTATCAAGAGCCTAAGGAACTTTGAAATTTTTTATTTTTTTTTCCGGTGAACCCACTGTTCATCGTCGTTTAAATTTTTTTTCGGAGCTGTCTCCTTGTCAGTTTCCGGACGCTTCTCTCTCTGCATACAGCTTCTGTCTCGTCCAGAACCACCGTTCGGTCACCTTTTCCGGCGATTCACATACCGCCGTGCTCGTCTCAGCCGCGCGGTTCCAACGCCACCGGTCCCGTTCGATTCCAAGGTCACACGCGCCCTCACGCGCGCGTGACAGTTCGGACACTCTCTTCACTCCGGCGGCGCGTGGAGGCTCCTCTCCGAACGTGGCTGGTTGCGATCTTCTCGTCTCCTTGCGTAGGTTCTGGATCTGGTCTTGTTTTGGTGTTTGAACCTCTTTTTGCGTTGACGCACAGATCCCTCTTCTACCGTTTCTACACTGGATTCGGTGATGTCTACCTTGCTTAGAATTCCCTCTAAGCCCTCTACGTCATCAGCACCTCCTATGATGCATATACCCCCAACGGATTCTGTTGACTCTTCCGCTCTTGCTGCTCAAAGGTATGGTCGTGGACGTCGATTCTCTAAAAGAAAGATCTTATGCACTCATTATCATCAGACCAATCATACTATTGACCGCTGTTGGAAGCTTCATGGCAGGCCACCTAGTACCTCTGCTCATGTTGCTCAGGCTTTCTCTAGTACCTCTGCTCCAGAGTTACCTTCCAGTGCACAACCTCCAGCTGCTCTTCTAAATGAATTTGCGACTTGGTGGTCTGAGAAGCAAACATCAGGTCCCACTACATCCATTGCTCCCTCTGGTAATTCTTTTGCTGGCATCTTTCAGTTGCACTCTATAGGCCCTTGGACTCTTGATTCTGGGGCTTCTGATCACATTTCTGATAATAAGTCCTTATTTACTTTCCTTTGTACTACTGGTTCTTTTCCCACTATTACTATGGCCAATGGGTCTCTGGTCCAATCAAGGGGGATTGGCACAGTTCTTCTTTTACCCAATTTATCTCTGGATCATGTTCTATATGTGCCTGATTCTCCTTTTAACTTACTTTTTGTTAGTCGTTTGACCAAATCATTAACTGTGTTGTTTCTTTTACTAAAACCTCTGTCATCTTTCAGGATCAGAGTTCGGGGAAGGAGATTACCAAAGGATGTGAGTCTAAGGGCCTCTATCAACTAGTTCCCTCTTCCTCAGCCTGCTCCATTGTGGATTCTCCTCTTACCATCCATGCTCGTCTGGGCCATCCTAGTCTTACAAAGCTTCAGAAGATGGTTCCCCATTTATCGTCTCTTTCTACTTTAAATTGTGAGTCTTGCCAGTTTGGGAAACATACTCGTAGTACGTTTCAGAGTCGTCTTAGTCATCAAGTTGTTTCTCCTTTTTCTGTAGTCCACTCTTATGTTTGGGGACTAAGTCTTCATTCTTCCACTTTGGGTTTTAAGTACTTTGTTACCTTTATTGATGATTATCCCAGATGTACTTGGTTATTTTTGATGAAAAAGCGGTCTGAGTTGTTTTCTATTTTTCAGTTATTTTATAATGAAATAAAAACTCAATTTGGTATTCTTATTCGTACTTTTCGTAGTGATAATGCATGTGAATACTTATCTCATCAATTTCAATAATTCTTTTCATCTCATGGCATTCTTCATCAAACATCTTGCCCTCATACACCTCAACAAAATGGTGTAGCCGAGCTCAAGAATCACCATCTGGTTGAAACCACTCGTGCCTTGTTAATTGATGGTAATGTTCCATACACATTCTGGGGTGATGCTAACTTACTGCATGTTATCTCATTAATCGCATGCCATCATCTGTTCTCAATCATAAGGTACCTCACTCTATTTTATTCTCCCATCAGGCTTTATATCCTTTAACTCCACATGTGTTTGGTTCTACGTGTTTTGTTCATCATCTTGGTCCAGGTTTGGATAAATTAGCTCCCAAGTCTCATAAATATGTTTTTCTGGGTTATCCTCAGTCTCAAAAGGGTTATCGTTGCTACTCTCCCACTTTACGTCGATACTTTATCTCAGCGGATGTCTCTTTTTTTGAATCAGTTCCTTTTTTTGGATCCTCTACTACTTCTGTGGACACTTCTATTACTCCTGTGGACACTGATTCTGTACAGTCATGCTTCTCAGGTGACCTTCTTTACCTTCCGTCTTTACCTGTCCATGTTTCTGACTCTCCTTCTATCACCTCCTCTGCTGATGAGATCGAGCATAGTTCGTCAGATGTATCTGTGGACTCACATTCAACTGCATATCCTCCCACGGCTTTGGTCCCACCTTCGGATAGTGACCTTCTCATTGCTCTTCGTAAGGGTACTCGTGATACTCGCCCTCCAGTCAGGTATACAGTCAATATTAGTTACCATTGTCTTTCTCCATTATATTTTGCTTGCCTTTCCTCTTTGTCCTCTGTATCTGTTCCTAAGACTAAAGGTGATGCACTTTCACATTCGGGATGGAGACAAGCTATGATTGATGAAATGAGTGCTCTTCATCATAATGGCACATGGGATCTGGTGCCTCTTCCTTCTGGAAAATCTGTGGTTAGTTGCAGATGGATTTATGCTATTAAGGTTGGACCTGATGGTCAAGTGGATCGTCTTAAAGCTCGCTTGGTGGCGAAGGGTTTTACTTAAGTCTTTGGCTTGGATTTTATTGATACTTTTTCTCATGTGGCGAAAATGTCTACTGTTCTTTATTGCCATCGCTGCTATTCGCCATTGGCCTCTCTACCAACTGGATATCAAGAATGCTTTTCTTCATGGTGATCTTGAGGAAGAAATTTATATGGAGCAACATCCTGGATTTGTTGCTCAGGGGGAGTCAGGTCTTGTTTGTCGTCTTCGTAAGTCTCTCTATGGCCTCAAATAATCTCCAAGAACGTGGTTTGGAAAATTTAGCAGTGTTGTTCAACAATTTGGCATGACTCGGAGTGCAACTGATCATTCTTTCTTTTATCGGCATTTTGCTTCTGGATCTATTTATCTGGTGGTATATGTGGAAGATATTGTCATCACAGGCAGTGATCAGCATGGGATCCCTCGATTGAAACAACACTTATGCCATCACTTTCAGACTAAGGATCTTGAGAAACTTCGATACTTCTTAGGAATCGAGGTGGCCCAATCTAAAACTGGTGTTGTGATATCTCAGAGGAAATATGCTCTGGATGTTCTTGAAGAAACTGCTCTGTTAAATTCAAAGTCCGTTGATACTCCTATGGATCTAAGTATCAAGCTTCTACCAAATCAGGGGGAGCCCTTTTCAGATCCTGAGCAGTATAGAAGATTGGTTGGAAAATTGAACTACCTCACAGTCACTCGGCCTGATATTTCCTTTGCAGTTAGTGTGGTCAGTCAATTTCTCAATTCTCCATGTCAAGAACATTGGAATGCAGTCATTCGTATTCTTAAGTATATCAAGGCATCTCCACGGAAAGGCCTTGAATATGAAGATAAAGGTAATGATAAAGTGGTTGGGTACTGTGATGCTGATTGGGCTGGTTGTCCAGTTGATAGGAGATCTACTTCTGGGTACTGTGTCTTTGTTGGAGGCAACTTGATTTCCTGGAAAAGTAAGAAACAAAGCGTAGTTTCCAGGTCAAGTGCTGAAGCAGAATACCGCTCCATGGCGACTACTACTTGCGAGCTCATCTGACTTAAACAGCTTCTCAAAGAGCTTAAGTTTGGAGACACTGGACAGACAACTCTCATTTGTGATAATCAAGCAGCTCTACATATTTCATCAAATCCAGTGTTTCATGAAAGAACCAAGCATATAGAAATAGATTGTCATTTTGTTCGAGAAAAGGTTCTTGCTAGTGAAATTAAAACTAGCTTTGTACCCTCTAATGAGCAATTAGCAGATGTGTTTACAAAATCTTTGAGAGGCCCCCGAATAGAGTTTATATGTAACAAGCTTGGTGCATATGACCTATACGCTCCAGCTTGAGGGGGAGTGTTAGAAATATATTGTAATTAGGGTTTCCTTATTTTATATTAGGTAAGATTATATTAGGTTTTGGCTTAGCCCATTTGTTTGTTTATATATTGTACATCTCTCTCATTCGTTAATATATAGAAATATTTCAAATGTTCCTCTCTATTCTCTCGTTATTTAACAGTAACATTCACCAACAAAAGCAAATGTTTGTTGTAGCAAAAAAAATTAAGAAAAAAAACAATTGTTGCACCATACACTTATTAATTCCCAAGCCAAATCTATGGCACTGTTTTTTTCCTTCAATTTATTAATTAATTATGAATTTATAAAAATGTAATTAGGTAACTTTTTAAGCTTATTGAGTGAATTTTGTTTAATTTATATATATATATATATATATATATATATATATATATATATATATCTTTTGACTCAAGAGTAAGATTTTTAAATCTTACTCCCAATCTCAGCTGTTGATGGACGGAAATCAACGATTGTCATTTATAGTGTAATTAATAATTAAATAATTAATATAACTCTCTAAATTATAGCCGTTGGATGGACGAAAATCAACGGTGAGATTAAGAGTAAGGCTTATAAGTCTTACTCTAGAGTCAAATGATCCCTCCCCATATATATATATATATATATATATATATATATATATATATATATATATATATATATATATATCCGGGTCAACCGGTCCAACCAGTGACCCAGTACCCCGACCGAGTCAATACTCGTGTCGGGTTTAATAACATTGATCAAAGGAATGTGCTTCACTTTCTCACAATTTTCACTCTTTTACCATGTGGCCAAATCATGATTGTCTACCCTAAATTGCGCTTATTCTCCCACCCCGACTCTTTTTACATAAATTGCATTATTTTGAAAATATTATTTTATAGTTAAATTAAATAAGTCTCATATAAAAGAAAAAAATTATTGTCATTTATATGGTGATATTTTGAAATCCTAGAAATTCAAAACTATCAAAATTATTATTAATAATAATATTGATTTTTTTTTCTTTCTATATTTGTAAAAAAAATGAATCAAAGTGAAGTGAATTTTTGGACAAACGATAGAAAAAATCAAGGGATAGGTTATTCTACCTCTCACTTTTTTTGCCTACCTTTGCCTACCACTCTCCAACACTATTAGATCAGAATCTTTAGAAGAGAGAGAAAGATAAATGTTAAATAAGATTCTGATCTAATGATGTTTTAAAGTGGTAGGCAAAAGTAGGCAGAAAAAATGAAGGTAGAATAACCTATCCCAAAAATCAATAGTTAAATTGTCACTTTTAATAATAAATTTGACATTTTTTGATTTTCAGGAATTCCGAAAGATTGTGTGAGACAAATGAAAATTATTTATAATTTTAAGTTTTATTCCAATTTCAAATTTAATGCCAAATTGGTTAATTTAATGTCCTTTGTCCAATATTTATTCAAGTAAATTATTTATACATATGACAAAATAGGTCAAGCCCATTGGGTCAACTCATGTAACCCGTCCAATTTGGCGGGTTGGATTACATGTTCCATTCTATAATAAAGTGGCTCGGGTTTACTCGAATGTTGGTGAGACCAACATCCTATCTTGGCAGAGCCTGATGTTTGTTGAAGTTAAATTGAACCATGACGCTCGAGTTGATAGTAGTAAGTAAAAATGGTATCTGGACTAACAATTGTAGCTTTTAATTTAATGGTAAACATTCGATCTAACAAGTGGTATCAAAACTCAATATTTTGTTAAAGGCTTAGCCACCTAGAGTTAAAGATCCTTAATGAGATTTCCAATATTTGTTTTTATGAAAATACAAGGTTTTGAATGTGATAAACTAACATACTTTGATGGTCAAAATTTTATTTATTGAAAGTATAGATTGGAAACATATATAGTATATATTGATATTTATTTATTGGATGTTATGATTCAAGGTTATACTTCCATACAAAAATAATGCATAAATACTTCTAATAAAAAATATTTTTCCTCGAATCTTAGATCGATGCAAAATTTATGAAGTAGCTTGAATAACGCTCTATGTGCATGAATTAAACATCATTCTAGTGCTAAATATATGAGATACTCTTATTATTTTCTATTTTGTCAAAGATGATTATGTGAATAAAGATATTTATAGAGAGCAAGAGGAGCAAAATTCATTGGAAGAAGAAAATAATTATGGATGCACCACAGAAGAATTTAAAAGGAAGCTCAAAGCCTCCTTGCGTTAATGATGACATTCAATTTGAGGTAACAAATTCTGAACTTGACTATAGCCCTCGTCATGGAGGAATAAACTCCTACATGAGAAGGGCTTCACTCGACCTGAGCACCCAGCGATAAGGATTTTAGAATTTATTCAAGAGATTAGGGGTTCACTCAAATGTTCTCTAAATCGGGCTAACAATAACAGAAAACCAACAACAACCTGCTGGTTGCACCCTTCATCAGATTGGATTAAATTAAACTTTGATGAGGCAGTAAAATTGTCCCTTAACAAAGCTAGTTGTGGAGGACTACTGCGGGATTCTCTAAGGCAAAGGCAAGGAGGGTTCTCTTACAATATTGGATAGTGTACACCTCTTGAGGTTGAATACTGGGGCATGCTAGTGGGGTTGGAGTTTGCGTGGAATTTGGGTTATCGCAGATTGGCAGTAAAGGGTGACTCAGAACTTGGGATTAATGCACTCCGTAGAGGCCCTTCAACACTCCATGAAACTCAGTTGGTTTCCAGGATACTTTTTTGGATCAGCAAAGACTGGAACCTTGTCTTATAGCACGTCCCACGAGAAGGAAATCAATGTGTTGATTGGTTGGCATAAGAGGCAATCTTTAGAGAGAACGAGATGCATGTCTTTAACCAGATTCCTAGTAGGATTGATACTCTTATAAGGGATGAAGCTCTGTTAAGCATTGATCCCTCTAGTTTTTAGTTTTAGTCTATTGTTTTTTGGGCCTTTGTGTAACACTCAGTATGCATCCGGTAATGTTATCATCAATTATGATATTAAGTGCAGTTATAATCACAACAGTTCATTTAAAAATTACGGTAAAACTTTTTCTTTTTAATAACGTTTACAAAATCCTTACGTTTACAAAATGTCTGTATTTAACATTTTTCAAACATGTGATCGTAAGTCAAAACTATTGTGGAACCATAAATACTATTGCTTAATATCATACAACGTCTATTTGAAGCTGCTAAGTGGTTCCCATAAACCAACGAAACACAAATACATAATTTGATGTTTTACCTAGTTTAGGTATATTCAATTTTATCAAAACTGCAACTGGATTACTTGTCCATAAATTCCCATCTTTTGATATGTTATTCTACATTCTTTTACCTTTCCAACAAGGTATCACACGTCTCATTTAGAGTTCTACAACTCTAAATACGCTTGCCATAAGTTACTTTTTTAAAACAATCAAAACTGCACTTTCAAGAACCCAAACATCCTTCACTGCTTTTTAAACTGCAGACGTCTCACTCATCTGTTTTCCCCCAAATTTTAATATGTTTTATAAGACACCTTAATATTCAATTTAATATATCATAAGCCTAATTTGGGTAAGAAATGAGAGAGATATGAATTTTTCAAAAAAGAGGACCAATGTTGCCAACTTCAGCATGGACAGAAACAACTCTCATTCAAACGCAAAATGGGCAGTTTCTATGACTCCAAATGACACCAAATTTTATGGCAACATATGGTCATCTTAAGTTTTAAAATAAGGTATGGTACGCCTTATTTGGACCACTGTGGAAAGAGTTATGGTCTCTCAAAGTTAGGGTAAAATCTCACTATTTTTTTTAGGAATTTCGGTAGTGTCTCATTTGTTTTTACAACTTTTTTCCACTTTATATAAGTGTGTTCCTATAATCAAAAAGGGTACCTAATTGACCAAAAGGGTGACATCCAAAGGATCAACAAACCTTGGTGCACTTACAACCCACGATATACATTAACTCCTCTCATTACTTTTTCATACATAATGTCCCATTGTCATTCATTATAATTAAACAACATTAATAACTACAATATGCTTTAGACCCTTCCATCACATACATCAATATTTACATTACAAAGTTCTCCAATGATACAATTATATTTACATCAACTATCGAATTTAACTATTACATAACCAACATAATAATCAGTTGACTTAGACACAAAAGCATGAGCAACTCTAAGCATGTCCACAACATCTCATACAAGACCAATGTTCATGCACTAAGTCAATGATACCAAATAAGCAACTATTATGTGCATCAAAATAATATCTCAACATGCCAAGTAATCCTCGTGCCCTCCTATGTACATGTCAAAATACTCCATATGCTCGTATTCACACTAGATGAGATTCTTGCCCAAAGCTTCTCCAGCAGCACTAGTGGTACCTAAAAATAGTGCCCCATAATGCGGGGTGAGATTTGGCAATCTCAGTAAATCATGGGTCCTGGAGGGTCACTCCACCCAATGGCTCACTCAAATGTGCAAACAACAATAATATCCATATAGTACATCATATCATCAAGCAATCAATCATTCAATCATGTAATCAACAACAAACTGGGCACAAATCCTAGAACATCAATCAGAGATATTGTTCAAGGACTCCATCATATAACTCCCGAGACATTCCTAGAGTGTTAACAACTCTAAAGCCAACGTCAATCAAAACCCCCATAGAGAGTCCTATCCAGCAGAAATCCCCCCAATTTCTACTGATCAGAGAACAGACAATCAGGCCTCACGACAATCAGGCCGCACGAGCAATTAGGCTCTATAAGCAATCAGGCTTCACAGACAATTAGGCCCCACGAGCAATCGGGCTCCACAAACAATATGCATATCTCACACAATATATTATATGCATAAACATACTTTATTAAACATTATCACAGGCCACAAATTCCAATCATTCCCAAAAGGACATGGTGGAGCGCACAAAGGGACTCACCCTAGGACACACAGAAGTTTACCTGTAAAAAGTTTCACAATCAAATTCACAAACCAACAAAGAGAAGCTTCCAAATCTTAATCCTGTAAAATTGGATCAACGAGAGTCAACCTACAATGATCATACCATAATATAATCAATCACATGCTTGAGGATACACAAGCAAACACAAACAACAACTCTCAGAAAAATCATAACTCATGACCATTAAACGTCAAAGTATGCCCAATTGTTTTTTAATTTCAACAAACCAATATCATCACTTAAACAACCTTATCAACCAAATCACCAATACATTCATACACCTTCCATCAAGCCACAACACAATTTACAATATTTTTTCTTAATTTCCTCAACATGGCCAAATTTGTACATAATGTGGCCAAGGTAATTTTTAACAATTCACAAGCTTAAAACTCTTTTTAAACTTCATAATTAATGATTCAAACAACCACCAATCAATTACATCATCCATCAAAGACTTCCTTCACAAATCATCATTCTTTTATCCTTGATAATTTATCTAAGTGTTGACATCAAAATCACTTAAACGTTTATTGCATTTCTACCGATTATTTATCCATATGAACAATAAATTCCAAAGAAACATAGTCATAACACCTCTCTAACCATGCTCACCAACATACACATCATATTATGTCCAAAATTTTGATCCCTATAAAACACTTAGTGAAATTGAGAAATCTTACCACCAATAGGTTCTTAGACTTCTAAAGATCAATATACAAGATTTCAAGTAACAAAAACCACCAACAATGGCTACTCTCACCTTACAAAACTGCCACCTTTAAACACTTGGACCTCCTCACACACTCACTTTCTCAAAGAATTCTTTTAGGGTTTTTAATCACCAAGAGATTCCGAGTATTTTTCGTATTGTAACTTTCTTGATTCGGTGTCAAAATAAAATGTTATAAATCAAGCTCTATCTCCGATGGTGGTTCAGCCAAGACATGTTTAGGGAGGAAGAAGATGAGATTTTAAGGCCAATTTCAAGACCAATTAGAAATAGCCACCTTTATTGACTTTTTAGTAAAGTTTCTAAAATATCTAAATTCAATTTACTTAATTAATCTTCTTGAAATCTTAATTAATTTCAAGACTTAGGTATTTTCATAAATTCAAGATGCATAATTATAGTTTAATAATTCTACAATACAATGTTTAAAAGATCCGGGCAATTTTTGCATAATTTCATTTTTGCCTCTATTCACAAACTAATTGTATTTTTCAAAAAATATCAAAATTCTTCAAATAATTATTTCTCTTGGTTCTATACACTTCTTTCAACATATGTCCATTCTCAGAATAATAATATAATTTTTGAGCCTCTCAGTAAAATTATATTGCGATATTTCATCCATTAAAAATTACTATTCATCAATTTTTCAGAAAAGTGTCTATCCACTTCCAAATTTCATTCTGAATCCAAATTCAACATTATTTTCACCAAATAATGTCTAATATATCATTTCATAATCTTAGGTTCAGTAATTGTCAAATTACCATTTTACCCTTCGAGTGCATTTTCATCCGAAATTCAGGATTTTCACCAATTAAACCCTCTAATCTACAATTCAATCATAATAATGTATTTTCAATTATGTGAGGTGTTATAATTCCCCCTTATGTAATAAAAAAAATGCATATGATGAGTTGAATGATAATTTGTTAAATTTGCAAGGGAAAAATTTGGCTAGTTTACAAAGTATTTCCTTTAATTGAAAATCAAATTGAATCTTTAAAAAATGTATATGATTTTCAAGAAGAGAAAACAACTTTGAATTGTGAAACCTTAACAATATTTGAAAATTACATTGATGTTAAAATTCAAGTTGAGAAACTATCATCGAAACCTTCCATAGTTGATGACCATACACGCTAATATTGGCTTTTTCACTCTTTTGTCCCTCATTAATTATTTAATAACTATTTTGCCTCTTATTCAGAACTATCTACCAATCTGCTCCTCTTTAATCGATTAAGCCAAAAATTTAATCAATTAAATGGTCAAAATAGGCAAAAATCGTTGACTTGAAGATTTAGTTGATTAAATCTCCCTATTTAATCGATTAAATCTCCCATGCATAAGGTTGTTCTTCTGATAAAAAGAAAGATTTAATTGATTAAGTTGAAGATTTAATCGATTAAATCTTCATTTGACCATTTATTCGATTAAATATTCAATTTAATCGATTAAAGAAGGACAGATTGGTAGATAGTTTGCAATAAGGGGCAAAATAGTTATTAAATAATTAATGAGGAGCAAAAGGGTGAAAAAACCCGCTAATATTCCATGCTTAGAAAAAAAAAGTGATGTTAGCGTGCATGAAAAATCAAATAACAATTGTGGAAATAATAGTTAGATATTGAAAATAACCATAAACCCAATATTTTGAAAAATGATCTTTGAAAGACAATAGCGGACCCCATATTTTTTATAATATGGGGCAAAAATAAATATCAATATTATAAATGTTATTAAGACTACAAGAAATGGCTAATTGTTTTAAATATTTTTTAGGAAGTGACTAACTATTAAGATTAATAGTATATTATTATTATAAAAATTATCATTATATATATATATATATATATATATATATATAAAAGACTTGAACACCAACACATTAATTTTTGTGAAAAAATACATGGACATCGACACGTTCCGACACGTGGTCAACGTTCTTCGACACGCGATCAATATTTTTTGTCACGCGGTCGACATTCATGTAGATCCAAATTTTATTTTATCATTTTAACTAAACATGAAAAATTAATTTATAAATTAAATATTTTTTGTTATGAAATTTGACATAAAAAATTAATAAAGTATGAAAAATATTTTTCTTTATATTTATATTATGAAATTTGAATATTTAATTGATTGTATGATTTATTATGGTAGTTATATGTATTAATTGTAATTATATTATATATATATATATATTTTAAAAATATTATTTAATATCAAAATCTATCCTAATGTGTCAGTAATATTTTTTAGAATTAATGTGTTGAAGTGTCATATCCCGCATCCTATGTCAGTATCAATACAACATAGTATAAAACTAAAAAAATATCAAAGTTTAGGAGGGGCGAGGGCAACCCACGTCCCTTTCTGTGTCCACCATCGTCAAAAGATCAAGTTGTTATGCAAATACATTAATTATTTGCAAATTTTTAATATCAATTTCTCAAAAATCTATTTACTTCAATACTTTATTCTTAAAGCAGTGATATAAAAGGTAAAAAATATAAAATAGTAAATTCAATAATTATTTATATCTTTAATTTATTGGTTAAAATATTGAAAAAATATATAATAATACGTTAATATTTAATAATTATTTTGAATATTTTTTTAAATAATGAATCTATTTGCTATTGTATTTTGATTTTTGAGCTTAACTTCTATTTTATTTATTTATCGAAATCACTTCTTAACATATGTAATTAAATAAGAGTTAAACGCCACACCAAAAAAGAGAGAGTTAAACGGACATTGACGGTAGAAGCTATATATTCGAGATTCTTGAATATGTATCTGTCGGTCTTCGAATTAGCAATAGCAACCTTAAAAGAATGGATTTATTGTTTCTCAAGAGATAAATTTATTTCCCTGAGTTAATTTTAGTGTTGAGGGATTTTCACTTTTATATTATATATATATATATATATATATATATATATATATATATATATATATATATATATATATATATAAATCTATTACACACACATCAAAATATGTGAGGGCTCATATGGATTAATGTGAGAAGAGAGAATAAAAAAATATAAATCCTATACACTTTTTATCATATGTAAAAGATAAATTTATCTTTTACGAGAGAAACTAGTGTTTTAAAAACCGGCTTGGATCAATCGAGTCGACCCGGATCTCGGTGACCCGGTGGATTCCCCGGTTCGAGTTGTCATTTGGACCGGTTCTGCAGTCAACTCAATTTGGACTGGTTGACCCTGCGGCTCGGTGATCCGATTGACCCCTTTTTTTTGTTTTGTAAATCTTCTTTTTATTGTTGCTGAGAACTCTTTAAATCATGTTTAAATTTTGTGGTAAATAGGATTAAAAAGTAAGATAAGAATAAAAAATGTATTTTGGATTAGTGCAGTTCGTTTATGTAATTTAGCTGCATCTTATAATGATCTCAAGAAATTAAACGAGGATAAACACTGATGGTCTCATCTCAACTGTGAACACTTTCTCCTTAATCTATATTTTATGTCTATTATTTGTTATCATGGTTTAGTTTATGCGTGTTATGTCAAGACACAAAAGGTGCATTTAGCTTATATTGCAATTTTAATCCAATGTTAGGATATGGTCTAGAGCTAAAAGTCTATAAGTATATAATATTTGCTATCATTGTGAATCAATTTATACTTTTTTATTATGTGAATAGTAAATTCGATTGAATCCAATTGAACCAATAATCTACTAACCCAATACTTCCACCGAATCAATGACAGGTCCGAATTTTAAAACAATAAGAAAAACAATAAACGCTAAAAGAATTTTGAGAATAATTTTTATTATTAAAAAATTAACGGGACAAACATTGTACCTTTTAGGGGAAATATTTTTGAGACACAGGCAATATTTTAACTATTAAAAATTGGGATTACCAATTTTGCTCTAGTGATAGAATTTGATTTGAGAAAAATATTTATTCTTTTAAATAACACAACTTATATTATTTCACTCTCACAAAGAGATGAGACCCACATCTTTATTTTTTTTGTCAACTCTCTCTTCTCCTTTATCTATCTCTCTCTTAAAATGATACAACTTACATCCTTTAAAATGACACACACTTTTTC
This sequence comes from Gastrolobium bilobum, assembly GCF_033153095.1. Taxonomy (NCBI): domain Eukaryota; kingdom Viridiplantae; phylum Streptophyta; class Magnoliopsida; order Fabales; family Fabaceae; genus Gastrolobium; species Gastrolobium bilobum. The sequence continues at coordinate 403,475 of NW_026898629.1, forward strand.
CTTTTTTTTTCTATCATTGAAACATAAAAAAGAATGGGCATGGGTGTGGCTATCATTGAAGGAAAACTCTTGTGCTACATATGAAAACTTTCTTTTTTACATACCCTTCTATAATTGTGCCACCTTTTTCTTTTCTTTTTCAGATAGTGAAGCTCACAATTTATCTCTATGACATGAGATAACTTATCTCCTTTAACGTAAGATTAATAAAATACATCATTGAAACATAAAAAAGAATGGGCATGGGCGTGCCCCGTTATTGTTTTTTCTCTCATTCCACTATGCTTTGTCTTTCATTGTTTATGTTTCATTGGTGAGATTTTTTTTTTTACCACCAAAGCAGAAATGATAATCCTTTACGTAATTTTATCCTTATATTCTCTTAATTAAATTAAATATTCTATTAAAGTTTATAGAATCATGTTGGTTTTCTGATATCGCTAACAATACACAGCACGCTACCCCAACAGCCATGGCTATTCGCTTCAACCCCATCACTCTATCTACCACTCTACCTGTAATTCTCCTTTTCTCCTATTAATCTGTGTTTGTTTTCCGAGAATACGATAAGTAAAACAATTTTTTTTTTCTGTAAATTTTTTCTTTCAAATGTTTATTTTTCTTCTGAAATTGTTGCTTCAATTTTCTGCAGAAGTTAGAGTTAAGAGGTGGAAATTCATGGAGCCCGAGCCTCTGCGTTAGCTCGCAGGTAGAAGGAATTTGAAAATTTCGAATCTTGCGTTTGTCCCAAACTGAACTTGTTTATGCATTCATTTTGCAAGATGGTGCCACAAATGCGAAAGGAGCGTCGTGGACGGCGAGTTTGGAGGCGAAGAAAATTGGTATCTTCTGAACCCATATTGTTTTTTTCTTACAGTTTGGACTTTTGGGGTTTTATGTTTATGCTTGCCTCTTAGCTGTTTGCTAAATTTCCCAAATAAAAAAAATTAAAAAAAGTGTTTGCATTGAGCCATTGAGCAAACGACACACGATTAGAAAGAAAAGCATTTGCTTTATTGTTGTACTTGTTGCCCAGTTTAGAAAGTTTACTGGGATTATCAGATTATGCTCAGGCTGTAAACAAGTTTTTTCAAGGTGTTCCTAATTGTGGGACTACTGTTAGTGCAAAGTAATAGCTAACTTATAAAGTGTTTTAATTTCTTTAGCTTAAAGAGTTGGGATTGCAAAGTGAGGTTAGGTGTTTATTTGTACTTTGTAGTTCTCTTGGGCATTAGCCTCAATTGGAAGAGGTTTTGCTTTTAAGTGCAAGTTGATAAATCAGGAAATGGTATTTCCTTACGAAGCATTTACCCAAGGTTGTTCATTTGCTGGAAAGGAAGGGTTTTAGTTGAAGCAACACTTTGTATTTTAGATAGGAAAGTAGAGTTAATGGTACTACCGTAGACTGATTTGTTGGATTGTAGGATTTGAAAGTAGACTGGAGCAGTGAAACAGAATTAGCAATCTGTATGCTGGAGTTTTACGTTTTGCACATGATAGCTTCATGGCATTCCAAGTAAACATGCTACAACATTTACAGAGGTATCTGTTGCTATTAAAGATCATAAAGATTTGCAAAATATAACTGCTTTTGCTCATCTCCTGTGATAAAGACAACCCAAATTCAATTTGATTCATATCTTTGCTTATTTTTATCATGGTTGGACATCTCCCTATATTTGGTATATATAAGTCTCAATTGATACTCATTTTCTGCTGAATCTTGATGCACGCAATAAAGGGGACTATGCACAGGAAGATTCTGCAATGCTTTTCTTTCTTCTTTTCTAAGTATTTTGGCGAAATGAATAACTGTAGAATGAATACTAAATGTTTATGCTGGTGAATAATAGTTTCCGTTATTCATGGTATTGCCACAGCCTCCTCTGATTAATGAGAATGTTTAAGCAAAAATTCATTTTGTTGCAGATAAAAAAGGATGAATATTTGGACCAAAAAATGGAACGTGTGCCTTTTCTCGAGGAGCAGGTGAGGATGATAAGGGACCAGGGAAAGCTCTTGACAATGGACATAGAGAGGTTATTGTTATCAGAAGATAATCGATTTGATTTTGTGAATGAGATAGCAGAGGAGGCCGAGGCTTATGTTGAAAGCAACAGGGAAGAGTATGGATTAGAGAAGAAGGCCATTCTTCATGTTTTGAGCAACCGAATGAATGATTCTGGAATTTACCGACCAGAGGCATATGCTGAGTCTGATCCCTTCAAGCCCGGGCCTCATTATTTGAAAGAAGAATTTACATGAGTCCAGATAAAATGTTATGATGAGATCTTAAACTATGGATAAGAATTTACACATTGCTTCACTTTAGAATAATTGATCTCCGTCTCTAAATTGCTGCTATTGTTTGTATGTATGCAAATTAAAGCTATCTTCAATACTCATTGCGAAGAAATTGAAAATGGATTTTGACTACCATTGCATTTGTTTTTGGGTTTGATGTTTTTTAGGTCGTAGGAGATTATTTTATTTTTTACAAATAAAAATGTCTAAGGTTTATGTTTTTTTTTTTAGTATTCTCATGTTTTTTTTTTTTTTTTACATGGATCCATATAAGTTTTACATATTTTTATATACGTATAAGGGATAATTTTATATCGTTGACGGAAAAACGTTAATCGTTTTGTTTTTGTAATCAACCTTTGCCTGCGTCGGACTTTAAAATCTCGTTTTGCACGGACACGAGGAATGGAACCATTAAAAAAATAAAATAATAATGATTACAAGGTGTACTTATATACTTTAAAAATAAGATTAATTTTTCACCGGACATTTTGTATATTTGGATTAAATCTTATTGGAAATATTTTTTAAATGATGATTTCTTAAAATTTAAGTACCTAAATACATGTATTTAGTTTACTGCGAGTTATAAAGTATTTTTAATGAACTTTGAATTCTTGATATGCATTGGAATTTACTTACGTATAGATTAATTTGCAAAGAGCATCCACAGTATATTTTTTTACTTCACGTAAAAGCATAAATGGTTTTTGCGGCTTAGTGTTGGATTCAAATGTGAGCTATCTTGTTGACTCGTGTACCAGCCAAACTTTATCTGATCCAAACCACAACCATGCATTCTGTAGAAAATCAGGTATTCTAGTTTGACCACTCAAAGTAACATTGGTGAGTTACATGCTTCTGGTTTAAACAAACCTGGCCACAACAAAACACATACCATTTGTTTCTGGGGTGGGTCCTGTGTTAGACAAATTCATTAAGGTTAATTGCTACAACTAAATCCTTGCAGAGAATCTCATCCCATCAAAGAATCCAATCCGTTAAAGCAGTTAAAGGCTTCTATTAACTCACTTATCTATCCTTCCACCAAAACTAAACTCACCACAACAACAACTCTCTCAGCTTCACATTCCCTTCACTTCTAGGCCTTAACTGAGTAGCTGATGGCCTTGTCAAGTCCACAAATACAAAGGTTCCTCTTAAGCAAGCTCCATAGCCGCTCCACCTTCAAGAACACTCAGAGAAACATCTTTACCATCACGAGCAGAAGCCAGTGCTGCTCTGCCATAACCATTGATGCCCCATCATCTTTGGCTGAGGTGCCTTGTATAAGATGGGGATCCATAGCTTTGCAGGGTCTCCGCGAAGAGATGGAAGATGATATTATTGTTCGACCTGATGGACTTGAAGGCTTCTCTTTTGCAGCTGTTTTTGATGGGCATGGAGGGTTTTCTTCTGTTCAGTTCCTCAGGTCTTTGCAAAAAAAATAATTTTGTCTTTTTGCTTGTTGCTTGCTTATTTTGTATCCAATTAATTCCATATTGGGGTGTGTGAACTGATGCTGGGTAGCAGTTTTTTTATTGTGTTGGCACTTGAAAAGAATTGAAAAGCTCCATCTTGCATATGATTTAGGCTATGTTTTTTAAGCATATTTGAATTCATTAACTATAACATAGCCTGAATCCTATGTAATTATGCAAGGGTAAAATTGCGTATCTGGGAAGTGGTTTTATAGTTGATGTATTTGGGGAGTGTGGGTCACAGTTTGTCTAGTCTTCTGCAATATTTTCAAATGTTTAACTCATCCCATCAAATCTTTATTTACAAGTTAGAGAGTTCATCCACCCATGCTTTCATTCTTCTTTGAGCTGTAAGGATAAGTTATTTCTTTTGATTCTGGTAAATGAGTTTTATTCTTTGCATAATCTGAACTGTGGATTTAATGTGCCAAGTGCCAACTACAGGGATGAGTTATACAAGGAGTGTCTTGAAACTTTACAAGGTGGGCTACTATTAGTTGAGAAAGATTTCAAAGCCATTCAAGAAGCATTACAGGAAGCATTTGTCAAAGCTGACACGAGGTTGTTAAAATGGTAAGCCAATAAACTAGTCTACAATGGATAGTCTCCATGAAATGTGTCTAAATAGTTACCATATGATTTTAGATTTGGTATTATTGCATTTAAGGTTTAGAGTTTAGACAGTATTTCATTTTTAAAGGCTTGAAATGAATGGAGAGGAGGATGAATCAGGTGCTACAGCTACTACGGTGTTCATAGGAGATGATAAACTACTCATTTCACATATTGGTGACTCATCTGTGGTATGTATTATCAATACTTATTGTGCCCCAACATGTTACATTTGACTCCAGCTTTTGATGAAAAATTCTACTTCTTTATATACTTTTCTCTTCACAAGAATTATCAAGAAATAATCTATCACGGGAACTGTTCTAGTCTTTAAATTAGGGTATCTTGGGGATTAAATGTCTTCAATATTACATGACTTCTATTTAAGCTCGTTTGTTCTTGTAGGTTCTATGCAGATCTGGAAAAGCAGAAGTGCTGACAAGTCCACACCGACCATATGGGAGCAACAAGGCTTCTCTTCAAGAAATCAAAAGAATCAGAGAAGCAGGTGGATGGGTGTGTTTTCCTTGTTCCTTCATTTTGTTTACATACTTTTAGACCACCTTCGCTAGTCAATATATATCAATGTTCTATATAATGAGAATTTAAATTCTGATATGAAAGTTGTCAGGACTAACTTGAAATTTTATAGGACATATAATCATTTTCTCTTTCCTAGTTTTATTATTCATGTATTGTGGGTTGGAATGTGGAGAAACTACACCATGTAATGTAATTTGTTTCCCACCAGGGAACCACAGTTAAATACTGTCACATAAACATCAATGTAGCTTCTTCCTACTGTAGCCTGTCATGTTAAATTGAGCTTGCGGTTGTTTCTTTTCCATAATTTGTGAAGTTTTTCACCACAATTGTGGGAGCCTTATGCAGTGGGCCACCCTTTTTCTAATGAAGGTTGTCACAATTCCTTACTTATTATAAGTAAAAGCCCATTATATGGCTGATGATAACTCAAATGTATGTTGTCTATAGATTGTCAATGGTAGAATTTGTGGAGACATTGCTGTATCTCGTGCATTTGGGGACATTCGATTCAAAACAAAGAAGAATGAGTACAGTCCTTAATCCCTGCATAATTGCTTCTTGTATAAAGGAATTTATGCTAATTTTTTTATCAATACTTCTGTTAAGTTTTTCCTAAGGGTTATTTACCTTTTGCTTGTGAAAAGGATGCTGCAAAAAGGAGTTCAGGAAGGAAGATGGACAGAAAAGTTTATTTCTCGGTAGGTAATCTTACGTGTGTCTTAATAATTGTTCCTTGCATTCTGTCTTCAATGTAGGTTGTATTAGATTAGTATTTAGAAAAGAGAAGGGATATGAATTGTTTTGTCTTGATTTATATCTTGCTAAAAAGAATAAATTACTAGAAAGACAAATGGAAGGCATTGATAACGTTAGCCTCCTAGAAAGTGTGAATGATACTTTTCTGTCCTTGGAAGTACTGAATTCCTTGAGGAAGAATGGTTCAAAGCTTCATTTTGATTGTCAAATGTTGAGTTTATGATTAGGGTTTTCACTTGCCATCATTAGCTTTGTTGTTTTCAGATTTTCTGCAACATACACTGAGAACAACATAAAAAGAAATTGATCTACTGTCACATTCAAATTGATCTTTAACTAATTTTAAAAACTCTTAAATTTTAATATAAGGATGCTTTTGTGACCCAGTGTACAGCTCAACAATGACTTGGTTGTTGCATGCCCTGATATTTATCAAGTTGCTCTTGGCTCAGACACAGAATTTATAGTATTAGCATCTGATGGCTTATGGGATTACATGAGCAGGTCTATTGCATGATCCTTATAATCATCTCTTTCTGCTACCTTTCTTTTTCTTATTCTTCATAGAATTACCTTCACATTCTTTCTACCATTTCAGCTCAGAAGCAGTTTCTTTTGTGAGGGATCAACTACGACAACATGGAAACATTCAGGTATACATAATGCTTTATATTTAAGGCCATTGCACTCATATCAATAAGCCATTGAAGTTGCAGGAATAATTTTTTTTGCTTATTCTTATTTCAGCTAGCTTGTGAAGCTCTTGCACAAGCCGCATTGGTAAGTTCTAACAAATTCTGAGGCAGTTGTTATCATGAACTTTTTATGTAGACACTTAAACAGTTTTAGTAATATATAACCATATACTCTGCAGGACCGACGTACACAGGATAATGTCAGCATTATAATTGCCGATTTAGGGTATGTATTTTCTCAAGTAAATATGACTTTGGACTTTGGTAATTGTTAGAGATATTAATATAAAACAATTAATGTGGTCATCACTTATCAACTTAAGTTTTTGGGTTGAATTGATGCTTTATATAGTATCAAAGTTTAAGTTAGCTAGTAAGTGATGACCACATTTATTGTTTTATATTAAGGGAAAAGTGTGTATAATTTTGAAGATGTAAAATTGTGTCATAAGAGAGAGAAAGAGATAGATAAAGGAGGAGAGAGAGTTGACAAAAAAAAATAAAGTTGTGGGTCCCACCTCTTTGTGAGAGTGAAAGCATGTAAGTTGTGTAATTTAAAAGTATAGACACTTTTCCCTTATATTAATGTCTCCAACAGTAATTAAGTTCTGATTATATGCCTGGCCTTTGTGAAAAACAAAACTGGGGCTAGCATTTAGTAAAATTCATAGTCTAGTTATGGAAATTCTTTCTATGAAGTGTAAAGAACCACTTCAACCCAAAACCCAAAACTTTAAGGTGATAGGTGATGATTTTTTTAATACTTTATATTTTATTCTCTAACACACCTCCTCACGCAAGAGCTCTTTGGGCTTAAGTGTGGATATGGCACAAGCTCATTATTGGTCTGCCTTGTGCTGCACAAGCCCATTTTTTTGGTCTGTCTTGTGCTTTTCTTAATTCCACCTGAAAGTGGGGGCAGTGAGGATCGAACTCGTGACCTTGTGGTTACTTAAGCTCTGATATCAGGTAAAGAACCACTTCAACCCAAAACCTTAAGGTGATAGGTGATGATCTTTTTAATACTTTATATTTTATTTTCTAACAAGAAGGATGGAATGTTTCCATAATCAGAGCATTTTACAAGGCGGAGTTCAGTAAAATGTGGTTTAAGGAATGAGAAATTATACTCTTATGTTACATAAGATATATCTCTCATGTCACACTCACATAAAAAGATGTGCCCCTCTCTTTTTTTCTTTTTCTTTTTAAAAAAATTAGTGGACCTCACTTAATTTATCTCACAACATAAGATAACATCTCTCCTATAACATGAGAGAAATAAAGCCCTTAAGGAATTTAGAAAATTATATTAAGTTGAACCTGCTGCAAAAGTGTTGTGCTTTTTTATTTTTTTTTATTAATCAAATAAGTTGATAATTCTTTTACCATTAATTACCTTGTGTCTTATTTTGAGTTCTTGCAGGCGGACAGATTGGAAGAATGTGCCACTGCAGCAACAAAATATTATATTTGAGCTGGTCCAAGCCGTTGCCACTATGGGAATTGTGTCTATTGGAATCTGGTTTTCATCACAGCTTTCTTTATAGATTAAACAAATGCCAGTAATGTATATATTATAGACAGACTTACATCTTAGAATCTACTTTGGTTTAGGGCACTAAGGACTTGTTAATTTTTTTTTGAAGGGTTCATTTTATACTGTGATTCTATAATTCAGTTATTGTTTTGCATGTGTTGGCCCATAATGTGTCTATGTCTTCTTCTTTTCAAAGAGCTTCGAAAAATGGTCCACAATGACCAGATTGAATTTATTAGTAATTAGATTATCAGGGGTTTGACTTCCTCAAGTACATTAGAAAATGAACAGTTTAAATATGTTTGATTTTTTATTAATTGTCTCACAATCTAACTTTCCTGTCAAGAGTTTTTTTTTTTTTTTCTAAATATTTTAATTTTTTTTTAAACTATAAAAATATGCTATTTCAAATACCTGTTTTATTTTTTAAATTTGTCTACTAGGAATCTAGGATCCTATCTTGTTACACTAAATGGTATATGACCAAAACTCTCTAAGCTTGGCTATAATATAAGGCATACAAAAATATTGATTTAGAATTTGTAGTGTTTTTAACTTTTTAGCGGTATCCATTTTGATTGAAAGGTTGTTCTAGTTCCACTACTTTAATAAATTGTTGGACATCGTTGCAAAATCCAAGTTGGATGGTTCTTTCTGGGTTCTCATGACAAATGAGATATGTGGCTTTCATTATCTTAAGCATGCAGAACAGATTAACTTCTATGCAGAACTTTAATTGATACCAAAATTAAGGAAGAGAAAGTCTAATGTCATTGTCCATCTTTGCCACAAAAATGCCTTCGATGAACAGTATATATGACCTGAATAATTAGAAAGATCAGGAAGCAAACTTTTTTACTCCGCATTCTATAAAGTTCTGTAGGAAACGGTATGTCAGCCACAGGAATTGGAAAGCCAAATTTAACTTTCTTTGACGTTGATATGAAACTATGTGCTGTGGCTGGATAAACTTTTTCTATATATACATGAGAAATATTATTCTTATTTTATTTTATACGAGCTCTTCTTTCATTTTAAAAATTTCACCCTTTTTTTTTGGGTTTCGATTTTCTCATGTGGTAGGAGAAAATTTTCTCATGTTGTAGACACATTTTATGTGGGGCCCACATCTATTAAAAAAGTAAAAGAAAATATTGCACAAAAATCGAAGGGTCATAAATAGAAGAAAACTCCTACGATATGAGAAAATGTTTTTCCTTTTTTTTTTTTTTTACCTTTTAATGGTGGTCCCACCTAGTTTTTCTCTATAGCATGAGAGAACTATTCATGTAAAATGAGAGTAGTGTAGTATTCCTATATATATATATATATATATATATATATATATATATATATATATATATATATATAGGGAGGGTTCTTTTGACTCCAGAGTAAGACTTTTAAGTTTTACTCCAAATCCCAGCCGTTGATGGACGGAAATCAACGGTTGTCATTAATAGTATAATTAATAATTAATTAATTAATATAACTTCCTAAATTATAACCGTTGGATGGACGGAAATCAACGGTTAGGATTGAGTCAAATGATCTCTCTCCTATATATATATATATATATATATATATATATATATAGGCAGGTTATATTTACAAACTTTTTTGTTTACAAACTACACTATGTAGGACCGGTCCTACATTAATCACACAGTGTACGACCGGTCCTACATTAGTGTAATTGCAAAAAAAGTTTGTAAACGGATCCTGTCCCATATATATATATATATATATATATATGTAGGAAGGATATTGTAACAACCAAGTTGTGTTACTACCATGTTACTACCAATCAATCTCACCGTTAGATCGATTATGTTGATCCAATGGTTGTATTTATTTCCATCTTTGTATGGTTATGATTCCCTATATTTAAAGTGAAAGCATTAAATATGGAAAATCATAACCATACAAAGGTGGAAATAAATATAAAATATTAAATTTGGAAAATCATGACCATACAAAGATGGAAATAAATATAACCGTTGGATCAACATAATCGATCTAACGGTGAGATTTATTGGTAGTAACTTAATAGTAACACAACTTGGTTGTTACAATATCCTTCTCCATATATATATATATATGTGAGTTTTGTAATTTTTATGTTACATGATAAGGGAATTCTTACGCCATAGAAACAAAAAGTCATGTGTGAGACCCATGTTAACACGAATATCGAATGATGTGTAGGAAAATTTTTATTCTCATGTTACATGAGAATTATAAAATCCTATATATATATATGTGTGTGTGGTTTAGCAGATGTACAGTCCTGCATCTAAGGATTGATGTTGTCATATAAAACTACGTCGTTTTACAGTGTGAAAGCATTAAATATAGAGAATCATAACCATAAAAAGGTGAAAATAAATATAATATTTTCATTTTTTATAATTAATTTTTAACATGAATTTTTTTTATCCTATCCAAAACGACGTAGTTTTTAGGCGAGTGACCAATACTTATATATAGTCACATTACAAATTATTTTGCTATATATATATGGGGTTTACATTTCTGCAGCTGTTGTATGTGCAACAATCAAATACTTGTCATATATATATTTGAAAGCATTAAATGCATGGAATCATAACCATACAAAGGATGAAAGCATTAAATGTAAGGAATCATAACCATACACATGTCATTGTTGTATGTAAAGCGGCTGCAGAAATGATTTTGCACACACACACACATATATATATATATATATATATAAAAGAATAACAAGAAAATATATATAAAAGAATAACAAGAAATGAAAATCAGTAGAAATGTAGGAATTAGTGTTCTAATAGAAAGTTAATGGGATAACAGTTTTAAGAAAAATTCTGTGTTCCATGGCTGACTCAATACATTGCATGACTAAGCTATTCACTAGAAATGAAGGCTTCCTTGTTCAGTATAGGAAGTTTACATTTGGATACTGTAGTTTAAAAATTAACTGCCATGCCTGCTTAGACAATGGATAATTGTTTATTTCGGTTATCCTTTAATTCATTATACAATTTTTTTGTTTAATTTAGTCCCTTCAGTCTTTTACTATTATAACGATGGAGTTATTATGTAATCAACTGTATACATTAAATTAAAAGTGAGTTTCATATATAGAGATAAGGAATATTATATTGTTAGTCTCTACGTGTGACAATTATTTCTTATTTGCTCTCCATATTTCATAGTAACTATATTCAATTCTCACAGTATTATAATGACAGTGGAGACCATAGAAAACCTTTTTTTTTTAATAAAGATTAATTAAGTTGAAAATGAATATTGTACATGAGATAGCAACAAATTTTATCTTTATCAGTTCTCCACTCAGACTCAAGTTTTGTTCCCACGAATAAGAGAAGTTACTCCCTATAACAAGATTGCTAGTTGGAAAACAAATGGTAAGACTTTATTCTCAATATCCATACATACATATGCAAGATCTGGTGTACATTATAAAATATCATACTTTATTGCCTCATAAGTCATAAACACACACAAGTAGTGGCTCCGGTGAACAAACTCGTCCATATATAATCATATCATATCTCCTCATACATGAATAAAACATTTTGAGGGGGAAGAGAGAGAGAGACAGAGAGAGTATATAAGTTTATTATATGACTATTGACTAGGTGTAGAGTTATTCAAGGACCCTTGCCAGGTTTCTTTGAATGCTTTGGGTTGGCTCCTGCTTCATCATAATCCAACACAAAATCATGGGCAAATAGCTTCCTCGAGTTAATCTTGATACCATCCTTCTTCATTCAAAACCAAAATGAAAACCACTTGTCATAAAAGAACAAGATAGATATAGACATCAAATATTGAGTTAATACACAATTCACAACAGTTCACAATTTTGTATGCAAATTGTTGTAAAAACCATATGTGACTTTAGTAAACCCAAGTAAGCATCTATATTTGCCTCAATGTAGCTTCATGAATATTTATCTCAAGTGCTCTGGCTTACAAGGTCCATTCTTTTCCACTTAAAAAAAAACAGACAGATAATAAGTTACCTTGTAAAGTGAGTGATGAGTAGGATGCATGTTTTCCCTGAAGCCTTCAGCCAAGCCTAAAAGTGAAAAATAAAAAAAATAAAAATGTTACATGTTTGGAACAAATTAAATGTCTGCAAAATTGTATTGACTTATATATAGAACTTTGCTAACCTGAAGATAAGGGAATGAGGACCAAGAGAAGAACTATAAGGAAGGTCTTGATCTTAAGAGCCATGGCAATTATGCAGGTATGTATGTATGGTTCCTCTCGTTATGCTTAGCTAGATTGGTACTAAGAACATGACCTGTACGTGCCTTGGCAGGAGCAACCCCTTTTAAATTTGGCGAGGAGAGAGCTCTTATCATGGTGTACCCCACCCAATAGCAACAAAGTGATGATGAAGTGCAATAACTTTCAGCCTTTTTAGCCCACAACACTTAAGTCAACTGTACTGTTCTACATGACTATATAATTAAGAAAAGACAAACAAGCAACATGTTTGCATGTTACATTGCTAGCATTTCCTTGCATGGCTCCAAATTAGGTAGCACTTACAACTTGTCCACCTTTTCCAAAGTCAACCTACTTTTTTTTTTTCTTCACCGTTAAACATCCAATTGTCCCAAAAACTTCAGCTATTAGACGGAAACAAAGAAATAATTTTATATTTTATATTATATTTTCACACGTCCATTATATAAGAATTCATTAAATTTGAAGGGTGGATAATACGCATATTTATTTACTTGTGTTAAGAAATTTCATAATATTTATTAAAAGATTATTAGAAGAACGAGGATAATTATTGAAAACTTGACAAGTGTACCGGTTGTACAAGTAATAAAATTATTGAGATATATAAAATCATTAATGTAGTCTTACCCAATAGCTTAAGCTTTTGGGTTGAATTGGTTTTTTACACTTTCTTTCAAGTGAAATTTCTTTGTTCGCACAGATAGGTGGGACTATGCATTGTCCACCCTTCAAGCCTAGTGGGCTCTCGTGTGAGGGGGCGTGTTGAGATATATAAAACCATTAATGTAGCCTTACCCAATAACTTAAACTTTTGGGTTGAATTGGTTCTTTACAAAAATGATGGAGTAAAAGTATTGTTCCTACGAGAATTAGATTTACTAATTCGCTATTTACGCTTAAGTTGGACAATTGATCAAGAGAATTGTATGAAAACATAACCAAATAATAAAGCAAGAAAGCAAAAATGGAGTTACTTGACAAACAATAAATGCAATCAGTGTTTCGTTACCCCAATCTCCCCTTTATATTATGAATTAAAACCTTAATTAAATGTCATTTTCATGCTACCAATCGATTTCTCTAAATTAATTAAGACTCAATTCATTGGCATCCTAATTCTTTACTCTTTTTAAAGAATCATAGTTCCCTGGTTGTTTGTCAAAGAAAATAAGCGTTAAATGCAAGAATCATAAAGATTGCTAACTCCTATATCTATCCCTAGAATCATAAGAATTACGATGAATTTATCACACACGATTTATGTACTAACATCTATATTGTTATACACTCACCCTAAATCAATCTACAAGATCAAACTTATAGAAGACATAAAAAAAGATAAATTCATTCAATATAAAAAAGAAATTTGACATTAAATATTATTCATAACATAAACATTTGATTGAGTTCCATGTAGCCCTAATTACAAAAGAAAACTAACATAACATAGTAGAAACAAGAACATAAGAAATCAAGAAAGCTTCCCTAAACTCCATTTGTGATGACACAGTGAATCTTCAAGAATTTCAGCGTAATCTTGCCTCCGACTCATCTCCGGCTCTCAAAAGCATGAAAAGCGCACTTCTCTAACGAAAACTATGTCTTCGGTATTAAGTGATATCAAGAACTCATGAAGAATAGTTTAAATAGGTATAAGAATCCTTGTTTTAAGTGAAAACCACATAATGAGCCTTACTTGGGTTGCAACCGGGCACTAAAACACTATGGAGCGAGTTAAAACACGCTTTGGCTAAAAGAACTTCACATATCAGCACGTTAAAACACGCTATTTTGACAGCAAAAATATGATTTTGTATTTTTGGTATAAATTAAGTTATATTTATCCGATTGATGTGATTTTAGTCTCGTTGGAAAGATAAAATAAAGATCTACAACTTCTATGAGGAACACAAGACCTAAATCCATCGTATTTGATATGAAAAATTGGTCGGAAGACAGCTTTACAGAGATTTTCACTAAATTATTTTTCCTCATTTAATGCTTTAAGTCCTTATAGCTTAACCAATACTCCAATGCTCAAATTCAACTCAATTGTCCTGCAAAACAAGCAAAAAACATTCAAATGAGTTAATAATTCAAAGTCAATGTTTTTTAGCCAAATAACTCTTAGTTTTCTTGCTTTTAACGGTTTTATAAGAGTCATGTTGTAAGAAAAGTTATTGTGTCATGTTACTGAGATTCGTTTTCCGTGCCTCAGTTTTTTTTTTTTTTTTTTTTTTGCTTCAAAAAATGTGAGCCCCACAAAATATTGTGTGTGTAGAAAATTTTACCATGTCATGTTAAAGGACAAACGAAAACCCCTTTAACTATATACAAGAGTGATTTTAGTAATTAAAAACATGATAAACTGAGTTTATCAACAAGAAGGATTGAATTCTGGAGCACTTGATCACGGAGATTTTGATAACATCTCAAAAAACCAATTGTCCTTAGAGTTAAGTTTAAACTATTAGGTTAATGCAGATGCATGATTTTAATCACTAAGATGCACCAATGGCATATAATTTATGCTATGTGCTTGTCTATTTTTAGTTCCACGTTGATATATGGTTCATATTCTATGGACGATCTTAACTAACTTTCAATACATGAACTAGGTAGTGGAAGATGCCAAAACCTTCTCGTATATTTCGATTTTTCCGTGGTACCACTCACCACTTTAGTGGCGTTGTGCTTTTGGTCCTCACATTTCGGCTTTCGTCACTTTTCTTAGTCAATGGATGGAGACAGACATGGAGAGTGGGCTACAGATGAATTCAAACAGAGAGTAAGAAGAGAGATGAATGTGGAATGCCTTAGTGGGTGCACGAGCAAAAAGGAGAGGCAACAGCATTACTAGTGACATTAAAGCAAAGAATGTTAACTTAATCATATTTTAGGAGACCATAATATATGTTGTTAATGATGGTTCTAATGGATCAATTAAACTTACTATCACTTTATCTGTTTTTGGCAATGGTATGTTGTTGGGAACAGAATGCTAGTAGGCACTTATTCCCACGTATATATGTACCATCCTACGAGTAATCTCCAACAATTAGAATCAACGGAGTCAGAAAATTTTGTGAGGATCATCGAAGCACCGACAAGCAATTCTTTTTTGAGAAACGTGTGTCGACACGTTCCGATACGCGGTTAATATTTTTGATACTCGGTTAATATTTTTTGACACTCATTTTTTTTAATTTTATCTTTTTAACTAAACATAAAAAATTAATTTATAAATTAAATATTTTCTATTATGGAATTCGAGACGAAAAATTAACAAGGCATGAAAAATTATTTTTGCTTTATATTTATTATGAAATTTGAATATTTGATTAGTTATATAATTTATTATGAACTGCTATATATATATATGTATTAAATATAAATCATATTATATATATTATTTAATATCAAAACGTATCGTAATGTGTCGAAATTTAATATTTTTTAGAATTAACATATTAACTTATTATGTTGTGTCTCGTGTCGGTATAACATAGGTGAAGAGGACAAAGATTTCAAAGTTTATACTAATTTAGGTAGGCAACACAGTAATAAATTGATACCTAACTATATTTGAAGAACTCTCTAAGGCAAACTTATGTTACACTACTACATAACTTTTACGTCAAAATTTAAGACAAAGATTTGATGAATTTGAGAAGGGTAATCGTCCCTCCTAACCCCTCCGATTTCACCATTGCCAACGAATGTTCAGTTAGTGTCAGAGCTGAAAATTGCCCAATATATGTAGCATGTGCCTATCAATATTGCATATATTCTTTTGCCCATTTTGATAAGATTTTTCAATGCACGTGGATATCTTTAACTTGCTTATATCATTATGTGCATATCTATCTTTGCCCATATGCGTGAATGTGCGTTGTCTACAAGTCCTTATACAAATCAATGGGAGGAAAGGGGAGCACTCCGGTTTGTGTGGCTTAGCATTGCTCATGCCAACAAATGGAATAAACTATATAATGTTCGAATAGGCAAAAACTAAAAGCAATTAGATAAATAATGTCGTTTATACACTCAGGATTCTCTTTCTAAATTGGTTTACAATATTTTTTTTTTAAGGGGCTTGACTTCCAGCACAGAATTGCGAGTAGCGGCATATCCACAAAAAGCAATATAGATGTGTGTGACACTGTTTTCTGAACACTGGAACTAAAGAGCCAAGCAGAGATGAATGCATTCAGTCACTGCCATACATGCTCAAAGTGGAGATGCTGTTCATTTTGGATGCTTACTTTGATTTCCTTTCTACATTTTCCCAAAACTGTGTGATCATTTTAGAAATGTATGTACACTTGTGTTCCTTCCAATGAGTGGTACTATATATCATATATAGTAGTCAAAGATTCCAAATTCTAATTAATAATTTCAGATGGAAGATGGGTTGGCAGAAATATAAAAAAAGAAATAGAATGAAATAGAACGAAGAAACGAAAATGATAATGGCGAATCTCTTTCACATCAAAACCACTGCTTTATGAGATAAACATTGGTGGCAGTCAGATCAGAAAAGCTAACCAGCACTTTCTCTGAACTAATTTAAAAGTAAGTTCCCCCACATTTGATCCCTTTCCTTTTCCATTAAAACTCAATGTGTATAGAACACAGAGAAACCTAACTTATCATTTTTCTTCTTTGAACTATTATGTCCACTTGGTACTAAGACGACACATATTATTAAGATGGCTTTTTAGGGGTCTCATGGAACACAAATACACTTGTTAAATCTCTTTTACTCTGAATTCTTCTTTCATATTCTGATCACTTGATAGATTAGTTACTGAAGCATTAATATTTGACTCTTGTCGTTGTTTGGGTTTTGAATGTGCACTTTCTCAGAATTAATGATAAAATTATTAAAAATAACTTCGGATAAATATCACAGAGAAATTGATCGTTTTTTTCTTTATACAGAATTACAATATTCTTATTGTTAATGTCCATATTTTTATCAACAGTTTCCTTTTTAGCATGGACAGGTATTTTTGGCGGGCATAATCACCCCATTAGTAAGAGCAGGACACAGTAAAATTCACACATGTAGCCCCCCAAAAGTCCTACTTTAGTCGCTGTATTCGCACACTAGTTGGATGATATATATCTTGCAAAATACTATTCTCATTTGACATGATATAATTATTTCATACTTTCTTACTTTCAAAATTTGACCCCTTTTTATTTTTATTTTTATTTTTTACCCTTTAATAGTAAACTCTAGCTAATTTTTCTCTGTAACGTAAGAGAACTACTTTTATGTAAAATGAGATTAGTATTTCTAATATATCTTTTCAGAAACCTACTAACTACTTATGACGAATTTTTTTGATGATTTCTCACATTTCATAGTCAATATCAAGCTTAGGTACGGTTAGAAATGAGTTGAATTTTGAACTTGATCAAGGTCAACACATATGATGACGTATTTATATTTGATGTATCTTAATTTTTTAAACTCATTAACCTTAAGCTTACAAGTTACTTAAGTCAGCATTTATAAATGTACAGGAGTTATAATTAAATTTCATTATTTTGAACAATAATAAATTAAAATAATTTTTTCTTTTCACTTAATTTTTAATTTCCTCCAAATTTTCTCTGTTTTCAAACCAGACACCCTAATACTTTCATGAAAAAATAAACAGTACAAGTTAAATAATAATAATAGCAACAGTGAAAATTTTCGTTTAAATGCTGTCTACTAGCACTTACGTTACAATCCTTATCCCCGGCTAACCAATGAGAACTTTCAAAAAACGCCGATTATAAAAGTGACGTAAATGAACAATCTGACAAAAAGGAGTAAAGATTTTAATTTGAATAACAAAATATTTTATGAATCATTTCATCACTTGCAGGAATAAATATTTTCATTACAAAATACTGTTTTTCTGGTGAGCAGGGAGCAAAATGTAAATATTTGAATGAAATATAACTTGCAGCACCAGTGCACCCCAAAATTGATATGGGAATAATAACTATAAGAAAGAAATTACATATACATAACTACTTCCGAATTGTTTTTCAAGTTTATTATAGTTCATTCCCTGATACTCATAACATCCCGGTCAACTAAATATTGAAGCAATTACACAAATAAATAGTCAAGTACGAGAATTAACAGTAATCATCAGGGTGTTCATCCCCAAATTTGGAATTTGAAAACCGCCTATGAAAGTAGGCAAACAACATTATTATACAATTTTATCTTAGTAACAAATAGATTCATATCACCATTGACCAAATCATTGTAAGATATACAGGAAAAATGGCAAAATGCCCAAGTGCAACAAAATTCACAAACTTTTATATAGAGAAGAAAAAGATAACGAGTACAGGCTAAACCCAGACGACTGCCTTCCAACAAGAGAAACAACAATCCACCGCGCTCTATTGGTTCTTTTGACAGCGTCACAACATAATATATGATTTACATACACATTTCAAAAGCAACATAAAACAAAGAAAGGGTTGGTGATTTCATGAATGCATGATGAGTTTTGACCTACGAAACCATCTGACATAAAAAAAAAAAAAATGCATAATGCGAGTAGGATGTAATCTTTCCCATCCTGTGTCAACAATAACAAACGACCCCCAGCCCAGAAAAACAAGTATGGAGAGAAAAATTAATATGGATGACAAACAACCTAGGGACAATTATACACAATGGGACGATGAAAAAAATAATCCAAGAAGATGCAGGGTTAAAAGTGAGAAAAAGGAAGAGATTCTCTTGAAACAAAGCACTTGGCTGGTGTTGATGAAAACCAGTTCAATCCTGTGAATCCATCCATTCAAATAACCCATGACCAGTTCAGGAAAAAACAATTTTCAGGCTAAAATGGGTTTAACTTCTAACAATATCAAATCCAAACCCAACATCCAATTAGGAGTAGCTAGTTCCTCAATGATGAATCATTTACCTACCCTCAGCTATCCAACCAATTACATGTCTCATGAAGGCCTGTACCCACATTTGCAAATTCATCCCTACCTTCTTCCTCTTGACAGAACTGGACTCAATGGTGCAAATGCAAAAGTCAGTGATGCATTGGTGATGATGCAAGAGTTAGTGACAACTTGAAGACCTTCAGACTGATACCTTCAGCTGTCTGACCATGGAGACAATTCGACACATGCAATTCCAAGACCCACCTCGACACACCCAAATGCATGCAGGTAGTTTATGACAAAGGATATGCTAACTCATGAACCTCAAACAGATATTGCACGATTTATAGCCAACTTGGCCCACTCAGCAGATTCTTTAATCAAATGATCTTCTGAGGTCAAACATTCATTTAAAAATTCTCTGCTAGACAAAGACTGCTGTATCAAAGAACCTGCATTGCTTCCAAGTGTATCAGCTAGATCTCCAAGGACTCCAATTGCTGTTTTCATAACCACTTCATCCCTGCATTAAAAAAGGCAACAAAGTCACCAAAAATTATGAATATATTACAAAGAAAAAACTGAAAAGAAAAAAGAATTTTTTGTCCTTTCTCACATGTCTTTTTCCATGTATATGCTATCCAAGAACTGGAGGATGTGAGGGGCATAAGGAATCAAGAGCTGGGTTTTTGATGAATTCTTAAACCCTTGAAAAATCCCAGAATATGCCTCTAATATCCCATTTCTCAAAGAATTAATGTACTCTGTCATTTCATCGTCAAAACCAGTTGTGTGGGCGTACATCTCTGCAGCAAGCTGTAGTGTGTTCATTGCATACATTAAGTATTTATTAAAGTTATCTCCTATTGCAAGAGCAATATCACCAATGCATGAGAATAGTGGGGGCTTCACAGAACGGTGCAAATTATCACTTGACAAATTCTTGAGAAGTTGTGTCATAATCCCATCACAGTATGGCAGTATTTTATCCTCCAATGCCCTGCATATGTCACCTACCACACCGACAGTGACAGCACAAACTTGGTACTCCTCAAAATTCTGAAGGTCCATCTCCAGAAACTTGTAAAATTCAGGCAGGTATTTTGCAAAATCAGGGCCTATCGCATAGGCAAGGGCTCCAATTGCTAGCATGGCCTCCTCGTGTGCAGTTGCATTTCTACAAGCAAAGACCCTGAAGAATAGACCCATTATCTGATCAGCGTACTGCAAGAAGACATATTTAGTAGGTTCTGAAGATCCTAGCTTCTGAATAATTACTTGCAAGCATCCACAAAGAAGGCCTATCAGTTCACTCTGATTTTTTCTTTCATCAGATGAAAGATTTTGTAACTCAAGACATTTGTGCAGCTCCACCATGATGACAGAAACTAGTTGTAACACCAAAGGAGCTGTTTCGTCTGTTGAACACCTTACTACTTCATTCAATGTTTCATATGCTGCAGTTCTCAATCGTGATTCTGTAGCATCCTCTCTGTGGGTAACAGTGAGAAGGGATTGAACAATTTCCTGAAAAAAGGGAGTTAGAGGAGATGTTGGTACAACATCCTCATAACCTTGGGCGAGAAAATACAGAGCACCACAGGCTTTCTCAGCAACATTGGGAACATCCTTCATGCTCTGAAGGAGAACTGTAATAATCTGTTGGCAGTTTCCCTCATTAATAATTGGTGTACCGATAATTGAACTGTGAAGAAATTCAAACATTCGTCCCAAAGTCCAAGCAGTGGTGTCTTTCACATGGTTATTTGGGTCCTTCACTAAAGCACTTAACATAAATGGTAAAGCATGATTAACAAGAGGTGCTAATTTGTCTGGGGAAGGCCCCTCCAAGATAGAGCCAAATGCATAAGAGGCAGCCTCCCTCTGTCTCCAATCTGGTTTTGTAATATTCTCCTCAATGAAGGGCATTACCAGTGGCACAATATCATCTCCAACAGTACGAGCAACTAAACCAAGGCATGTACCGCCTGCCATTGCAATATTCCATGCTCCTTCATCCAGATCCTGATCCTCTTCTTGTTTGAGTAATGTTTCCAACAGTAGAGGGATAAGTGCAGGAAGAGCTTGCTTGATAAAATAAAAACAAGGTATATCAGGGTCTCCATTGGAATCACCCACATATTCTTCCAAGATATCAGTCTCCTCATCACAAATTGTACTCCAAAATTCAATGGCTTGAAGAGCAACAGGCTCCTCATCACCCCTAACAGCCTTTGCTGTGATGTTATATATATCCTGGATGTAAGGAGCCAATTTCTCATAATACATGGCTGCAATTGATACCAAACATTCAAAAGCAGCCTGTCGTATTTTTACTTCAGGGGACATAGTTGTCTCGCAAACAACTCTCATGATATAATCACGCTCCATATCATTGCTAAAATTAGCCTGAGCAAATCCAAGAGCATTATATAATGCCCTAGTAGAAGCAAGCCTAACATCATTGTTCCCTTCAGATGCATTCATACCTTGAACTACAGCAGTGAGTATTTTATTTACATGGTCTTGATCAACAACCTGAGGAGAGACTTCCTCACACAAATATCCCAGAGTCTCCAAAGTTGCTTGCTTGACATGAGCAGGAACTTGATGAATATTTGATAAAAGTGACCCTATCAGCTCAGGCCACTGTTTCTGAGGAAGTTCAATTCCTGCAACTTTAGCAATAACTTGAGTTGCCGTTGACCGAGCATCAGGCACAAGAGAACAGAGTGTTTGCAGCAAGCATGACTTAATCTGGGTCTTTGCTGCAGAATCCAGTGACAACCATCTCTGAACCAATTCCCGCTTTCTGTTTTCATCCTTGGCATCCAATGCATTTTTAAGTATCAAACCTGCCAACTTTCGGCTCTCAACTGGTTTGTCTTCACTTGCTAACTCTCCGGAGAGAGAGACCAGGAAACCATGAAGGTTTTGCTCCTGAAATTGTCGCAGACTTTCTTCAGCATGCTTCCGTACGGTACCATCAATGGATTGAGCATTCAAAAGCACCTGGGTAACTTCCATTGCCATGCTATACCTAATGGCACAAATCAATTAGCTCTTAAATTTTCACTGAAAATTGAAAATTCAATTAAAAAAAAAAAACCAAGGCAATGAATCCATTGAAGAATAAAGTTTTTATTAAATTACCCCAATCCCAGATCCAGAAATCAACTAAATGGCCAGCGAGTTGAGAAGTCATACTGTACCAATATCATTCAAGCAGGAAAACAAAGCAGATATAACATCATATAAGACCCCGGAACGAAGCAGGAAAAAGACAGCCTGCAGAAATCTATATCTAAATTGAATTTCTCAAAGTAGCATATGCCCTATATGTTCTTTGATTAGTTGAAAACGAGGCAGCTAGTTCATATGTGTCAAAAGATCAATTTTCTTCTATCTCTGGATAACTTGTTAACATGAAAACATAAAACTACGTAAATCTGTCATCAAGTGCATAGGAAATACAGGTGTTGTGGCCACAAGCCGCGTTGTCTCAGACAACTGATTTTGTGCCCTTCATGTCTCATCTAATCCAAATTGACCATTAAAACCGGCCATAGATTCAAACCGATGAGAGAAA
Organism: Gastrolobium bilobum; assembly: GCF_033153095.1. Lineage (NCBI taxonomy): Eukaryota > Viridiplantae > Streptophyta > Magnoliopsida > Fabales > Fabaceae > Gastrolobium > Gastrolobium bilobum. The sequence goes on from NW_026898629.1 coordinate 426,191, forward strand.
ATCACAGATCGAATACGAGTCAATACAAAAACGCATCCAATTCGATCATAATCCAAACAAACAACAAAACCAACGAATCAAATCACCCTAGTACGATTGGGATAAGAGCAAAACGAAATCCAAAAACGCCCAAACAAAAATTCAAAATTCAAAAATAAAAAATAAATAAATCGAATCGGAGATCAGATTAACATAATTACCTGAAATCTGAGATGAGATCTAAAGGAACGAAACAGATAAGGAGCTGAAGAGAGTGAGTGAGAGAGAGTCAGAGCGTACTGAACTGAACAACAAGAAGAAGCAACACCAACAGCGGTTACAATCACAAGCTCTGGACTCGAATTAAAATTAATAATAACAAATATTATCTAAAAGCACACGTTAACAAAAAAAATAATACAAAAAGAATAATAATAATAATATCAATAATAATCGAATTTCATTTAAATAATAATAATCGCATTTATTTATTATTGTTATAACTATTATTTGGTCTCCAGATTAATTAATTTATTAAATTAGAGATTAGAGTGTGTTGTGCTGTGTACAGCGCGTAAAGGCGGTGTCTTTTGCCCGGGCGACGGGCCCGCGTTTGAATTGAATAAATTATTGTTTTTGTTTTTGTGTGTTGTTTATTATTATTATTATTAGGGATTAGTGTTTGCTATTTTCTTTTTTTGAAAAAAATATTTATCCTTTTGAACGATACAACTTATATCATTTCACTTTTATAAAGAAGTGGGACCCACATCTTTATTTTTTTTTGTCAACTCTCTCTCCTCTTTATCTATCTCTTTCTTAAATAACATAATTTTACATCATTTAAAATAACACACATTTTTTCCTTCTTTTTTATAAATCATATATATGTCTTACGGAAGACAATTCTGTTAGGGAAAGTTATAGAATTAAGATTTTAAACCTCTTCCGAAGATGATATTGTGAAGAATTGAAAACATGCTCTCATTCTCATCTACTTAGCTCTTATGTGTTAACAGAGCTATTTGGTAGTTTTGACATTTTAAATGGCATATAATTATTTCATTTTAATCAAAATTATTGTATTCTATTGTGAAAAAAACAAAAAATCATAGTGAAAGAAGGTGAGAGGTTTTTTAATTTAAATATTAAATAAAAAATTAATTTTAATTAAAATATTATTTTTTAAAAGGAAAAAAATTTTATTATTATTATTATTTTATTTTTTAGGGTATTGGTATATCATTCATTATTGAAGGAAACCAATTTGGTAGAAAACCATTTGAATTATAGGGGGAAGAAGTCAAAGATATCAACGCCTATTGTTGTTTCATTAACTTGATGACCACCATCATAGACTCTCTCTTTTTCTTTTGGTAAATAACCACCATCATAGACGCTATTGTGAATTGTGATGGCCTGAATTTCATTTTTCTTGTTGTCTGTGGACCCTTTTGTAAAAATTATTGTGCAAAGGATTAACCGTGCATTTAAATTTATTTTGTAATTCCACTATTGTTAATATATATATATATATATATATATATATATATATGAAAAAACATTTCGCAAGCAGCTTGAGATAAGTTTATTTCCGGCGACTCCAAAACTACGTCGTTTTGTTTATTTATTTCCTTATATTAATTTATTCACCTTTAAATGGTTATGATTCCTTTTTTTTTTCTCTTCTTTTATCACCATTGATTAATCTTTGTACGGTTATGATTTAGTAGCCGGAGATGAAGTTATCTCCGGCAGCTTGAGAAATGATAAGTCCATATATATATATATATATATATATATATATATATATATATATATATATAGGGTGATCAAAAGTAAATAAAATAATACTTCATTTCATATTAAATATGATATTTTATACATTATTTACCACACTAAATGAATTTAACTTTTCATGTAATTACTATTATAATTAAACTATTTCAATAACAATCTAAATTTGCAAAGCATAAATGAAAGATACTGAAAAACAATTACAACCGATCAAAGTAAAACTCTTATTTCAATATCGAAAATTTGTTAGTACAGCATAATCTCTAATATTTATTAATTATTATTATATTAAACAAGGGCAATGCTTTTCTTGCATGAGAAAGTATCTCTCATACCACATACCAATAAAGATTTGAACTTTTATTATATTTTTATTTTTTTAAGTAGGGGACCTATTAAAATTATGTCTATAATAAAAGATTATTATCTCATATTGCATAAGAGTCTATTATCCGTTTAAACAAACCTCTAAACATTTATGGTAAACCCAACATACAGTATTCGACGATTCATTAAAGATCATGAAACCTTAGCAACACGCCATAATTTTCCCATACTTATCTGACATTTGGTGGTTGGCATATTAGTATGGATTAACGTTAGTAATATAATACCAAATGGTGGTAGCTCAGTTGGCGCATGAGAGCTAAGCAGGTGGGGGTAAGAGCATGTATTCGAATCTCTTCAGTATCACCTCTGAGAGGGGTTTAAAGCTTTAATCCTGGATCCGCCCCGAATCGGATTAATTGCGAAACAATGAACCGATTGGAATATTTCTAAAAAAAGAAAAAGTTAGTAATGTAATATATTTTTTAATATTTTTTTTAAATTATTTTATTATTAGGTAAAATCTTATATAAATTTCACTAAATATCTTGAAGTCTTGAACCTACCCAGTCCATATTAGTGAAAACAGCATAAAATTTCACTTAATAACTAAAAAAGGATTAAAAAGAAATGTCAAAGATTTTAAAGTATTTTTCGATCAGGATGGTAAAACTTAATGTACCCAAATTAAATTCATAAAGATTAGAGTGAGAATTTAAATAAAGAAAAAAATGTTACTGCAGTTAATGCAGATAAGTTATCTGCATTTATTCTCAAAACGACGTTATTTTGAAATAAATCTTTGGTACTACTATTGTACCAAAGATTCAATGCATCCCACCAATAAAAATATTACATGTCAATTAATTTTATTTTATTTTCTGTCAATTTTTTTCTCTTCTCTGATGTGTAATGCTCTCATTGATAAGATACACTGAATCTAGGTACTGCAGTAGTACCAAAGATTTATTCGTTATTGCACCACTAGGGATAGCCTAGTGGTGTTGGGTGTGTTTAGTGTGTATTAGGTGTGCGGTTCGATTTCCTGTAATGTCCAAAAAAAAGATTTATTCGTTATTTTAGTATTGAAATCTTAAAAAAATTAAATATATAGACTATTATAACCCTGAAATAAATTAAAATTATAAAAATACTATAATTTCCGTCTCAAAATAACATCGTATTGCGCATGCAGCATATAACTTATATGCAGTAGTCGGAGAAAAAACAAAACCTTAAATAAATGCTTAAAGTGTATTTTTTTATTCACAAAAAAAAAAAATCGTAAAGATGCTCGTGAGTCGTGAGAGTTTAAACAAATGCTGGAGTACTGATACATATCGCTGATATCAGAAAAGAAACTCTTCATTCATTGTAAGTTTTTACTCTCATTGTACTTTTCTTCTCCTCTTAAAACACATGGCTTCATCAATGTTTACTATTTTTTTTTACAGTGTTCATAAATTTTAAGGGTTGTTTTTTCTAATGTTGCATAAAATAACAAACCTTCTTGCTTAAACTATAAAAAGATGTGTCATTTAAAAAAAAAAAAAAAAGATAAGACCCACAATTATTGTATCTATAGCATGATTTTGAAAATTTTTGGTAACATAATTCTTATATTTTCCAAATTTTAAATTATTAATTACTTTTACAGTTTTGTTTCTACGTTTTATCTCTTTTCAAATTTCAACTGTCTATATTTTAAAATGATTTCTCTTTATTTTATTTACATTAATTTTTAATATTTGTAATTAATTCTTTTCAATTCTCCTTTTTTACTTAAAATTTGTTTTCCCTCTCAAATTTCAACTATTATATTCTTATATACTAAATTAACAAGTGTGCTGAGCATTACACAAAACTATATTACTTTATCATGAAAATGGCTTAGTCTTCTATTTACCTTTCTTTTAAAATGACCCATATTATTCTTATTTTATTTATTTTTTAAATTAATTATATGTATTTTTTATAATTTTAAGTTTTTTTAATCTATGTTTTGTGAAGTCTATCTAAACTATTTATGGAAAATATCCTTTATAATTTTAAATATTGTAATATATTATTTTTATAAACAGCAACCGGTATTAATCCAATTAAATTTGAACCTCTCCGTCCTTCCCACGAGCTAGGGCTTACCAGAATCGAACCTATTACTCTGCAGATCAAAAACTTTTGGATAATTAGAATAAATATCGTAATTTATTCTAATTTATACTTTCTAAACTTTACCTAAATTAGAATACTAAATACTTCTTAGTTTTAATAAAGTCCAGCTAAATTCAGAAATAGTTATTAAATGTAATAAAATGACTAAAATCACTTATTCTACAAATATCACCATGAAAGTAAAATCATTGTTATTTTTTCAAGTACAATTATGTCAGAAAATTTGACAAAAAAGGATCTAATTTTATAGAATTTTTTTAATTGTTATGCTTAAGTTTGTGAAATCATCTCTACTCTTTAAACAAAGACTAACCTCCAGACTGATAGTCCTCTTTCCTAAACGAGAACATCCGTTCTAATGTATTTACTCGCTGCATAATCAAACTCGTATAAGAGCAACGCTATCTTTTTCTTCCCATGCAAGTTTAACATCTGCGTTGGGCATATTTGTCGATTAGCCCAAAAAATTGAAAGAAAAAAAGAAAGAAAAATATAGCACTTGACAGATTAGATTCCACATACTTCTGACAGCATGATCAATCAATGATTTCACAGATATCCTGATTCCCATGTTATCCCAGTTGTGGACTTCAACAAACCCTATAAACTCTATATCACTTTCAATAGAACAGGATAAAGGGGAGAGAGGGTTTTGGGAAAAGGGAAGGGGGAAGGAAATCAGTAATGATTCCCTTTCCTAGTTACTCTTTCTAGTTTTCATGCATATCTTTCCTCATCAAATAGGAAGCAATGAGGGGCAAAATTACGAGTTGAGCAGCGGAAATAATAATGGAACAGAATAGACTTGATTAATCATTACCTAAGCGATGCATAGGCGTAGACTACGGTGAAAAGGGTAAATATACCAAGAGTAGGGACAAAAAAAATGAGTTATATAGACACGTAAATCCTGAAGGGGTTTGGGTAAGCTTATATTAGCCAAAAGCAGCAACAGAGCAAATAAAAAAAAAAAAAAACAATCAATTTACTTCCCCCACATGCTGCATAAACGGCCAGTTTGGCTCACAGATGTCAAGCGGGGAACTGCCATCATTATCCTTTGAATCTCTGTCTGCATTATGCTTCACTAAAAACTCAGCTATGGCTTCCCTCTCACACATAACGGCGTAATGTAATGGAGTTTGTCCATCATTATCCTTCCAAAAAGAAAATATAATATCAATAATAAATTTGACATCAGTGTTAATAATTAAAAGATGCGCAAAAGCATCTTCAAAAGCCTAAGCTAAAGTTTGAGATTGTGCAACTTATGCAGTGAGGAATATTGCCTTGTTCAAAATCCAATTAAGGTTCTGTCCTGTTTTCATTTTTTAGAGTTATGGCGATGCCAATAAAGCATACAGATAGCTCTGGACGGTTTATGTTAAAACATATTCATGAATACCTTGGGATTTACGTCAGCATTCCTACCGACAAGCAGCTCTGTGGCATTAAGGTGACCACGATCCACAGCCCAGTGTAATGGTGTCCGACCCTCACTGTCTGCAACCATTTCAAAAATGCATGTTGATAAAGAATAGCAAAAATAATAATAGTAGTCAAAAGCAAATATTAAGTTTAGACAGTAGCATATGGAATAATGAAACATAGATACTTTCATAAGCACGTTGATCCTTATGAATATCGGTAGCTGACTGATAACCCACTGTGGCATGAGATAGTAATACCAATCACAATAAGAGCACCGACAATCTTGTGATGGGCAATCTTACTATATTATCTCAAGCCAGATTGGCCATTAAACTCCTGTTTTCATATATAAATTTAGGGTTTTATAATTCTCATGTTGAAGGAGAATTGAAATCTCATGTTGTAGAGGTAAAAAGCATGTGGGACCCATGTGTAAGAAAAAATTATATGTAGGACCCATGTCAGCACGGAAATCGAAGGGTGTGTAGAAAAATTATAATTCTCATGTTAAATGAGAATTATAAAACCCATAAATTTAACTTACAAACAGTTGCTTACAAAATCCATCATTTGTTAAGGAAATGTATTATGAAATACAAGAACAATTGTAATGTCAGTATAGTTAATTCCCTCCCTATGTATCAAACTTTCTCTTTTTTGAAACCAACAGTGAATCACAGATATTACTCCTACCTAAGAACATAGGTGCAAGAGAGATCAAGTGCGAATGAAAAACTAGGAAGAAACATAAGGCAAGACAGGTTTCTTCATTTCAGCTAATTTTCATAACTGAAAGCAAGTACTACAAGATTTATTTTGTTTTTGCGTCACATCAGTTATCAGTCCACTTTCTATCTTCAAATAGGACTTCAAGCTAGTTACTTAAAGCTTGTGACAAACAATAAGCACCTATATGATCTTGTTAGGCTTGTCAAGCAATGCTGCTAAAATTCCCGTAGATGTTGTCTCACTAAATTAGTGAATGTACTTCCTGATGCGTAGCACAAGTTTTTATGAGCATGGTCCACTTACAAACCAAAAAGTAAAAACAAAATAAAATTATTGACAACTCAAAGCACACTTGAAGATAATATAAAAACACTATGAAAAGCAAATAGCGACAAATAACTCACCCTTCAAATTCACTGAAACACCATTTTCAATACACTTGAGCAGATTATCCATATCTCCTTCTCTGGCAAATCCATGAATGGCATCCATTTTCCTGTAAAGGAAGATAATGAAGCATGACATCTATCAACGTTTTGTTCTTTCCAGAAACTGTACCCTTTTGACGATGAATCTTTTTTACTTCTGAATTTTATTGTTGTTTAAAGGTTATTCATAAGATAAACTTGATAGTTGGTACTTTTCATATTGAAATAAGTCAATAAAATGATTAAGCTTGCTAATTTATAATTAAAAACAACCTTGTGATCAGCCTATAAAATCCTCCTGAATGTCAATAGCTTAAGGGGGGAAAATTCACACTCAGAAGTCAGAATAGGTGAAGGTGAGGCTTGATGATTAGTGTAAAGACAAAAGGGTGATGTACGAGAAAGAGGAAATTAGGCATGACAAGTAGACAGTTTAATATAAACACAAGGACATTAAGAATGACAAGTAGACAGATTAAAAATAAACATGAGAAGGAGCAATATCAAGCAAAGGATAGAGAACCATGCCAAAGATTCTATACTATCTTATTCCCCATCATTCAAAGCATAGAAACTTCAAACTTGCCAATATAAGAATACTGTATTAAGTTCAGTACTTGTTCCTTCTGGACTCAGACGCAAAACTGCCTATCACAAGGATTCCAAACATTTCAAATTTGCAAGATATACTTCCATTTTTCAAGGAATAATTGTTGCAAAACAAAAGTAAATGCCAAGCTTACCTATTATTAAAAATGCAAATAGGTGACTATCCAAACCACAGAGAACTCCAAACAAAGTAATTGTGCTAATTAGTTATATGAAACAAGGTACCAAAATCATAAATCCAAAATTGTACTGCATCCTTAGAAAGAGGTGACTTTGTTGGGAGGCACACATTGGGAACTTAACCAATGAATATAATAGTAGTGTTGCAACTCCCAAAAGAAAATATTAAATTAAAAAAATCAAAGAAGGTTGTTTTGATCCCTGGAAGTTGCTCCCGATTTAATATGACCATTTCCAACACTACTAACCCACAAAGAAGTGTTTTCTCCCTGTTCTTTTAAACTAACCATTCAATTTGTTACATTCTAAATTGGCAAGACCTCTCATCATTTTGAGTGTATCCTAGCTAGGGGTGTAAATAGGCCAGCAGCCTATTACAAATAGTCAAATAGAACAAGGCTTCAAAAAAAGTCTATTTAGAAAACAGACCATAAGCTTTCTGTTACATGCCAGGTCTATAAGCCTACAGAACGACCTATATCATATTATTTATTTTAAATAAAATAAATAAATTATTATTTTAATGATTTTGAATAATAAAGTAATATTATTTTAATTATTGAATACCTATTAGGCTAACAGGTTTAGGCCAAAGTTTTTGTTTTTTAAATATAAGTCAAACCAGACTTATAATTATAGTTATCAAATGCGGATTGCAGCATATCACGACCAACCCCAAAAAACGCTATAGCGTTCTAGTGGGTTGCGGTTGCGGAAATAGCGGAATAGATATATGACAGAAATAATGACAAAAAGAAACATTTTTTAAAGGCAGAGATAGCAGAAGTGATAGAGAAAGACACAGATAGACTAAAAAAACCCTTAAATTTTTTCTGTTACACATTTAAATTTAGGACAAAATTGACATTTTGCCTTATGACAGCAATATGGCCGCAAATGCGATCAAAATGGCCGCTATTGCGTTCCGGTGCAGCGCAGCGCGGTTTCTTGTGGCGAGGCACCGCAACGCCTATATGGTGCTATTGCGGCGCAATGAACTACTATGCTTATAATTCAGGCCTACACAAGGCTAACAGACCAAGTCAGACCTAAAGTATTTTACACAAAACTGGCCTATTTAAGCCAAAGCCTAACCCAACCTATTTACACCCCTAATCCTAGCATATAAAATAACATAGTTATGAAGAGAAACAATCTTATGCAGTGACTCCCTTTTACGAATGAGCACTGGTAAACAGCTAAAAATAACACTTTTAGTTGAAGAAAAATAAAGAAGCAGGAACCTATGAACCAAACTGTATCAGGAATAGCAGGAATAGCAGGAAAAGCAGCAAAATGAACATTCATATTACCAGAATGAAGTCTGATTTTTTATATTTTATTTAGAGAATAGTAACAATAAATTAGAGATACCAAAAGGTATAATAATATAAAAAGACCCAAGATAAGAGGTGCGACTGCAAGAATCACATCAAAGCCTTTGGAAAGGGTCCTGCCAACATAAACAGGACTAAAGAAGAGGAGAGAGAGCGTCACTATCCCAGGCGAGGATTAGCCTCACTCTCAAATAGTTCAAGAAACCTCATAAGACCAAAAAAAATGAGTGAAGAAGCAAAAACCATTAGAATTACCCTTTCTAGACAGATGTCAGGGTAACATCAATGAAATAATAATTACCACCATATATATATGCACTACAAATTAGCTATGAATTTCCATCTAGATATATGCACTAAAACTCATGCAATTTGAAGTTTTAGGAATCTTACGAGTCACTGCCATGTTCTTCTTCATAAACAAAAGTGCTGAATACTGGTCCCATTGGTCCCTTGGCCTCTGAATTAGGGCCACCACCATCTCCACCTTTGCCCCTCTGTGACAGACACAACAGGAGTTTAAGTAGAGACAATACAAAAACAAACACATTGAATGTATGTGATCATTTTACTTTCATTTTAAATATAACTTTTCTTCCTTTTGATGAAAAAGAGCGATTCATCCATCCAGAGCACAAGAAACAGCTTATTAGCTCACCAAAGATGAACCATCAAGCCAAGTAGGATATAGCTCTGTCACAATATCAATGTACTTCTGCATTGCATCTTCAGGAGGCATAGCACCCAATTTCTGCCACGCTTGCCTAGAAATGGAGAGGAGTTAGCAACAAAGCAAATTTTTGTTATAGGGAAAGAACCTTATTTGACCAACTACGAAAAAAGGCTAATACAATAATAGTCAATAGTAGCACATAAGATATTCCCCACATTCTCAGCTTTAGTAGTGCAAACTACAAATACGTCCAATAAGCTCAATAATCGCCAATCCCACATTACATACATTGAACAGTACACAAGATTCCAAATATATATAATTAACCTTCAAAGCGCATAGTTGCGTACTGTTAAAGCTCTTTCCTTTCCTTTTTTTTTTTGTTATGGTTTTTCTCTGCAGTCTCGAACCGAGCAATTTTAGAGAAAACAATGGCTATAAGAATAGTGAGTACCATTTGGCTCGAGCTGTCATTTTGAGGGGTGAAGGTTGGGGCGTGCTACAGGGACCTTCGGTGGCGATCTTATACAACCCGTAAAGCTGAAGCTGAACGTCGCTGGACACCTTCTGCGAGAGCCGATCGGCGGCGGCGGCGGCGACGAAAGCCGTGGCGGCACTGAAAGCCTCGTCTAATTCAGTGCTTTCCACACCTTCCCAATCGTCTTCGTCGTAGTCATCGTCGCCGCCGTCAACGCTTTCGTTCCTCACGCTACCTTGCTCGGCCATCACCGACTCGTCCTCGAACCCGAACCGTTGGTGGGGATCGGAAACGGCGTCGTTGAGCTTGACATCGGGTTCTGTGCTGGTGATGGTGGTGGTGCGTGTGATGGTGAGATTGTCGTCCTTGAAGGAGACAACGATGGAGATGAGCTTAGCGATAAGGTAAGAGAAAATGAGGCCAATGAAAATGGATTGCAAGAGAGACTGCCACTCACCCATGGCCATCGTCGAAACCCTAAAAAGTTAAAATGGGTTTTTAGGGCAATTGGATGGGTCGTATGGATAAGCTAAAACCCTAGAAATTGTTCATATAGTTCCAGAGCGAGATAAAACCAATGGAATTAACGAAATTGAGGAAGATTGCGAAGGAATTTTCAGAGAGAAAGAACCATGCACCGATAAAGGAGGGCGTGTTGGCGCCTGGAGCAGTTATCAAGTGCTTCGAGGAGTACGTCTGATTTTACGGCAAGGTTTTTCAAACAGCAACACGTGTACTCAGTCATTAATTATTTAAGAGATTTAAGGATGAAAAAAGAAAAAGAATATTTGGAACAAATTTTCTTCTTTTACTTTTCTTTTTGTTGACGAGATGGACCACGTAATTAATTATTTAAGATGGTGTTTGGTATAGGAGAAATTTTTTTTAGTAAAAAAATATAATTATAAGGAAAAACATGGGAAAGTAAGTTTGATATGAAAGTTTAAAAAAAGTTATTTGGTAACGTAAAATATTACTGGAAAAATTAGGTTAAATATCATGAGTTTATATTTGGTTGAAAATAAAATTTTGATGGGAAAATGGGTGGAAATTACGAAAGTAACCTTTTTTAAAATTTTAAATGTTACAACATGTGGTTGAGAAGAGGGGTAATTTTGTCACCATTTTCATCCACTTTTTGCATTTATCCGATTTTCATAGAAATACCACGTTGGAAGTTGCATTCGTTAACAGTGCATTTGTAGCTTTTTTACATGCATTTGTCAATAGCTAGGCAACTGTGTTTGATGGGTAAAATTATTCATTCCTCTACCAAACGGGGACAACCGACAATACCATATGCACTCCGAACCAAACGCCACCAAAGGGTGTTGTTTTTTCTCCGTTTTTACGAGAAAACAACACTCCCAAATGGTGCATTTTTTTAATTTTATTTTAGTTTGCGGGACCCACAAGCTCGTGTTTGTGCGAAAATGGGATTTATTTCTCCTAAGAAACAAATACCTCATGTTTTAATGGGAAAAAAATTTCCCTGCTACTGTTTAATCTCTGAATTGGATGTTATATGTTATGTTTTAAATTTGTTTTATGTTGGAAACAAGATTTATGTGTTAATTTGTGCATGATATATCATGTTCATAAATCATAAAACAATAACATGATAAAGGATCTTGTGAATACATGATTTTCACATACACATAAAAGATAAAGACATACCAGATCTCGATGATGAGACGTTAACAACAGTCATCTTGTCAGAAATTGTATTGGGGTAGTTTCTCTCTCTAAGCCTTCTTTCTTTCTATGTATTCTGATGGAGAGAATGACATTAGGGTTGAAGGGGAGAGAGGACTATCCCTAATATATATATTTCATAACTTATAATCTGGTACGTCCATCATATACCAAATCGATGACATAATTGAGATTAAATGTATCAGTAATTAATTGGGCCATATAACGTTTAATAGGTAATATCAAGAGTCTTAATATTATACTTATAATAAAATCATTTTAATATTATAATTGACTCTTAATATTTCTAACATTCTCTCACTTGGCTCGATTAATCATAACATACATGTTTATCTCTAATGTTAGTCATCATAAAGGATAAATTGTCAAGTGTGAGTTATGACGGTAGTGCGCTATTAGACAGTTAGGTTGTTAGAAAAGTAACAAACTTTGAAATAAAATTCCTTTCCATCTTCAGCTTATATAAGAAGTGGAGAAGGGAATCAAAATGTACTTCTGGCTTTTGAGCAATAACAGAACTTATTTCTCATCTCCTCTATTTTCTTCTTTTCCTTCTCAACTATTCTAATCGATAGGATAGGCTTGCCTATCATGGGAGGATACAACAAATTAAAGAAGCATTTTATTTAGCTGCGTTACATAATTTGTAGAGAATTATAGTTTAGTTATATCAATATTAACATTTAAGCTCAGTTTGAACCTGGCTAGCAGCAATAACGGGAAATGCAATTTGAAACTAAAGAAGTTGTTGTTAATTGTAGTGATCAGCATAAGCATCTAGTTAATTACAACACACCAATGCAGGATTCAAACCGAAATACATAAGCATCTACTTAAGAATTTTCACTAATATGGCCTAGTTGTTATTGCAGCTTCCACATGTACTACCTCATAAACCCCTTCTTCTGCAGCTTCCATGTGTACCGCCTCATAAAAAAACTTGTAAACTGAAGTGCACCTCTAACATTGGGGAACAATTGTGGAGGAGGAAGAGAGAGAAGTGATTAAAAGAACGATGCTGATATAAAAGAAGAAGATGATGATCACCTATCATACTCAGTGCAATCAACTTGTGTATCCATTTTGAAGACAGTCGATTGCTCCAAATTTTGAAATGATAAGCTCTTGAATTCATATATTAACATTCAACTTGAACTAATATTAATCCTGATCGGTGCTTGCTGGTTGTATTACTTTTTTGAGACACGTCCTTTGCTGAAGCTTAACAGTGAAAAACTAACCATTAATATTGATTGATCAGGCTAATATAGAACTAACAGGTCTTATATTTCATACTATTGAAAACGTCCTCACTGCCATTTTTTAATTGCAGTAATTAACTGAGCCAGAAAGCATGTGATATTTTCAAATTATTTCCTAATCTATATATCATAACCTAATATATCTAGGAGTCATTCTCTATTATATTGGGGTATTATTTGTTTATATCTCTAATTTTGTTATCTATATGAGCACTTTAATCTAAAATATATTTTTCTCTCGCACTTGATAAATATCCCCTCATTGCAGTTCTTGACATTGAGATAGTAGTACTGAAATAAATAATCGATAACTTGTTATATACACTGTTGGGTGGTAATGAACTAGTGTACCATTCCAAGTTGGTAAGTTAAAAGGAATTAAACACTTTATGTCCTCCGTTATACTGATTAACTACTTTCAGTAGTGTTCGTTGTATGGTACAAGAAACTCTTTTCTACCTGTTTTGAACAAACCTATCAAATTTTATATTGTGATCTTTTATGTTGAAGTCTTATATATTTTGATATGTTGCATCAGCTTGGACAAATTTTCATAAATACCTTTACTTGACAGACATACTACGTTTAAGGTATTATTTAGAGTTCTATCCTCGTGTGACAATAATTTGGGCATTAATAGTCTCATTTATTACTTGATGTATGCATTTGTGCACTTGGGTTGAAGTCAGGAGAACGAATGTGTTTTCACTTGATGAACTGAATTAAAGGAACGTCCATGCAAAGAACATTTTAAGCAACCAACAAGTTCACACCCAATTGTAGTGGTTGTTGTATGGTACAAGAAACTTTTTCTACCTGTTTTGAACAAACATATCAAATTTTATATTGTGATCTTTTATGTTGAAGTCTTATATATATATTGCATCTAGGGGTGATAAAGGAGTCAGGGGCCTTTGGCTCGACTCGTGAAGGCCTGAGCTTGTATGCCTAATATTGGTTGTTGGAATCAGGCGTGGACTTTTATACAAGCTCGTTTAGTAAAAAGGCCTCAGGCTTCAATTCAAAAGCTCGGCCTTGAAGCCTCTCAGGCTGGCCTAGTATATTAATTTTTATTTTTATTTATATTTTTTATACTATTTTTAATAGCCCTCTCTCTCCTCTCAATCCATTTCATCCCTATTTTATTAGTTAAACAGACTTTTTGAATGATTTTGTTCTATATTTTGTTGTTTGGATATACATTGGATTCATGAATATTTATGGAATTACTAGTGTTGTTGATTGTATATTCTGTTTAGATAAATTTTTGTTGTCTTATATTTTTTTTAACAGGCTAAATCAGGCTTTTATTTTTTGTAAATAAGGCAGGCCACAGGCCAATAATTATATTCATAACAAGTAACAGGCTTGGTAAGGCCGACACATTTAAACACAGGCTCAGCCTTTTAAGACCAAAGCTCGGCTCGGCTCGGCCCGTTAACACCCCTAGTTACATCAGCTTGGACAAATTTTCATAAATACCTTTACTTAACAGCCATACTACGTGAGATATTGATGTTCAGCTGAAAATTTAGACTCTATTTAAATTGAGATTTGTGTATCTACATAATCCAGTTATCTTCTGAAATTCTCTAAATGTAAGTCTGTCATGTTTTAGTTATGTTCTGATTATGCCTCAAGGATAAGGTGTCTGTCTGTCTTTGTATCTAGTTAGTTAGAAACTGCATGTAATAAAATCAAATTAGTATGGTTAATGCACTGTCATTGAACCAATATTGACATTGTGTACATATTATTAGTTTACTCTGGCGTGTTTTAGCTTTACCTCATATACGTTGTACGCATTAATACTTCCACTGCTATTGTATAATTTTGGTTAACACTCTTGTTATTGGCAATCCCAAATTCTGCTATTTGTATTCCTAACATACTCAATGCTTGAGTAAGGTAAATTTTATCACTCAAGTGAAATATTTTGAGACTGGACAAAATTCTCTGTTGCATAAGTTCTTATTGTGATCTATCTGTTAATTGTTGGCAAAAATCATTGATTTTCGTGCATTTGACCAGCCAATCTACTGAGAACTTACACTAACATCAGTACTAGCTTATTTCATTGGTGGTAAGAACGATAAATTATTTCCACAATAGTTCATGTTTAAGTGTTATGCAATTCAAATGTTTTAAACCCTTATTAAGTAAATAGGTTTAATTAGGGGTATATAAGCTTAGACACCAAGAATCTTCCTCTCCTCTTTTCTGTTGGGTCTCGGTTAACGTATATAAGCTTAGACAACAGTGAAGTTAGACTTAGGAGGTCTTGCACGTGGGAGGAGGGACTAGGAATGGAGCCACAAACCAAGCTCAAGCTCAAGCTCGTATGATAGGATCATCCATCTTCAAGGGTAAAACCCGATGAGCTTTCTTCAGTTCTTCCTCTATGAATTTTGAAGTTCCTATTTAAGATCATACATGCTCTAGGTGGGGTTAAAGATTTTGGGTCGTGATGATGGGAATGGGTAGATTGCCATACCCTCAAGCTTTTCTTTTGTTAACCGTAACGAGGTTGGGGTTATTGGTGAAATTCCTATTTTTAATTCTTTGAATCAAACTTACATGTGTCCAGTGATGTGAGTTTTGGGGAAAATATGTTGCATGTAGGCTGTTTGTGTTAATGACCGAGAGTCTTCTATCATATGAAGGATTGTACAATCCTTGTCTATAGGCAAATGAAAATGTGGGATTTAAAATCATTGCATGTTGCCATGAAGCTTGTTTGAACAGAACAGAGAAATTGTAGGGTGTTTAGATCCTTAATGAATGACAAGTCAAATGGTAGCAAGTAAAATGGAACATAACTAAAATTTGGTTGTTTCTCACTCTTGTTAGGCTCAGCCGATTTTGGATAAAAGACTTGTAAACTGAAGTGCAGCCTCTAACATTGGGGAACAATTATGGACGAGGAAGAGAGAGAAGTGATTAAAAGAACGATGCTGATATAATAGAAGAAGATGATGATCACCTATCATACTCAGTGCAATCAACTTGTGTAGCCATTTTGAAGACAGTAAATTGCTTCAAATTTTGAAGTGATAAGCTCTTGAATTCATATATTAACATTCAACTTGAACTAATATTAATCCTGACCGGTGCTTGCTGGTTGTATTACTTTTTTGAGACACGTCCTTTGCTGAAGCTTAACAGTGAAAAACTAACCATTAATATTGATTGATCAGGCTAATATAGAACTAACAGGTCTTATATTTCATACTGCTGAAAACGTCCTCACTGCCATTTTTTAATTGCAGTAATTAACTGAGCCAGAAAGCATGTGATATTTTCAAATTATTTCCAAATCTATAGATCATAACCTAATATATCTAGAAGGCCTTCTCTATTATCTTGGGGTATTATTTGTTTATATCTCCAATTTTGTTATCTATATGAGCACTTTAATCTAAAATATATTTTTCTCTCGCGCTTGATAAATATCCACTCATTGCAGTTCTTGACATTGAGATAGCAGTACTGAAATAAATAATCGATAACTTGTTATATACACTGTTGGGTGGTAATGAACTAGTGTATCATTCCAAGTTGGTAAGTTAGAAGGAATGAAACACTTTATGTCCTCCGTTATACTGATTAACTGCTTTCAGTAGTGTTCGTTGTATGGTACAAGAAACTCTTTTCTACCCGTTTTGAACAAACCTATCAAATTTTATATTGTGATCTTTTATGTTGAAGTCTTATATATTTTGATATGTTGCATCAGCTTGGACAAATTTTCATAAATACCTTTACTTGACAGCCATACTATGTTTAAGGTATTATTCAGAGTTCTATCCTCGTGGGAACGATAATTTGGGCATTAATAGTCCCATTTATTACTTGATGCGTGCATTTGCGCACTTGGATTGAAGTCAGGAGAACGAATGTGTTTTCACTCGATGAACTGAATTAAAGGAACGCCCATGCAAAGAATATTTTAAGCAACCAACAAGTTCACTCCCAACTGTAGTGTTCGTTGTAAACTCTTTTTACCTATTTTGAACAAACCTATCAAATTTTATATTGTGATCTTTTATATTGAAGTATTATATATTTTGATATGTTGCATCAGCTTGGACAAATTTTCATAAATACCTTTACTTGACAGCCATACTACGTTTAAGGTATTATTTAGAGTTCTATCCTCGCGGGAACGATAATTTGGGCATTAATAGTCCCATTTATTACTTGATGTGTTCATTTGCGCACTTGGATTGAAGTCAGGAGAACGAATGTGTTTTCACTCGATGAACTGAATTAAAGGAACGTTGATGCTCACCGGCAAGTATACCGATCACACAAGTAATATAGAAAGTAAGTAGAGTATCGTCTCCACAGGGATTGGGTTGAATATCAATTAATATTCCTTTCAAGAATGGAAAAGTTCAAAAGAGTTTGTTTGTGACAAATAATGTCGAGTTGTGTAAAATTAAGAACTGAAATAAAGACTTGTTTTTGTAATTTTTCTGAGATGAAGAATAAAAATAAGAACAAGAATGATTTGATTTATAAAAATGAGAAAAGCATTGTAGCCAGAGCGCACTCACCATATGATTCTCACTTATTACTTTGGATTGATTTAAAAATACTTATTTATATAAATACTCAGATAATTATCATCTAGAATAATTATTTAAATCTCAATCCCTTGGCAATTTAACCCTTTAATCTCAATTGGAATCCTAATCCCTTAGCAACCCCTCATGAGAATTAAGCAATGAACACGATATTTCAAACATCTGCAATTCAATACACATCTATTCCTAGCATGCATACGAACCGTTATCCTACTCCCTTTCAGGATGAAAACCCCAATATTCCTATCTAGGGTTCTAACCCTCAAATTATCCTCAACTATCAGATTGATCAATTCTAATAAAGAGAATATAAATTTCGCACAAGGTAAAGATAAAGAACTTTATATAAACGAGTAGAAATAAACCAATCCGTCGTAACAAGGGTTCACATAGGGTTTGTGACCCTAACTACAATAAAAAGTAAACTAGCCAAACATAATCATGGCTAAAAATCCAATATTCAATAAAAACATAAACCTGATAAATTAAACGAAGAAGAAGAAAAGAAACTTGATCTTCAAATTCCTCTCGGAGCACCACTGTCGTCTCTCTCAGTAGAATAGGTCTGGATCCATAATTCTGTCATAAGGATCTTATTTATAATCTCGCTTCTTTCTTCCAAAAATACCTTTCGCGCAACACGATATTATTTTCCCGCAACCCGGCGCCATCCCGTGCGGTGCCACTGTCCAATTGCAAAAGTCGGAACCGGATTCCTCGTGACTTGGCGCCAGTTGGCGCCATTTTCTTTCTTCCTTGGGCGCTAGTTGGTGCCATCCTTTCCATAATTTGGGCGCTAGTTGGCGCCATGAATTGGCCATGAATTTGGCGCCACTAGGCGCCACATGCAATTGTCTACTTCACAGTTCGTAAACTAGCGAGGGTCCGCACCATATTGCTGGAATTTGTAGTGTGCTGCACCCGTCTGGAATTGCGTTAACAGGCTTTTATAATTTTTATTTCTTTTTTTCCTGTAAAAACAAAATCAATAGGTGAGAAATATCATTTACATAAAAGAATCAAGATAATAAGCAAATATGTATTTAAATTTCTCTTTTATTACTTAATTATTATAATTTCCAGCTTGGAAAACCTGCCAGAGGCACATCAAACGTCCATGCAAAGAACATTTTAAGCAACCAACAAGTTCACTCCCAACTGTAGTGTTCGTTATATGGTACAAAAACTCTTTTTACCTGTTTTGAACAAACCTATCAAATTTTATATTATGATTTTTTATGTTGAAGTCTTATATATTTTGATATGTTGCATCAGCTTGGACAAATTTTCATAAATACCTTTACTTGACAACCATACTACGTGAGATATTGATGTTCAGCAGAAAATTTAGACTCTATTTAAATTTAGATTTGTGTATCTCATAATCCAGTTATCTTTCTGAAATTCTCTAAATGTAAGTCTGTCATGTTTTAGTTATGTTCTGATTGTGCCTCAAGGATAAGGTGTCTGTCTTTGTATCTAGTTAGATAGAATTCAATTTAAGTCTCAATCGGTAACAACTAGCCATGTTATAAATGGACCATAAGCAAGGGCGGACCTACATGGGGGGCATGCATGGGCGGCCGCCCCCCTCTAAAATCTGAAAAAAAATGTCTACATCCCCAAAAAATACATAGTATATTTCATTTTTCATAACTAGTGGGTTACTTTAGCAAAACTAGTATTGTATGCCCTTTGGATCTGAAATTAGTTGCATTGATTTCATCTTGTTGATGACCGGTAGAGTCTTTTTGTTCAAAGCTTTCGACTTCACTTTCGGAGTCTCCTTCTTTTGCTTCATTTGATACCCAAAATCTGTTAGCATGAGAAAGAAGCTTTATACCCATTTTCCTGTTGTGAGTATTATCACTTTCTCTTTGTAAAGTTTTGATCTTTTTGTAGTTTCATGTCGTTCGAACGCTCAAAAACCAACAGAAAATGAAAGAAAAAAATGGGTATAAAATAAGGGTTTTATAATTCTCATGTTAAAGGAGAATTGAAATCTTATGTTGTAGAGATAAAAAATATGTGGGACCCATGTGTTAGAAAAAATTATATGTAGGACCCATGTCAGCACGAAAAATCGAAGAGTGTGTAGGAAAATTGTAATTCTCATGTTAAATGAGAATTATAAAACCCATAAAATAATTATAGTTTGCAATAATTTTTGGAATTTATTTGTTTAGCTTTATGGTGCTTGATAACTGAAGTATATGGGTCTGTAGTGATGTGGGCATTATGGAACTTTATGATGTTAGTTTTAGGTGCTCGCGGTAATTTGGGTTCTACGAGCTTCCCCCTCTTTTTGGATTTATTTTAGTTATGTGATTATATTTGTTATTAAAATTATTTAATGGGTGCATCTCTTGAGACCGCTGTACATGTTTTTTGGTTTAAGATTGTGATTTTCCTACTTTTCATTGTTGACATAGCACATGACAATGAAGTAATTTATGTTAAATTCGACAATTTAGTATACTTGTTAAATTACATTTTATTTAAAATTTTATAAGTTGGATTTGTTAAATTTTTTTCCCCTTCATATAATTTTCTGGGTCCGCCACAGACCATAAGACAATGTTACAATGTCACCAAACATATTAAGTTCAACGTATTACACAAGGTTAGGTGCTTACCTGATGTAGCCCATGTAGATTTTCAAGTACTCAATGAATTGGGTCTTACAAAATGACCAAACATAGTAGACGATCGCAGAGATATTCTGGAGGAACAGTTTATGTCCAGACTAACACAGATATAACAGATTCAACAAACTTCCTTTTTGAAGTCAGTTACACAAATAAAACAATGTCTGTCAGTTAGCACAGGCCTCAGATATCTACAATTTTCTAATATGATCTATATTTTAATGTGATCAATATAGTACTAAAGGATCATAACTACAATGTATTAATCTTTTTGCATTAGTGCTAAGACAAGATTTTAATTCAGCCAAGGTTATTAAATCATATGGAGTAAGTTATACGACAAGACCAATATAAGGAGTATTGCAATTTACAATCAATATTAATATTTAAGCTCAGTTTGAACCTGACTAGCAGCAGTAACGGGAAATGAAATTTGAAACTAAAGAAGTTGTTAATTGCAGTGAGCAGCATAAGCATCTAGTTAATTACAACACACCAAAGCAGGATTCAAACCGAAATACATAAGCATCTTCTTAAGAATTTTCACTATTATGGCCTAGTTGTTATTGCAGCTTCCATGTGTATTGCTTATGCAGCTTCCACATTTACTACCTCATGAACATCTTCTTCTGTAGGTTCCTAAGATATAGTAGAATAGAACCTACCTACTTGAAATACTAACACAGCAAAGACATAAATCAATATATCAATTAAAGAGGAGAATGATTGTGATAGTGGCATGCTCTTTGGAATCATTCTTTGAGATTAAATTCTTCATTTCAATTAAAGCAAGTAGCAGCCCAATGAGATAACCATAAACAGTGTGAATTGTCGATAAAAATCTGTGACATTGATTAAAAAAAAGACTTATAAGGAATTAAAAAGACTTGTAAACTGAAGTGCAGCCTCTAACATTGGGGAACAGTTGTGGAGGAGGAAGAGAGAGAAGTGATTAAAAGAACGATGCCGATATAAAAGAAGAAGATGATGAAGATCACCTATCATACTCAGCGCAATCAACTTGTGTAGCCATTTTGAAGACAGTCGATTGCTTCAAATTGTGAAATGATAAGCTCTTGAGTTCATATATTAACATTCAACTTGAACTAATTTTAGTCTTGAGTGGTGGTTGCTAGTTGTATTACTTTTTGAGTAAATACCCTTTTTCGTCCCTGGAAATATTTGCGAAGCACAATTTAGTCCCTCGGTTTAAAAAAGTCACATTTCAGTGTTTCATTTTTGAAAAACAGGGCCACGTTCGTCCTTCCGTTAGTTGGCATCTAACGGCCCAACTAACGGTGCACATGTGGATCGTTACTTTGCTGAGTCACTGTTAAGTATGCCAGCGTGGAAGTAAAACGACGCCGTTTTGAAGGTGCTTTATGTCTTGTTGGAGTTTTGAACAGCTGAAGGTCCTATTTAGTCCCTGACAAATTTATCGAGGCCCTATTTGGTCCTTAATACTAAAAAATCACCATTGCAGCAAACCTTTCAAACCACCATTGCAGCAAACCAAGGCTTATGCTATTGGCCAAGGCTTATGCTATTTGATCAGATTTCTCATTGTCAACAACCGCCTGAAACCAAAAAAAGGATTACAACAATCTTTTACAATATATAACGAGCTTTCTACAGTACATATGAAGTGCCAATATGGATACAACCTTACCCAATGAAGCAGTAACCAACCCCTTTGAACGTCTAGGACATCCAATGACCAGTGCCCAGTACCTTCTTTGTAGGATTCTCTTTTTTGTGTCAATCTATTTAAGGATCAAAAGGAACAAGGTCAGAAAAAAATGAAACAGATATAGCAACTTGAGATTATGACCATAATAGACCAATGCTCTGGAGGTTATATCATCCAGGTCAGCCAACATGAAGCATTTGATGAAAAAGTACAATTATCACTCACATCATCTGACGCCCTGGAAGTTTTCTCGCGGAAGATGGAATGCAAAACTGCAGCACTTGTCTGTGTCCTTCCCATCACCAGAATGCCAGAGCAGTCTTTGTCCAGTCTATGTACCTTAATATATACAATCTTGTTCAAGTATCAATCTAATATCTAGTTCATACTTCATATATCCAAGCAACCATCAATAATATTGGCACAGAACTAAAACACAAGGCAAACAATCCCACAAATTTCATGGATGTTCAAGCTTTGTAATGATGATAACAGATGCAACGATCTATGAAAAAAATAATAAATAATTAACTTTTACCATTCTTTTTTACAAAATACCACTTTCCAAAATCATGGCAACTGTCTTGAATAACAATAAAAGTGTTGTCTAATGAAAAAGGAGAACACATGAAAAAAGAAAAGAAAAGAAAAAAGAACTCATTCTTCCCTTTTCATTTAATGCATTGTTTGCAATTGCAAGGAACTCCTTTAGAAGTGATACCTCTAAAAGGTCGTAAGAGTGAAACCTTTGTAATTAAGCCCTGATGCATGAAACAATATATTGCTTCATAGAGGAAAAAAGTTTCATTGTGGGTTCTTATATTATTGTCATTATTACATAGCCAATGCAAAACTTGAGCAAGTTGAGTACACGATATGATGAGCTCCCCATCCTCTCTGGACACAAACAGCTAGTGGTGGATTGTGATGTTCAAATCATTAACGAAAAAGTACAATAATTTGAGTCAATGTGATTTTCCTGCGATGAAATGCAGTTCTCCTTCACCAAATACTCTATTCGACTTTAGTTTCATTTTATCATCATCATTTTTTATTGAATCAGAGCATAAGCCTTGGCCAATGGGAAATCTGATCGAATAGCATAAGCCTTGGTTTGCTGCAATGGTGGTTTGAAAGGTTTGCTACAATGGTGATTTTTTAGTGTTAAGGACCAAATAGGGCCTCGATAAATTTGTCAGGGACCAAATAGGACCTTCAGCTGTTCAAAACTCCAACAAGACATAAGGCACCTTCAAAACGGCGTCGTTTTACTTCCAAGCTGGCATGCTTAACGGTGACTCAGCAAAGTAACGGTCCACGTGTGCACCGTTAGTTGGGCCGTTAGATGCCAACTAACGGAAGGACGAACGTGGCCCTTTTTTTCAAAGATGAAACACTGAAATGTGACTTTTTTAAACCGAGGGACTAAATTGTGCTTCGCAAATATTTCCAGGGACGAAAAAGGATATTTACTCTTACTTTTTTGAGACATGTCCTTTGCTAAAGCTTAACAGTGAAAAACTAACCATTAATATTGATTGATCAGGCTAATATAGAACTAATAGGTCTTATATTTCGTATTGCTGAAAACATCCTTACTGCCATTTTTTAATCGCAGTAATTAACTGAGCTAGAAAGCATGTGATATTTTCAAATTATTTCCTAATCTATAGATCATAACCTAATATATCCAGGAGTCCTTCTCTATTCTCTTTGAGGTTGTATTTGTTTATATCTCCCATTTAGTGATATTTTAAGTTAAATTATTTTTGAACTGTTAAGTAATTTAATTTAATTTAGAAGTGTTAATGAGTTAAATTTAATTTATATCTGTTAATTAATTTAATTTAATTTAATCTAGGAGAATTAATTAATTTAATTTAGTCTATATTAAGTTAAATATTATTGAATTGTTAAGTAATTTAATTTAATTTAGGAATGTTAATGAATTAAATTTAATTTAGGTATGTTAATTAATTTAGTTTAATCTATGAGTGTTAATTAATTTTTTTTTGGCATGGTTAAATAATTTTATTTAGTGATTGTTAAGTTAAATTATTTTTCAACTGTTAAGTAATTTAATTTAATTTAGAAGTGTTATTGAATTAAATTTAATTTATGTCAATTAGTTAATTTAGTTTATATTAATTTTTATTATTTTAGAACTGTTAATTAATTATTTTTAGGATTGTTAATTAATTTCATTTAATTTACGTCTGTAAATTTATTTATTTGAATTTAGTTTATATTCATTTAAATTATTTTAGAACTGTTAATTAATTATTTGTTTAATATTTTGAAATAGATTCATGGATTCCCCGCGTGATTCATCGATTGGTTCATCGCCCCAGCGAGGAGCATGAGCACGCACCTCATGGCTCTCTAGGATCTCCTGATAGCGTCATTATGTTGGGCCCAAATGATACCTCTCTCCTGACATTACGGGAGAAACACATTTCCACGTATGTATGGAATGGAAGGGTGATCGACGACTCAATATTAGACACGCCGCTACACATGACTCGTTGAACATACTTGAGGACATCAAGTCGTACTTAACGCAAGCTGGATTCTGTCATATTGTGCGGTTGCGCAACCATGATGTAAGTATTCTTTTATTGCATTTTGTGATTCATATGGATTAATTGTATTAATTTGAAAATATCACCCTTTTTTATTATTTCATATTGACCATGCCCTTATTTCCGCGCTTGTCGAGCGTTGGCAGCCTGAGACGCAAACATTTCGTATGGCGCATGGTGAGATAACGATCACTTTAGAGGATGTACACCATCTGTTGGGTTTACCCACAGATGGTGACCTTATCTCCGGTCGTGCTGGATAGTATGATTGGCGGTAGTTAATATTTGAAAACCTCATAATTCAGCCGAAAACAAATCGTGGCATGACAGGTGGTCAGGTGAGCCTTCAGTGGTTATGCCAGCGCTTTGGTAATTATGGTCCGCATGCTGGGCCAGAGGCACAACACATTAGGTTCATGCACGCAAATAGGTACACACGCGCATTTAGTGAGAAGTCTTCTTCCAGTAAGGAATACAATACCTAAGTTTGCATAGTTATACATATATGACATTGACAATGAAATAGGGAATATAATGAGTTGTCTAGGGTAAGTTTCTTACATGTACGTCTTTGCTTTCTTTTGATTCATAATAAGAATTGTAAATATTTAATATATATAAAAAATTATGATATTTTTTGTAGGACCTGTGACATATTTGAAAATTTAGATCCGAAAATAATTTCTTCATTGCAAAAAATGATGGATGACAATAACATCATCGCAAAGTCATTTCACTGTGCAAGAGATCATTACAAAGAAGAAAATTTTAATGGACTGAAAATCAGGCTAATTCGGAAGAGGAATAAAGATGGCGAAACTTATAATCTTCTAACTGCATCAGAAATTGCTGCTTTGGTTGTTGGAGACATTGGCGGTTCTAATTACACCTTCCCTATAAAGTTTGAATGCAGGCAATTTCCATTGGTCGTTTGCTTTGCCATGACAATAAAAAATAGTCAAGGTCAGACTTTATCTCATGTAGGAATTTATCTTCTAAGACCAATTTTTACTTATGGCCAATTGTATGTTGCCTCTCTCTAGGGTCAAAAGTAAGAAAGGATTAAATCTTTTCATACTTGACGATCATCGCACAGTTGCCAATACTACAACAACCACTGTGTTCAAAGAAATTTTTCAAAGGTTGAAATAAGTTAATTTGTCTTATTTGTTGAACTATTTTGCATTAATTTACAGAGTTTGCTATTTCTCTATAATACGTAATGTATATGTAATTTTACAATTTATTTAATTCTATTTTATACTTTTTACTTACCACCATTTTGTACAAAGGCACAGGTCATAGACTAGTTACTAATGAAAATGGATGCCACATTTTATGATTTATAAATTCTAGTTGCAGCTTAGCAAAGTCATGGGGAATAATGTTCATTCAATCATCATTTAGTATTCATGTTATATCTGTGATAAATTAGTTTTTCTTGGTACATGACATAAATTGTTTGTCATCATCAAAAAAAGGGAAATTGTTGGATATTAGTTATACCCCAATTGTTTAATTAATTTAAATTATATTAATTTAAACTATGTTTTGATAATTACCAATAATTTAATGTTGATTTAATTGATAATAATTATTATCTTGAAATTACTAATGAACTGATTGGTTAAGATTTCATAATAATATTTATTCTGATATAAAATAGTATTCAAGATAATTGAAGATTATATGAAGATTGGAGAATATATGAAAGATATCACGAAGAGAGAGAAAAACATAGAATCTAGTAAAGTTTAGGATAAATTTTATCTTTTTAAATTTCATATAAGAGAAATAAAATATTATTTCCCAAAGATTTAGATTAGAATTGCATTGCATAATAGAATAAGATATTTAAGTTTTACATAATTTTTATTTGAAAAAATCAGAAATTTTATTTTTGAAAATTGCATTTAAAATTTCATTTAAGGGTAAAAGATTTCTGGTTAGTTTTTGTAAAAGATTTCAAATTTATATCTTTTGGGCTTTTAGGAGAGAGAAAGTGTTATTATTATAAATAAGGCTCATTGCATATTATTCATTAGTGGAGACAATACAAGAGAGAAAAGAGAGGAGAAAATACAAGAGAGAGAATTAGATTTTCAAGATTAGAATTCTTTCTTGTGCATCAATTAAAGAGTTATCTCAAGAACAATCATTCATACATTCATCTTTTGGCAAAGTGAATATTTCTCCATAGGAATTCAGATTACCTATTTGCTTGAGTAAAAGAAGAACTGAGGTAAATCACTTTAATTGCAAAATTCTTGTTGACCGCTTTGAAAGTCTGTACTGAAAAACTTGGATACCAATTACTGTGCTAGGAAATTGAGATACCTGCATGTCTCTTTTCTTTAGAAATTGAGAGTAACTTGAGAACCCTTATGTGATAGGGTTTCAAAATCCTAAAAGGTTAGGATTTCGTACTGAGAAACTAGGATACCAGGTGAAAATTTGTGTACGGGGTAGACTAGGAAACTAGGCTACTAAAAAACTCTTTGTACGCAAGTTTCATAATGGAGTTGCCCGTCAAATTTCAGTATTCGATATTAAGGCCCGTGATTTTTTTTCTCCCTTTTGGGTTTTCCATGTAAAAAGTACATGTCTCTACCCTTATCTTGATTTATTGCTTTGAGTTAATTTCTAATTAACAAATTAATTTTATAAAACTCAATTCACCCGTCTCTCGAGTTCATCTGGGAGCAACACTTACTTGATAGCATAATTCTTCATATAAGTCTATTAAGCATAATTATTCGTTTGAGTTATGTAATCAAGTAAATCGGCCCGAAGTCCAACACGTCTCACTTCTTATCATTTTTTTTTGGAAATATTAACCCTAGTTACCTCTTTGAGGTGAGTTGATTTCTCGGGCATCCCCACAAGCTTCAATTCTTTGGGCTGGTTATGAGGCTAATTTTGAGTCGGGACTTAGTCACATTTAAAGCTCTTCACCCCTCCCCAATGGTGTATTTAGTTGGAATCAAACATAGGTTTTCTCCCCACTTACTCATCTTGTGCCGCCAATTGAACAATACTCATTGGTTCATCCTATCATTTCAATACAATATATATTCCCTAATATTTTAGCATTAGCCTAATTAGCATGTCAATGTTCACATAGACCTTCAAGCAAGTTATTTAGAATTGTTGACTAATAATTGTTAGAAATCGACAATCACACAAATCGCAAACGAAAAGAGAAAGAGAGAGGAGAGGAGAGGAGAGGAGAATAGACGCAGTGATTTACCATGATTCACCCAATTTAGGCTACGTCCAGCTTGTCTATACTATATTCATCTCACCGTCACTCGTTACAAGTCACTCGATTTACAAGGAGAATATAAATAGGATTAGAAAAAATTCTAACAACAACTATTCATGGCCCAAGCCCAAGCTACTAAGAAAAGAAAAATTTACAATAAATCAGAGACACACAACAATATCTTGCTTCTATGGGCTCGGGGGCATTGCCTCTTGGATCCCCACCCGCTGACCTGGGAACGGGATTCCAGTTGCCTTTTTGCTGACCCCGACCACAAGAGTCATCACCAATATGCGAAATATGAGCCATATCCAACAATAATTAGCACCCATATGAATGATCATGTTAGGATTCTTAGGCAATGCTGCTAAAGGTAGATGTTGTCTCACTAAATATGTGATTGTAGTTCTTAATTCTTAGCGCAAGTTGTTTATAAGGTGCTTGTTCCACTTAAAAACCATATATGTATGGAATTATTGTTTGTTATGTCACTTGATTGTCCACTCATGAGTAAACTATGTCATTTTATTTATTTATTTTCTTATATTAATTGATTCATCTTTGTATGGTTATGATTCTCTTTTTTTTTCCTTATCACCATGAATCCACTTTTATATTATTATGATTTAGTGACTGGACAAAAGCTTATATCCATTGACTTGATATCATATGAACCATGTGTGTGTGTTTTTATAGTTTTATTAATTTTAAATAAGTTCTTATAATTTAAAAAATTGAGAATACGTCTTTACATTTTTACGTTTTTTAAACAAATTTGTTTACTGGTACTTTGTTAATTACTGCTAAATCATAAACATCGATTTGAAAACTTAAATAAATTATAAAGAATTGTGTTATATGTCAAATAACTTTTTAAATTTTTGTAGGCAGTAGTATGGGCCTAGGTGGAAGAAAGCCCAAGGAAAGAAGAGTTATTGAAAGATCCAATCAGGATTATGTGACTAATTAGAACCAGGCCTAGGTTATAGGGCTTTCAATTGCCATTTATAATTTTCATCATTATTTCCTGAAGTCCTGAAAGACCTGAACTATGTTAAATACTAAATGGGTAATATTACTCTCATGTAACATGAGAGTAGTTCTCTCATGTTACAAAGAGAATCTAAGTAGGGCCCGCTATTTAAAAGCAGAAAAGAAAAAGAAAAAAGAAGGGGCACGATTTTCGAAGTGAGAGAAAATGAGATAACTACCTCATGTGAAATGAGAGTAGTATTTCCCATACTAAATAGGCCTATTTTTCTGTTTAATGAATATCATACAAAATCCAAAAAATCCCTCTCTTTGCTTCTGATGTCTCCTACTCTCCCTCTACTGCTCCTCCAGTGCTTCTTCCCTCTTCTCTAATTTCTGCGCGAGAGACATTATTCATGCACTCGTCTACGTTTCTTGTTTAAAGAGCAATTTTACACACCATTCTTGATAAAGATCATGACATAACTAAATTAAAAGAGAAGCTATTACGAGTCTCACATTGGTTGTCTATACAACTAATGTGGGGTTTAATAAGGTGGCACTCCCACCCTTTGAGTTAGCTTTTGGGGTGGTGATCTCAAGGTCCGTAACAATTGATGCTTTCATTGAGAGTTGAGGCTACGGCAAAAAGCTACCTACAGACTGGATTAAGGTATCATACCTCCCAAATGGGTGTTGTAATGAATACTGATAGATGAGTGAAGCCGCCAAAAGGGAAAGAGCTATCACCGGGTCAGTGTCGATAGAGTGAAAGCCGCTGTGTACGTCGGCCCTTAAAGGGGGTGACAATGTTACGAGTCCCACATTGGTTGCCTATACAACTAATGTGGGGTTTAATAAGGTCTTGGGCACTCCCACCCTTTGAGTTAGCTTTTGGGATGGTGATCTCAAGGTCCGTAACAATTGATGCTTTCATTGAGAGTTGAGGCTACGGAAAAAGGCTACCTGCAGACTGGATTAAGGTATCATACCTCCCAAAGGGGTGTTGTACTGAATACTGATAGATGAGTGAAGCCGCCAAAAGGGAAAGAGCTATCACCGGGTCAGTGTCGATAGAGTGAAAGCCGCTGTGGACGTCGGCCCTTAAAGGGGGTGACAATGTTACGAGTCCCACATTGGTTGCCTATACAACTAATGTGGGGTTTAATAAGGTCTTGGACACTCCCATCCTTATAGCTAACTTTTGGGGTGGTGATCTAATGATCTCGATGAAAATCAAAACTACAAGCATTTGTGGATAGAATGTGAAAATTGTTATGGATTAAATTATCAGAAATTGTTTCAATCCAAAATGAATATTTGTGAGCACTGTGGATATCATTTGAAAATGAACAGTTTAGATAGAATAGAACTTTCGATTTATCAGGGTACTTGGAATCCTATGTATGAAGACATGGTCTCTCTAGATCCCATTGAATTTCATTCAGAAGAAGAACCTTATAAAGATCGTATTGATTCTTATCAAAGAAAAACAGAATTAGCTGAGGCTGTTCAAACAGGTACAGGTCAACTAAACGGTATTTCTGTAGCAGTGGAGATTATGGATTTTCAATTTATGGGAGGTAGTATGGGATCCGTAGTAGGTGAGAAAATAACTCATTTGATCGAATATGCTACCAATGACCTTTTACCTCTTATTCTAGTATGTGCGTCCGGAGGAGCACGTATGCAAGAAGGAAGTTTGAGTTTGATGCAAATGGCTAACCCACCCTAAGGAAGTTTGAGTTTGATGCAAATGGCTAACCCACCCTTTGAGCTAGCTTTTGGGGGATAGTGATCTCAAGGTCCGTAACAGAAGCACACACATCATAAAGAAATAAATAGCTTTTTTTATTAATGATATATATATATATATATATATATATATATATATATATATATATATATATATATATATATATATATATAGTTCTTGAGTTTACTTCCAGATCTAAATTGCTGAAGTAAAATGATATACATGAAGAAGTAAGGTGCTTGACACATCATTTGTATTAAATTATTAGTTAATAAAAATCTTTTTGATCAGTAGTAAATAATATTTGATTTTTTTAGCTAAATTATTATTATATAGTTAAAAACTCACATGAACTGAAATAGAAAACATCAAACATTTGGCTTATTTTTCTTTGAAAAAGTTATATTTACAACTTATTTTCGTTTATAACCTCTTACAACCATATCTTAACCGTTGATTTTCGCCAATCAACGATTATCATTTATTGTGAATTAATAATTAATTAATAAATTTTATTTGCGAATATCTTAACCGTTGATTGACGGAAATCAACGGTTAAGATACGGTTGTAAACGAAAATATGTTGTAAGTATAACCTTCCCAATTTTTCTTTGTTAATTTAATGAAAAAATATTTATATTTTTGCTACAGAAAAAATTTCACACTCACATTAATGTAAGAGGGTGTTTGGTACAAGGATTGTTTATTTCCAGGAAAGTCATACATTCAAATGTTTAAGTGTTCAGAAATATGGCGTGTTGGAGTGTCATGTCCCTGTTATGATGCATTGACATTTCAAAAACATTTCAAAAAAATTGGCGTGTCATGTCCGATACTTCCTGACACTTTTCGACACTCTAACATGCGTTGCAGAGACTCAAAAAAGATTTTAAAAGTTGCGTTGCGTTGCGTTTGAGTTTCGAATACTAGATTCGTTGGATTATAATTACCATTTTATTGAGTTTAATGTAACTATTTTTGATATCTTATGCTTCTTTGCAAAATTGATGGGTATTATAAGTTTAGCTTTATTTTTTTTGTTAAATTATTGAATATTAAATATAATATACACTGCATAAATTAAAAATATTAATTAATATCAAGACATGACCTAATGTGCCAAAATCTAATATTTTTTAGAATTAACGTGTCAGAGAATCATGTCGTATCATATCGTATCCCGAGTCGATATCGGTGCCACATAAGGTACTTGGATTAAAAAAATTTCTCGGTAAAATTGGATTCCCGGTATTCTTTTTTATGAAGAAAAATGCTACCTCATAATATCACAGAATGTGTGGTATTTTGCAAATTCCAGCTGATGGAAAAATGAAACACGATTTATATGACTAAATTAACCCTGCCCTTGTCTTTTCATATATCTTTGATTTTTCTCTCATCGATTTTGGCCTTTTCTTCTCCAAGACTATCTCGTTGACAAACCCTTGGTTTACCATGTTTTTAGGCTAATTTATACAAGAATTACACAGTGCATTGCATGGAAATTAAGGTTTTACATTATAAAATCATAAAGATTGGATTTCTAGCTAACATGTTGTAATCTTGCTTATTTTGAAGGTATTTTGACATAAAAGAATGCTTAATGGAGCAAAGGAATGAAAGGAGATGTTTGAATACCAAAGGAAGTCCAAAGAAAGCAAGCTACAAGCAATTCATGGGCTGTTGATGGAGAGCGCTTTAGCGCTCAACAGCGAGCTAAAGCGCACTAATAAAGCAAAACAGCCAAAATCCACTGGCAGAGCACGTTTTAACGCGCTACAAAGCGCTGGCAACAACAAAACTTACTCTTGAAGAGCGTGCTTTAGCGCGCTACTGAGCGCTAAAGCGCTCTCAGGCAAACGAATTTAACCTATGAAGAGCGCCTAAGCGCTCTGGTGAGCTCTAAAGCTCACTGACACGTCAAAGCTCAGGCCCAATTGTTATCAATATCCAATTTAAGATTTGAATGAAGATTTGAAGAAGATTTGAATGGAAATAAAAAGATATGTTTATTCTCTATAAATAAAGGGCTTTGAGACAAAGAGCAGGGGCGTTTTGAATTGGAGAGTAGAGAATCCTATTGTGGAGCAGTGGAACGCTGAAGATTCAAGACGACATCACACCAATGGAGTCTTGGGGATTTGTTTTCTTTCCAATTATTTTTGAATTCAATATGCTAGGCTAAATTTTTATGTAGTTAGAGAAAGATGAAACCTAATTGAATCTTTGTGTTATGAATTAAATTGTCTCTGAATTCTTCTCTTTTTATATTTGAATGAATTTATATGTTGTTAATGCTTTCTATGAGTTTGCTCCTTATAGATTGATCTAGGGGAATTGTATGACAATAGAGATGTTGGTGCATGAACCCTGATTTGATAAATTTGTCATAATCTTTGTGATCTAGGGATAGACATAAGGCAATTGTGCAATCTTTGAATTCTTGATTTTAATGCATGTTTTCTTGGGGAACAACCGGGGAACTAGGATTCTTCCAAGATCACATAGAATTAGGATAACAAGGAATTGAACCTTAATTAACTTAGAAAGAATTGATTGACATTATATTAAGAGCAGATTCTATACTATTTAATTCATAACATAAAGAGGAAATTGGGGGAATTCGAAACCCTAACTACGCTCGTTCTTGATAATTAAACAACTCATTTTTTAATTGTTTTTAATTTTGAATTTACGTGTTATTGATTGTTTTTAATTTCAATTCTCTCCATCTCAATCTTGGTTGTCCAACTAAATCGCGATTAGTGAACTAGTGCTTGAAAACCAATCCTCGTGGGAACGATCTCGTATTCCGGTACACTTTATTACTTAACGAACGTTGCACTTGCCGAGTCGCAACACTCGTACCTGCACATCACCATGCAACGCTTGCTTCAACAGCCATGACATCGCTTGAATACCCTCTCAATAGCTC
Organism: Gastrolobium bilobum; assembly: GCF_033153095.1. Lineage (NCBI taxonomy): Eukaryota > Viridiplantae > Streptophyta > Magnoliopsida > Fabales > Fabaceae > Gastrolobium > Gastrolobium bilobum. Next base: position 459,746 of record NW_026898629.1, read on the forward strand.
AAACCACAACCAGATGAGGGCTCAAAATGGAAGAGTGTGGGGGTAACGGGAATGAGACCAATGAGGTTGTTACTGGAGAGGTCGAGGGTTCAGAGAGAGGACTAGTTTAAAGGAGGGATGGTTTCGTTAAATGTGTTTCAACTTAAACGGAGATAGTAACGACAATTTAGCTTGATGAAGCCAATGGGGATGGGTCCAGAGATTGTTGTGAGAGAAATCCAAGGTTCGAATCCTGTGAAAGGAGAAAAGTGAAGGAGGAAGAGAATCGTGAAATGGTTGTTGTCAAGGAAGAGACTTTTGAGATTGAAGAGACCAAAGAGGTCAATTATGGGTCCAGTTAAGGAGTTGTTCTGCAAACTAAGGACCCTGGCCTGAGTTGGTTAAGACGAGACTGTATTTTTATTTTGATTAAATATCATTTTGGGACCTCAACAAAAAATACGGAACCCATTTTATTCCATTAGAAAAACAAAGTCAACTTGTGGTCCTTCTGAAATTACACTTCTTTGAAATTGTGGTCTCTCAGAAATTCAAAGAAGACTCGTATTAATCCCTCAAAAAGAACTAATACATATACTTTTTTTATAAGGGATTAAAATGAGTTTCGTGTTTTTTGTTGAGGACCTAAAAGGGTATTTACGTTTTTATTTTTTTTATTTGTGAGGTTAGTTTCGTAAAATGAATCTACATTCACAGCAATATTTGACAATCAACCAAACATAGAATTAGGAAACTTGACCCAACATTTCAGGTAATATTTTGGTCTACCAAATAGTTTTTTTGTAATATTCTCGAAAAATTCAGTTTTCCACCATATTCGTGAGAATCATGATTTCCGGAAACAAAAAATTTCTCTTCTACCAACTGTCCCATAAAGAGAAAAGACACGGTTAAAAAAAAAATTAATAAAATCCACTCACTTGTATATATATATGACAGATAAATTTTTTCAATAATAAAAGGAGAAATATCAAACCTTTAATTTATATATATTATAGGAAACATATGTAGTTAATATCTTTACCAGTAAGATAGTTACTTAAAATAACTTTATTTGTACTTGATTTATTTAGAATTTATTAAATATTGATAAAAAAAATGTTCCAAAGAAACAAGCAGCGATGTAGTGCCACGTGTCATGCCATGTAACATATTTATCTGCAGATAAGCGTTGGACGAGTGGCCTGAAAGTTCCAAAACTGAAAGAGTGAACAATGGCCAACATTTCAATTCCACTCCCACGAATCGGTTTGTCCATACGCAAGTGCTCAACGAAACGCCCATGTTTCACCAGTTCAGCTTCAACACTCAGAATTTCTTGCTCTGGTCTGGTCTGGTCTTTCTTTCTCTTATGTTGTTATATGATTTTTGTTATTACTTTGCTTCCAACCTTTCAATGTGTTATGTAAAATCCAATGAAGACCCTTTCCCCCCTTAATCTTCGTCTGAAAGTTAGATAGTAAAATTTCTTTTGTTAGCAAAAATATTAGAGTTAACAATGTTTTCTAGGGTGTATTGTAGGAGCAGCTGGGTTAGATGGATCTGAGAATAAAGTAGGGTTATTTAATTTCAATGGAATCAAGGGCGTGGTCTGTGGTATTCTTGCAGCTTGCACTGTTGCTTCTGCTGCACTTCCCGTTACTGCTGCTGGCCAGGTTCAAGCTGAGCTTAAATATTAATAGTTATAACTAAACTATCATTCTCTGCATTGCATTGCATTGCATTTCATTTGCTATGAATCTTATTTTTCCTACATATTTTGTTCTAAGAAAGTCAAAAATTTCATATAATCATATTCTGAAGATATCAACTGAGGTTAGAATAGATCAAACGGTTTCTTTCTCAATTTATGTTTTGATTCTTTTCATGCTAACATGATATTGACATATCTATTGTTACAGCTGATAGGGTGAATTTTTCCTTGGTTACCAACTTACCAGTGTATAGAGTGGTTTTTGAAAACATACGATATAATGGTTAACATTTAGTTATAAGCAACAACTAAGTTTTTATTACATCATTCAAGTTTTGACATGTTAGTAAACTTGAGGTAAACCACTACTTTGGAGTGTGGTTCCCTCTATGTATGAATTAGGAAGCTTATTACAAGTTTGGTTGAAAATTAGTCTGTGTTCAGAAATATTTCTTTCAGTATTTGGTTCTTATAGTCATTTGGATAAGTCCTAAGAGCCTAATGCTAAAATTGATGTCCTTCATAGCTTTGCAGAATTGACCTTCCTTGGTCAAGCTCAAGGCCTGTTTTCCTATAAGTAGTGCATATTTCATATTATATCTTCTGATAAAATGTTCAAATTGCTTAGTTTCAGTGATGTATCATGTCAGTAATAAATGTTTAAAAAGTTTGAATTTGTGAAAGACAAATGTGATTTACATGTCTCCTCGAAAGATGCAAATGAGGAGAGAATACAACACCCAATATGTTTTCTTTGCAGAGGCTGCCCCCATTATCAACTGAGCCCAATCGCTGTGAGCGTGCATTTATTGGCAACACAATTGGTCAGGCAAATGGTGTATATGACAAACCATTGGATCTCCGGCTCTGTGATTTCACAAATGAAAAAACCAACCTTAAGGGGAAGTCCCTTTCTGCAGCACTCATGTCAGATGCTAAGTTTGATGGTGCTGACATGTCAGAAGTTGTAATGTCAAAGGCTTATGCTGTTGGTGGCAGCTTTAAAGGTAACATTCTTTTTATTATTTTTGAGAGACACTACTAAGCTTCAGTGGTGAAATATATTAAATAATAATAAACCATATTATAAATTATAAACTACTTCTCGTTAAACCCCGACTAGTGAGAGTGGGGTGATTGGTACATTAAAAAAAAAAAATCACTCTCTTGACTAGTGACGGTGGGATAATGGTGAAAGATATCATGACCAGAAAATTATGTCTGGAAGTATTCATTTTCCACAAAACTGGATTATTTGCTTGATTAAGAGTGGGTGAGATGGTATAATATGTAATTGTAACAGTGAATCAGTGAGGTAATAGTATGAATTCGAGTTCAACAATGGAATCGTTATAAATCTCAAGAAACTCTAAGAATCAAGGGGAGTTGAATGGCATGAGGTCTCTATGTGAGGCTGAGACTAGTGTGTAGAAGATAATTCCTCAACGAAGGAGTGAGGTATTTATAAAGGAGAATGAGCCTAACCATTTTAGGCCTGTGGACTTACTATGGTGTGAGGCAGTATACCCCACCTGTGTGAGGGTCGTGTGCATGAGAGAGGAGATGAAATGTGGTGAGAGAATATTTATCTGTTTAGAGGTGTTGTTTGCCTCGATATTGAGCCTAATTTGACAGGTCCAGAACATAGAGATTCATTATTGAAAGTGTTTCAGCCACAAACTTTAATGGCGTGCTTGTGGGATGTTTTATGGAATAGAATTCCAAAAGTATATGTCAACATACAAGTTATGATTCATACTTTTTGCCATATAGAAAAGACAATGACCCAAGGATCTGTTACAGGTGTGGATTTCTCAAATGCAGTTTTGGACCGTGTTAACTTTGGGAAAGCTGATCTTCAAGGAGCTGTATTTAAGAACACAGTATTGTCGGGCTCCACCTTTGATGAAGCTAAGCTGGAAGATGCAGTTTTCGAGGACACAATCATTGGTTACGTTGATCTCCAGAAGCTATGCACAAATAAGACCATCGGTGATGAATGGAGAACTGAACTAGGATGTCGATGATAAGCAAAGTCTTCTCTTTCTTGTAAAGCTGTCATGCCATGACATGACAGGTATTTTGGTGAGGTTAGCTAGTAGATGAGTCCTACATCCAAAAGTTAATTGAATTCTTTGCTTTCCCTGTACAATGTTGCATTCTTCCATTTGATTTCAACGCACAAATTGAAGACATTGGTACAATTAATTACTTGTATTTGTTGTTTTAACGTCTAGTTGATTCTTTCCATGGCCGTTAACTTATCAATTTTCTCCAGGAACTTGGAAGCGAAATCAATGAACTTTATTTTCTACTTTTGCTAACAATAAATTCAAATATTGGAATTATGGAAGCATTCTTTCAAAATTAAAAGCGCATCTGGTGTAGTGGTATTATGGTGCACTCCCACGTTACTTACCGGGATTCGATTCCCCGGATGCGCATTATTGTTAAACGTATGGCTCTTAGCAATTCTTTTATCATTCCATATATATATAGGCACAGTGATTTATGACGTGACCTGCATATAAGTATTGGTTAGTCATATAAAAATTATGCCGTTTTGGGTGTGATAAATCGAAGTTCCTGTTTAAAATTAATTATAGAAAATAAAAATATTATATTTATTTTCATTTTTGTATGATTATAATTTTTTATAGTTTTATGTGACTGCACCAATCATTTGGTGCAGTCACTTTACATCCGCTAAACCTGTTACGAACCTTAAGATCATCACCTCAAAAGTTAGTTTAAAGGGTGGGAGTGCCCAAAGCCTTATAAACCTCACATTAGTCGTATAGGCAACTAATGTGGGACTTGTAATATTGCCACTTCCTTTAAGGGCCAACGTCCACAGCGGCGGCTTTCACTCTATCGACACTGACTCAATGGTAGCCCTTTTTCCCCTTTGGGAAAATATTTAATATGCTCCAGGATCACCCAATGATTTGGTGCTCCCTCTCACAACATTAATTTTTTCTTTTCCTTTTTACCCTGTTATTTTTTTTCTTTTCCAATTTTACCCTTCTATTTACACTAAGGGACCACCTAAAAAATGGTGGTCCCGGACCACAATAAATTCTCTCCCCCTTTGGGGTGGCTTCACTCACCTATCAGTATTCAGTGTCTAAAGACACCAATCCTTTGGTGCAATCATTTTACATTGCCGAAAGACACCTTTATCCAGCCTATAGGTAGCCCTTTTCGTGGCTCCAACTCTTCATGAAAGCACCAATTGTTACGAACTTTAAGATCACCACCCCAAAAATTAGCTCAAAGGGTGGGAGTGCCCATGGCCTTATAAACCTCACATTAGTTGTATAGGCAACCAATTTAGGACTCGTAACATTAATTGTTACGGACATTGAGATCACCACCCCAAAAGCTAGCTCAAAGGGTGAGAGTGCCCAAGGCCTTATAAATCCCACATTAGCTTCCTATACAATCAATGTGGGACTCGTAACATTGCTATCCCTTTTAAGGGGTAGCCCTTTCTCCCCTTTGGGGCGGCTTCAATCACCTATCAGTATTCAGTGCCCAAAGACACCTTAATCCAGCCTATAGGTGGCCCTTTTTGTGGTCTCAACTCTTAATGAAAGCACCAATTGTTACGGACCTTTAAATCACCACTCCAAAAGCTAGCTCAAAGGGTGGGAGTGCCCAAGACCTTATAAACCCCATATTAGCTTCCTATACAACCAATGTGAGACTCGTAACAAAACCTATATATATATATATATATATATATATATATATATATATATATATATATATATATATTATGGGAAATATATGATTATTTGAAAATAATAAGGTATCAGTAATTTAAAATTTTTGTTATTGACAAGTTTATTGATATTATATATAATTTTTTTTCTTAGTATTTATAAACTGAGGTCATGATAAAATTGGTAAGAATGATGGGACATTTACAATAAAATAAGTTAATGATGAAAATTTTTGGTAATTCATCCAAGCATCTAAGATTTATCATTTATGTGAAATGTGTTTGAAATGGATCACAAGTTCACATATACTTGCCATTGGTCGAGTAGTGTACGTTAAGATGCGTATATAAAATGTGTAGGGAGTGGATCCTCTCATGTGAAAAAGTGGTAATGTGATCATGTCATTTAATCACTACCACTCATTTAAAAATTATACATTTTTCTCTCTCTTATCTCATTATCAATGAATAATTGTGATCAAATAATATGACTACATGACCACTTTTTTCACATACTCCCAAATGTGGGGAGTAAGGGTTAGACGCTTTAACTGAACATAAACACTTGCTTAGTGAATTAAATACAATTTTTTTGGTAAACAAATTAAATACATTTTAAAAAAAAGTCAACATTAAATTATTAAAATCATATTTTAAATATTCAATTTTGAATTTCTTGATAAAATTATATAAATATGTGATTTCTTCTCCTATTCCTAAAAATGAATTTTTCCAATGATCAAAATTGGCAGGTCAACCAAGAAACATACTGGTTTTTCCCGAAGCTTCAACTTCTCAGCAATTTTTCTCTTCCGATCGTCCAAGGTGTTGCTACTTTGTATCTGTATTCGTTTGGCCGAACCTTCAAACGCTCATCCTGCAGCACATGGATATATTCTACATTGTAATCTACAATTACGAACACTGAACTCATGTAAAAAAAGATGAATGGATATGAAATTTGGAAGAGTTTGAATGATTTTGGAGAGAATGAGGGGAATGATGTATGTGAGTGAGCTAGGAAGAAGGGAAAAAAATAAGAGGTGCTAGTAAGAATGGTTAAGTAGAGGGGTATTTATAAGAAGGCGGGTGCACGAGGATAGAATGAATTTGGAAGCTGATCCGGGATGCAACCCAATATGCAATAGTGGAGGATCAACTGTATAGAAAGGGGTTGCATATCCCTATGCTGAAATGCTTGAACTCGGAAGGAGCATAATATGTTCTGACCGAGATACACGAAGAAATTAATGGCCAACATATGGGGGGTAAAGCTTTGGCTAGAAAGGCCCTCCGAGCTGGCTATTACTGGCCAACTATGGAAGCTGATTCTAAAGAACATGTTAAAAGATGCGACAGTTGTCAAAAACATGCCAGACTAATTCTTTCACCTCTAGAAGAGTTGAGATATATCTCGGCTCCATGGCCCTTTTCCAAATGGGGAATGAATTTGCTGGGACCCTTCAAAGCTGCTGAAGGACAGTTGAAGTGGCTAATAGTGGCTGTAGATTACTTCATGAAATGGATTGAAACAGAACTGGTTACCACAATAACCTCGGCCAGGGTACAAAGATTCTTTGAAAGGAATATTGTTTCCAGGTTTGGAATACCAGTTGAGGTGGTGACAAATAATGGAACTCAGTTTGGTGATAAAAAGTTCCAAGAGTTGATGAAAGACTTGAATGTCAAGCATCGCTTCGCATCTGTGGAACACCCCCAGTCAAATGGGCAGGCTGAAGCAGCAAACAAGGTACTTGTTGCTAGGCTCAAGAAACGAATGATGGATGTCAAAGAAAGCTGGGTTCATCAGTTATACTTTGTTCTGTGGGGATACGGAACAAGTACCCAAACAGCAACAGGGGAACCCCTTTCAGATTGACCTATGGATGCGAGGCTATGATCCTGGTGGAAATAGGGGAACCATCTTGGAGGAGAATTAATGCTATCCATCGAAATGAAGAAGAAAATAGTAAACTGCTGACTACCGAGTTAGATCTCGTTGACGAAGCCAGGGTCACGGCTCACTACCAGGATATGATGACCAAACAACTGGTAGCAGCTAGATACAACAAAAAAGTGAGACCAAGGGTCTTTGAGAAAAATGACTTGGTACTCAGAAGGGCAGACATCAGTAACAAGAATTCCATGGACGGAAAGCTAGCAGCAAACTGGGAAGACCTTTACCGAGTTAAAGAAAAACTTGGGAGAGGAGCCTATGTCCTGGAAACCACGGAAGGCAAAGGAATCAAGAGAACCTGGAACGCAGATAAACTGAAAATATATTACAGTTAAATTCGAGATCCACCTTCTGAATGTTTGAAGTAATTTCAAATTATTTGAAGTATTTATTAGGCGAATTATTTTCCTTTTTAGGGAGTTGGTTAAAGCCGAATATGCTGGCAAATTCATGTAATCGACAAACTTGATATCAACAAATGAGGAATTTTTCTTTTTAAGATTTATCCTTATCCAATTCTGATGCATCAATACGAATTCTGAGGTGCAAGTGTAATTTGTCATGTTGACTCTGATCAAGTCGAAATGCTCCTTACTTAGGTCAAAAGACCTAAGGGGACATGTGACAATAATGCTTTTACCTTGGATAAAGCCGGGTTACAAAACCCAGATTATGATGAAAAGGTTAAGTCAACTTAGACAATCACCGTCATCAATGCTGGCTTAACGAAATGGTTAAGTCAAAATAAACATGCGTCATAGAGAATGACAAAAAGTAGAATTCGTATGAAATGCTTTGACCTTGGCCAGGTCAATATACCGGCACTCGTAAAATGTACGAGTTGCAAAAATAAGAATATATTCGAGTTGTAAAAATAACCCATCTCGGATGGGGAGCAACACGAGAGAGGTTTAAAAACTTAGAAAATTATCTACGTTATAAACCTAGATAATAGATAGGCAGAATCTGTGTATCAAATTAAGAAAACGCTAAGTCCTTAGAAGTATTTAATGAATACTTCAGGCAACTCAGGAAGCAAGAGAATCTTGAATACTTAGGCAAATGCGTCTAAGTTATTAAACGGGGTATGAAATGCAAAATAAAAAGGCAAAGCATGAAGGCATAATACAAAGGAAGAATTCCAAAGATGTCAAGAAAATAAATCAGTAACCGACAATATTCATTACAAATTATAAAGGGGCTTAAGAGCCCCAATCAACCAAGAATTACAAATTCAACCGGCATCTCGGCCCTTCATTCAGCAGGAGTTTCTTGTTCCATTTGAATGTCACTAGGGGTGTTAACGGGTCGAGCCGAGCCAAGCTTTGATCTTAACGAGCCAAGCCTGTATTTAAACGTGTCAAATTGGCCTTAGCTTATTACCTGTTACGAATATAATATTAGCATATGGCCTGGTTCGTTTACAAAAAATAAAAGCTTGTGTTGAGCCTGTGACCTGGTTTATTTATTAAAAATAAAAATCTTACCTTCTAATTTACAGTAGTATTTAGCCCATTAATCATGCACTGATATGTATTTTTCATTTTTTTAAGAAAATAATAGTTGTTTCTTTTATAATAAAAAAATATATTTATATTAAAAAGTAAAAATAACAACATCACCTTTACTTTACTTGTTTGCTTTTCCTTAATTTTCTTCTGCATTGAACCCCACCATCAACAAAAAGAAAGCAATATGTGAGAGAAAAATCCCCAAATTCTATTTACATAACAGGAACCTTTTATTTCAAAGGATATAAAAGATATAACTTGCATTGTCAATGATGGAGACATAAAGAATTGTCGGCCACATGAAGAGATGCCTTTCTTTTTTTTTTTTTTTTTTTTTTTTTCTTTTTTTATAATCAAGATATTCCTTTCAAGTTTCAACCATGGATAGGTTAAGGCACCAATAATTGTCCGGAGGGACTCATGTAAGGGTTAAAAACTCCATCTATATAAGACCAAATAATTGTTTGAATACCAAAGCTCAGAGCATCAAGACTAGGACCAGTTCTATATCCAAACAGAAAAGTCCCAATAACAAAAAACAAAATTGACACAAACGACAGTGCAACGAATGAGTTTTTGTGGGTTTGTTTGTGTGAAGGAGGATGAAGGATAATGGTTTGGAAAATTGGAAAGACCGATTTGGTTAGGTGTGGCTATGGATCGATGAAGATTTGTGGCTGGTTGGGTTGAGGTTTCTAAAATAAAAAGAAAGAAAGGGCTATGGGTGGGTTTCGATGGAGATGGCTTCACCGTGGTATGCATGATTCATGTTGGTCCAAGGAAGAAAATGGTGGGGGTGCTATGTGGCTGTTGGTTTGAACGGAGAAGAAGATGGAAGGACGGTGGCTGGTTTATTGGTTGGGACGAGGAGGTGGGAGGTGGTCCGACGGTGGTGGTGGACCTGTGATTTGGGCAGTGGCTTCCTTGGGTATTGTAAGGATGAAGATATAAGATGTAAAGGAAGGAGAGATGGTGACCGGTTATGTTATTGGAAGTGATTTTGGCTGGCGGTAGGTGTTGGCTGGCGCTAGATATAAGACGGGCCAGCCTCCCAGGCTCCAAGGCTGGGCTTATCTATGGAAGCCTGAAGCCTTTTAAATAAAAGGCTTTTATGTGTGTTCAAGTTTGAATCCAAAACTAAAAAAGGACGGGCCGGGCCAGGCCGAAACAGGCTAGGCCCAAGGCCCCTGACGGGCCCCTGGCCTCATTATCACCCCTAAATGTCACCCCCGTTAGCAGCAGCCTGATTGGTGACCTCTTCACCTCCCTCAACTTGATTATCTTCAATTTGAGTCACCGAATCGCCTGTTGGAGACTCTATAGGAGGGGGGACAATTTGACCATTCCTGACGTAGGATTTAAGATGCAAGCTGGTGGTGTTAAATTGTAAGCCCTGGTTGAGAACCTTAATTTGGGCCAAGGCATTGTTGAAGGAACCCACGACCGACTTCTCAAGTTCACCCCGGTAATACAAGGCATCTACTTCGGCTTCCTTCAACTTTGCCTCCACCCCTTCATGAATGATTTTTAAGTCCTTCAAAGATTGACAATTGGAGGCATGCAAATATTAAAGATGATTGTTGTCCCTTTGAAGGTTTGTAAAGTTCTCCTTCACTTTAGCCAGATCGACAACGGTTTCGTCATGATCCTTCTTAAGCGAGGATAAATTTTCCTTCACTTTGACCAATTCAGCCACAGTTTTGGCCCTCTTTTCTCGGGATGCGTTTATCTCGTTCAGAGTACGAAGATATTTATTCTTCAAAGAAAGAAGATGCCTCACCATGGTGGACATTTTTATGCAGTTAAGCTCCATATTCTCCAACTCCTTTATCTGAGATGTAGTAAAAAGAGAGGAGTTGAAGAAAATTTTAGGAGGACAAACAGTATCCTGAAGAGCACCACTGATCCCGGATTACCATAATGCATGTTTGGTTAGCCCGGTGGATGAGGGTGGAGTTGGAGCCTTCATCAAATTTTGAGAGGAGGGGGCATCCTTGTCAGCAGAAGTCCTTTTGGACTTGTCGCCAGAAGGAATGAGATCACCCTTATATGCTAGGGTACCCTTAGCCTTGGTGGCAGCAGCAGCAAGCTTCTTGGCTTGTGAGTCAGGGGCTTTCCTCTTTTTGGTCGTAGAGTCGACAATCAAATCCTTTTTACCTCGGGGAAGAGCAGGCAGGAAACTAGGTTGTTCATTCTGTTGACTATCCATGCCAGGAACTGCAAAACAAAACATAAAGTTAGGTTATAAAGGAACAACACAGTATATATATATATATGAGGATATGCAAATAAACCATACTTATTTCGGAATCAAGCTCTGCTTGAGACTTGAAAATAAAAGATGCGACACTGGCATGACCACGGGCTTGGATGTAATCTCCAATGGCGAATATAGTGTCGACATCAGCAGAGCTCAACTCGGTTTCCATAAAATGGTAACTTGAGGAAGCAAATCGATAATGGTCATATGACCAATATAAAGGAAACTTCCCTTCCGCATCTGCAGAATCAGATGCTTTGAGGAACCAAACTTCCTTGCCGGGGTGTGCAGAGACCTTAAAGAATTTTTGTTTGAAATTCTTAAAGGATTCTAAATAAACATGAAACAACTTTCGACGGGCAATACCCCAGAGAGTAATCCAGCCATTCCGTTTTGGTGGTTCATGGCCAGTGCGAGGTGTAATGGCTTGAAAAAAGAAAAAGAAAAAGAAAACGGAAAGATGTAAAGCTAAATAAGCACAAAAACGCTCAAAGACCTTGACGAAACCCCAGCCGTTGGGGTGAAGTTGGGTGGGAGCTATGTGAAGATGATTCAAAATGTCGATCTGGAACTCGGTAAAGGGAAACTTAATGCCGAGTTGTATAACCAGATCCCGATAGAAAAAGAAGAAGCAAGGTTCGTCCGAATCTCCCCTAGAGCAAACCGGTTCGTCTTCGCGTGGGGGAGATATATCATAGTTCTCTCGCTTCCCAACGAGAAGCCCAGACACGTCATCCGCATTCATCTCGAACGTTGTGTTTAGAACCTCGTAAGTCACCCAAGGAAACTGGGATACTAATGCGGCAGGAGGAGACTCAGAGTCCGACTCGGCAGAACCTGACTCCTCTACAATCTCCAGGGGGAGATGTCATAAATACCTAAAACAATAAAAGAGCTTAATCAGAAAGACAGAATGGGCATACCTGAATCAAAAAGCTACTAGATGAAGAGTCACTAGATGATGAGGAATTGGGTTTGTCTGAGATTGTGATTGGGTCATCTACCTCACCAGATGCGAAGGTAGATCTCAGAACATCTCCATGCCGGCAGCTAGCCAAAGTAGACTCGGCTAAAAAGTCACATCTTTGTCTAATGAGTTTGGAACTCAGAAAAACACACAAATAGCAAGGACCGACTTTCTGGATAAGGGCAGACTGTGGAATACCTTGATTGACTGATGGAGGTTCAAGGTTTGTTATAGATGAACCACTGGAGGGTCAAGGACCGGACTGGAGGCTCTGACCTAATTCTCGACCAGACAACCCGGATCTCCTCTTGGATCTACCACCGCGGTAACCACGAAGCATAGCTGCATGATCTTCTTCTTCAGTCTGTAGAATCCCCCACAGCCAGAAAATCTAAACTAATAACGGCTTTGCCAATGAGGGTATGTGTGTGCGCACAGTGACAATATAATAGTAAGAGAGAGAGAGTGTAACGTACCTTTAGGTTTTACCTCTTATTTATAGGAGTTACCTGTGGGTAATATGATGTTGACCTTTAGTACCTCTGATGAAGGGCCCAGGCCTGTCTGCTACGCCGTCGTATTAGGATTAGTATCCTTGATGGATATCTATCCATAATTATACTCGATTTAGATCCTGGATTTCCCCTTGTTGGGCCTGTCATTCAATGGGCCCTTTATACAGGTCCATAACAGTTGCCCCTCAGCCAGGCTACCTAGGTGTTCGAGTTGCCGGGGTGAACTTCTTTGTATTTTGCTTCAGATTTTCTGTTGAGCTGAGGGCGTTCGAGTTTTTGTAAACTCTTTGCTTATGTGCTCCTTGCGTTAGGAACGAGCTTGAGTTGTTGTGATCAACTAGCGAGTTACCCCCAAGCACACTGCTCTAGAACTCGGCTTGGCATCATTCCTTACACAATGTTCTGAGCTTATAACTCTCCTCTGGAACCAGTAATGATTCCTCATGGCCCCTTATCCCTGCGGGTTAAGCATGAACCCAGCGAGATAATTGGGTACATATCCAGGTGACGACTAAGCTTGAGTTGTTCAGATCGAACTAGCGGGTTTCCCCGAAGGACATCATCCTTGTATCCTGGCCAAACATCGTTGTGTCTATGTGTGCATTTCTTGAATCCTAGATTTGATTTTCTAGTTCTTGTTACCGACTTATTGTCAGCAATCATTTCGTTTTGACACATGGTGTTTTTCGCATTTATTAGCGTGCTGCAGCCGTTTTGTGCTATTTTCGCATTACGCCATGTGATGCAATCGTATGAGTGTTGCAAGGAAGGTGCAATCCTATGAGCTATGAAGAACCGACATTTCAAAAACCTAAAGTGTCATATCCGACACTCACCAATACTCCGACACTTTCCGACACTCCAATATTCGTTGCAAAGACTCAAAAAGAGTTCAAAGGTTACGTTGTGTTGCATTTTGAATTCCAACTATTCGATTCGTCGAATTACGATTACAATTTTATTGAGCTTAATATAAACATTTGAGATATCTTATGTTTCTTTACAAAATTGACGGGTATTATAAGTGTAGCTTTATTTTTTATTAAATTGTTAAATATTAAATATAATATACACTACATAAATAAAAATATTATATAGTCTCAAAACATGTCCTAACGTGTCGAAATTTAATATTTTTTAGAATTAACGTGTCAGAGTATCGTATCATGTCGTATCCCGTGTCCTATATCGGTGCAAAATAGCCTATGAATGTTGCAAGGAAGGGGGTCGCGACTAGGGTGGTAACCGAAGCAGGGGTCTTTCAGGGGCCTTTGGCTCGGCTCGTGAAAGCCTGAGCTTACATGTCTAAAATTGGTTGTTGGAACCAGGCTTAGACTTGTATAAAATCCCGTTTAATAAAAAAGCCTCATACTCCAATTCAAAAGCTCGGCCTTATAGCATCCCCAGCTGGCCTAGTATATTAATTTTTATTTTTATTTTATATTTTTTATACTACTTTTAGTAGCCCTCTCTCTCCTCAATCTATTTCATCTCATTTTATTGGTTAAACAGACTTTTCGAATGAACTTGCACTATATTATGCTGTTTAGATGTATATTGAATTTATGAATATTTATGGAATTACTAGTGCTGTTAATTGCATATTTTGTTTGAATAAATTTTTGTTGTCTTATTTTTTTTAACAGGCTAAACCAGACTTTCATTTTTTGTAAGAGAAGTGCTTTTCTTCTTTTACATAAGAGAAGAATTGTCTCTTACTGAGACAAAAAAGTGGTGCTAGCAATTATAAAAGAAAATAAAAATTTGGCACAAAATTCGATCTATGTGTAGGAATCAAATCTTCTCTTATGTAAAAAGAGAAAAACATTTTCCTTTTTTTAAATAAGTCAAGTCATAGGCCAATAATTATATTCATAATAGGTAACAAGTTTGGTCAGGCTGACACATTTAAACATATGCTTATTCTTTTAAGACCGAAGCTCGGTTCGACTCGGCCCGTTAACATCCCTAGTCGCGACCCTATTTTTATCCTTGAGGTTTCCTTGGAACCACCACTATTTTATCCTATCATGTAATTAACAAGTTTACGATCTAACAAGGAGTAGAAAAATTCTAGGGACTGTCAAGTGAGTTGGTTCGGTCTTCACACAATTTCCCAGCCTTTTCATGATCATTTTCTCAAACACCTCCTAGGTGTATATTAAACCAGAACTTCAGGACAGTTCTGAAGTAACATATAACCACTACTTAGTAATAATAATTACAAAGCGGAGCTTTAAACTGCCATCCATGCATGATCATCCACCTTTCCCATGTAATGACAACATGAAAGGCATCACAATCCCTTGTATAAAAGAATAAAACCGCCTAAAGAAACCCTTTTTAAAGTAAGGAAACTGAAAACACAGAATGTGGGAAAGATATCCTTGAGACTTACACAATTAGGAGACTCCTTGGAAATTCAACTTGTGATGAGTCTCTTATTCCACGAAGGTACTAAATCTTACATGCAAGGTACTTGACTCCACAACTTGCGATCTTGGTCTTCTAATGCCTCAATCAACTAGTTGCCGAGAGAATTGAAAAGTGGTGATGGCTTAAAGCTTCGATCAAGGGGAAAACAAGCTGGACCGAGGAACTTAGGAAGAATGTTACCACTACGTGAGTTTGCATGCAAAGGAAAAAGTCTCTGAGTTGAAGATAATGATGTAGGTTTGGAGTGCTGGCCGAGGGAGGGTTTAGAGGAAAGCAAAATGAGTTTGGTTCACAATTAACAGAGAATGGGAGTCATTTCAGCATAATGCTTCTGAACATCTTTTTGTTTGGAGAGCAAATGGTCTACTTTGCCCTTTCTGAATCAGAGAAGGCATGAAGAAAGTTGGGGTGTTCTGCTCAAACTCGAATTACGAGTAACAAAAGAATTCTATTCACCATATTAATATTAAGCCTTCAATTAAAATAGAAAAGTGGTAGTTTCTAATTAACTAGGTAAACAATTAAATAATTAATTGGACCTTAATTTTCATTGAAATGAAAATTTATATTAGTTGGAATTGGGATCTCACATCCTCCCCACCTAAGTTTGAAGTTTGTCCTCAAACTTTGACTCATATAGCTGGGCAAAAAATCTGTACTAACGTTAATTTTGAAATGTATCTCCATCGTAAAACACTTTTCAAAAGAATGACCAATGTAGAGCAGTCAAACACGTAGGTTTGACTGACGAGATAAGTCCCGCCAGTGTGAAAGACGAGATCAGAAGCCACGTAGGAAGCCCAACCAATCGCGTCAGTCCATGTCACGTGTTTTCCACATATCCCGCCACCTGCTGTGACATATACCAGTCCCGCCATGTCAGTTGGCGAGACCAAGCCACGTGGCCAAAGTCTTGTAACACTGGTTGGCGGCATTCCTTTACAACCGTTCATATCTTATCTCTTCCCGAACCGGTGCCTCTCTCCCTCCTCCCTCTTGTTCCCTCCCTCTTCCTCTTCTCCGTTTGTCTCCATTGTTTCTTTCCATTTTCGTAAGTCAGAGAGTGAAGCAAGCAAATTTTTGGGTCCAAAGATCGTTCTCCAGTCCGTTGGCACCTCCATCGGAGCAACTGTGTGCGTTCCCATCTTTCCATTTAGTCACGAAACCACAGGTATTTTGGCATTGTATTTTTTTTACCTATTGGCTCGATTTTTATATGTGTGTGTTATGTTGTTGTTTGTATGGTGTTGTGTTTGAACTATTATTTATAGGCATGATCTGGTTAATTTTTTTCCGGGGACCACATGTTTGTTTTTTTGCATGTTGTGGTGTATTGATGTGGACAGATTCATGTGTTCTCAAGTTGTTTTGTTATATATCTGTTAAAAAAATTGCCTCACTTTTTGATTTTAAAATCTCTTGGGACATATAGTTTTGTAATGGAGTCCGCTGTCAAAAAAAATTACAACATATATATGAACGAACAATTGAATTTGAAAAAGGGCAAACGGTGGTGGCATGAAAGGAACTGAAATTACAACATATATGAACAATTGAATTTGAAGAACAGCAAACGGTGGTGGCATGAAATGAAACGGTTAATTTTTTTTTTTTGGAAATAATGAAACGGTTCTTTTAATAATTATTAGTAAATGCAATTTTAATTAGTAAATTTTTTTTTAATTAGTAAATAGTGGCCCATTTGTTTGCGTAATTAATAAATAAGATAAATATTAATATTAATCAAATATATTAATTATAACAAACCTGCACATACTTAGTCATATTAAATAATAATCATGTCATTAAAGCCCTTTTCAAATATTCTGCATTAATTAAGAAAAATAATTTTGGAATCCTTAGTAGGCATCAAGCTAGGTTATTCGTAAGATTGGCCATTAATCAATGTAATTTTGGCTTTTGGTAAAAAGTGATTAATGTCATAATTATGTTGTGATTTTAATTAGTGACCTGATTAATAGTAATCATATTGAAATTTACAATGCTTTATAAAAACCATGTTAGAAAACTAAGTTGTTAATATTGAAAATTATAAACATTAATCTGAAATAGTAATTTAGATTGAATATATTTATAATAATTACAATTATTAATTATTGAAATCGTAATAATTGTTTTAATAATTATATAATTGCAGATCTCATGTTAATGAATAAAACCTAAGAAAAAACATATTAAGTTGATTTAATAACTATTAAAAAAGTAAATAAATAGCCATTACCATTTAGTGAATTAGTTAAATATTATTCATGCTATTAAATCCCTTATACAAAATAATTTATTAACATTACAATGTTGCAAAAATGCTTTAGGGTAATTTAATTAATGTAATTGGCATGATTTAATAGTAATTCATGTTTGTATTAGTATTAATAAAATTTGTCTTAGCAATGGCATAGTGACCTGTGTGTAAAAATAAGATAGTATCAATGAAAATTTGTAAAACGTAAATTTAATGACTGTATATTTGCCAAGGTTAATTAAATCGACATGAAACTTTATAGTAAAGTAATAAATACTCTTGTAATTATTTAGTATATGCTGTTGTTATTACAATTGCAGTCATATTTTATTAAATAGTAATTGCAATAGTACCTTAATTATGTAGTCCCTATAATAATTGATAAATTTTACAAATTGTTGTTAGTTAAATGGCTAGTGATGGACCTCGCATTGACCCCGGTCCGAAAGAGTGGGGTGTACTAGATGAAGATGTGCAGCAATGTCATAGATCCCAGGTGGTGTGGAACGAAGGACATTTAAAGTCTCTGAGAGTGAGACGAGCTTCAGAGGGTAGGGGAAACAGAGATGTACACGACCCAGATGACATCCCCCAGGACCTGCAGCAGCATTTGGTGCGTGCAGGTTTTTGGCATGCGGCTCGCATGAGAAGATTACCGGTATGTTTCATTTATGAATTTTATTTTATTTATTACATGTTACCAATAATAACGACCTTTATGCATATTTTTACGATTACGCTTCTCACATGCAGATTGACCATAGGCTGATTACTGCACTGGTGGAGAGGTGGAGGCCGGAGACTCACACTTTCCACATGCCTGTGGGAGAGATGACACTCACTTTACAGGATGTTGAGGCCATTCTGGGTTTACGCACTGAGGGTCGGGTAGTTTCCGGCTTTACCCATGCCAACTGGGAGGACGTAATTCTGCAGTATATGGGAAGATCTCCACTTGAAGACGATTTGGATGGTGGAAACCTTAAGATGAGTTGGTTGACTCATCATTGGGGTCATTGGGCCACGCATTCAGGTACTCACGAGGGACAGATTAGGTACACTCGTGCCTATCTGATGCGTCTGTTTGGAGGTTTCTTGCTGTGTGACAAGTCAAGTTCAGTTGTCGGGTGTAGATACATTCAACTATTAGATGGGGACTTTGAGGAAACCAATACATATAGTTGGGGATCTGCGGTACTTGCAGTACTGTTCCGTGAGCTATGTCAGGCAACATCTTCAGGGGCCAGTGATATTGGGGGATGTACGTTGTTGTTACAGATATGGGCATGGACCCGTTTTCCTACCATAGCACCGCCCATGCCACTACCAAGTGACCCAGCCGATCACTATGGACGACGGTATACAATAACATTTGTTTCAGTAGCCTTTTTTTGGTATTTTTGTATTGTTTTCCTATCATTCATTTGTGGGATGTATTATTTTTTTGTAGGTTTAACAATGTGGTATTGCAGCGACACCGATTTCACCTGAAGGATTACCGGATTGAGCTTGATCAAATGGGTAGAGACAATGTACGAATGATTCATCTAGTTGGTTTATATTTGCATCGTATTATAATGTTCCATGTGGCTTATGCATATTTTCTTTTTATAGGTTGTGTGGGAGCCATATAAGGAGGTTGGCTATGAGTTTCTGGGTGCAGATGCTGACATGCAGAACAAATGGAGGGCTGTTACACCTGTACTCACCTTCCACATTGTCGAGATGCACCAGCCTGACCGTTGCATGCGGCAATTTGGCATGCAACAACACATCCCTAGACTTGCTGGTCGGTTGAGAGGTGCACATGATCTTACGCTACGGGGTAAGATCACTGAGAATTGGGAAGCGAAGATGGCCCCCCACATACAATTGTGGAACACTAGACATGAGCGCATTGAGACATGCGAAGCGTGGCAGGGGATCATCTGTCCCCAAACTCTGAGTACATGACCTGGTATTTTAGGCACACTCGACGGTTCATGACGAGGCAGGTCGCAAAGATTGGCCATGTTGTACGTAATGTTATTGTTCTTGCCTTTTATGTATTTTAATTATGATTTATGGTATTCTGTAGTTCATGTTAATCTTAATCAAGTATTGATTTTCGTGATACAGGTTGACTGCGTAGAATGGATATGGTGGATGCATTCTCCACAGATGCATGCTCAGTGCGATGAACATCAGGTGCAAGAGGTGTGTGACCAGTTATTGCGTGCTCTTAGAGAATTCGGACGTGTTGCAGAGCCTGGCCCAATTGCACCATCCGGTCTATTAGTTAATGTGCCTGATCCAGAGATTGATGTACCACCTCATGCGAAGGAGGGTAGGGGCATTTGTCGTCGACGACCACGCATTGAGCACCAGTCATACGATATCCCTGCAGGTGGTCCACGAGGCGTTGGTGTTTATAGACCTCCGATGTGGCCCACTATGGCATTTACTCCTATTCAGTGGTTTCCCTCACAGATGCCCACGTCGATGCCCACAGAGATGCCGACGCAGATGCCTATGCAGATGTCTGTGCAGATGTCTCCACAGATGCCTATGCAGATGCCTGTGCAGATGTCTCCACAGATGCCTATGGAGATGCCTGTGCAGATGTCTCCACAGATGCCTATGCAGATGCCTGTGCAGATGTCTCCACAGATGCCTATGCAGATGCCGACCCAGATGTCCATGTCTCCACACCATGCAGATGCCCATGCAGATGCCTACACATATGTCATTTGGTTTAGATCCTCACTTGCCGCCACACTCTCAAACACAGTTTCCTGCCTCATATCAGTGGATGAGTACCCAGTTTGATCAGAGTGCGCGAACTCCACCATTGGCAGGGTTCAGTTCCTATCATCCGGTACACGGAGTGTCAGCATTCGGTGCATATCACGGGACCCAGTCTAGTAGTGTCACTGCAGGAAGGTACGGCCATAGGGAAACATCACATACGTCTCGCAGTGGGCATCAGTCAGGAGAGGACACAGGGGACGACTTTCTCCAAGCAGCAGCAGAGGATTTCGATATTAGGCATGATCCTGATACAGAGAGAGTGGGTGGTGTCATTCGCAGGAACCCTGAACGTGATGCGCGTAACAGACCATGGCCTACTTATACTCCATCATCATAGTTTCCCTATCTATGCATTTTAGATGTGTTTGTGGATGACTGTACTTATGGATTATTGTAATTTACTGTTTTTGTTATGTCATGTATGGTTTCATGTGTAGTACTGCAGAATGATTTGTATCTGGGAACTCGGAATTCCCAACTATGGATATGGTTGATATGTATTTGGACTGTTATTTTCTGCATTTCAGGTTTAAGGGGATTGTCCAGTTTTCTGCTGTTATGCTGTCCGATTTTTATTTCACTTCTTGCATGTCACCTGTTTATTATTTCACTTCTTGCAATTTCAGTAGCTTGTGTACTGAACTAGATTTGCGATTACTGAAAGATAGATATTATATTACAATTTTGGCATCATTCCAACACATTAATTTGATATGCGTCTTGTAGGACATGCACGCCTATTATGTCCGGCCATCTTACATATACTACATTTAGTTCGGCTAGAACTTGGTTGGTCTTCAAGTTCGTCCATTTCATTGCGAATACGTGTGGATTTAGGACGGCCCTGTCCACGCATCATGGAGACATCAGGCACAAGCTTTGGACCGGGATGTGGGGGAATTCCATCTTCACTACCAATCGGCAAAAATGGAGAAGAGTAGACATGCATAATGGAGGTTACTGAGAATACCGGATCCACGTATTGCTCAACATCAAGGGCTACCTTCTTACATGATGCAATAACATGGCTACACGGGATTTTGAATGCTTGAAACTTACCACATTGGCATTTCCGATCAGTGAGGTTAACCGAAAAAGTAGACCCTTGGTCATCGACTTCAAATGAGGTGCGCGCCACATTATACTCCCGAACACGCATTGATGTTGCCCTCTCATTGTTCTTTGTCATCGCTTCTGAAATAACATTTGAGAAATGCTTTCCAATCTCGACATCTTTCTGTGCTTTACACCCTCTTTTAAAAAAGTAACGAGCAAGTCGACTATATGTGCATTTTACCAAAGAAGTTATTGGCATGTTCCTCGCTCCCTTGAAAACCCTGTTGACTGATTCAGACAAGTTAGTTGTCATGTGACCATATCTTCGTCCACCCTCGTCGTAACTCCGAGTCCATTTCTCTTTTGGAACAGCCTCAATCCACGCAGCGACTTCTGGACTAATGCTGCAGAACTCGGCATACGCGGCATCAAAGTAGTCTTTATTTGCAACATATCCTACGAAAAAAAACACATATTTATATAATAAAGGACCCAATCGACAAAGGATTTACACAGTTTCATGTAACTAGTTTGCATATATAACCTAGCTTCTTTAGAAAACCCTTCATGTATTGATCCTTGAATCGTGTATTAAAATTGCTCCCCACATGACGAAGGCAAAACACATGGTATGCATTAGGAGGTTGCCATCCAATGTCTGGATTGGCCACTGCTGATAAAATGCTTTTGTGTCGATCAGAAATAAGGCTTATTCCAGTCTTACTGGTTACATGCATTCGGATGGATGCCAAAAAATATTCCCATGCATCTTTAGTTTCACTTTCAACGACCGCAAATGCGATTGGCAATACCTCATTGTTGCCATCTTGCGCTGTGGCGATCAATAATGTCCCTTTGTATTTACCGTACAAATGCGTACCATCGACCTGTATGACTGGTTTACACCATTTAAACGCCTCCCGACATTGACCGAAAGTCCAGAAAACACGTTGAAAAACCCTAGACCCAGTAATAACTTGTCCATTCATGACACACGATCCATGTTGAATATGGTAAACAGACCCCGGAGAAAAATTCAACATGTGCGCGAACCATCTTGGCAAGAACGCGTATGACTCGTCCCAATCACCGTAAATCTTAGCAATTGCTTTCTGCTTTCCCTTCCACGCCTTCCTATAAGAAACATTATATCCAAAAAGGGCAGTAACTCGTTCTTGTATCAAGATAACGGCCACCGACGGCGAAGCCTTCACCATGTCTGCATACAGATATAGAGCATATTTGTAATTAGTAATAATATCCACCTTCACATGATAAACACATAAATTGTCGCAGTACGAAAACTTTAACAATGTATATAGTACCTAGAATGGCCTCAGATATAAATTGTGAATCAAGTTGTTTGTTATCTTGCGAAAGGGTTGTGCTGACACAAGAATGTTTTCCACCCCATTTAGTGACTACCCAGCTGTTGCTATTCTTCGGTTTAATTGCCCTTACTCGCCAATTGCAGCCTTCTTCATGCTTACGACATTTCATAGACAACTTCGTGATAGTACTCTCAACCACTACAGCTTCTTGATGCTCATTCATGCAGTAATGTTTTATAGCGGCTTGCACATCGCTCTTCAACCGGAACTCTTGTTTCACATACATTTCGTCTCCTCTTGTCCACTGACCACGACCTAAGCCTTCAACATCCAGTATGTCTTCGTTCGGATAATCCAAATTAACAGCCTCATAGTGTGGGATGTCATCCCAAAATGGTGTCACATCTACAAAAAAAATAAAAAAATACGATATGGCAAATATTAAAGCGATTAAAAAAAATTTAATCATTCAACACGTTCAATGGCTAACCTGATGTTGGTGGAATAACTGCATTATTGGACGCAAGGATAACTGTCTCCTATGTTATGGGATTATCATGATGTTCATCATCTCCTCCATCACTATCATTCTGATCATGGTCATTTGCCAATAGAGTGTCTTCATCTTCCTCCTCATCTTCATTGTCAGGTTCGACATCTACCATATAGTCGCTTTCATCTCCATGCGCAATAGTTGATTGTGTGGGTTGGGGTACCGATGATGACGGCATTTGTGTCTGACTGTTAAGGTCTAACCCACGTGTCGGTGTTGACATTTCGTCTGATGTCTCAATATCCACGTATAACTCAACAAATTGAGAAGTAGTAGAGTTTTGGACAAATGTTCCAAGAAAAATATCAATGTCCTCATCATCAGTTAGATCAAAACCTGCATATTTGCGATTTCCACTTGGGACTCTACCCGTTATTGAAGAAATTACCTGATTTTGTTGCAACTTCAACTTCTGACGAATCTTCTGAAGTAGATCTTCAATGGACAAGCCTCGCACAATATACATTGCTCTTTTTTCCCCTTCGAATCTCAACCCGCCTACACCGTTAATTTTAGAACCATTATAATATACAAAAGACCGATATTGTTCCATTGTAATAATACAGGGGTGTATGCAAATAACACAAAAAGATCAGATGCAAGTGGAGATTAAAAAAAGTAAATAAACAACATTTGAATCCGCATTACAGCAAGTGACACAAAACCTTTTGGAAATTACACACACAGCAAGTGACACAAAACCTTTTCGAAATTAATTACACACAGCAAGTGATACAAACAAATTACTACAAGTAAAGAAACTGTCCGTCAAAATCATATACAAAAATAGCAAACATAAACCAAATTCCAAAGTTTCAATACTAGCAAGCACCGGAAGACCTATATATAACCAGACAGGTATCAACCGTAAGTGTCAGTGGCGAGATTGACAACCGGACGCTACCCCACGAGTGTGGCGAGGGGAGGCTGGAACGCGTCACAAGAACTGCGGATGTGTCGCACACGTGGCTTAGTCTCGCCAACTGACATGGCGGGACTGGTACATGTCACAGCAGGTGGCGGGATACGTGGAAAACACGTGACATGGACTGACGCGATTGGTTGGGCTTCCTACGTGGCTTCTGATCTCGTATTTCTCACTGGCGGGACTTATCTCGTCAGTCAAACCTACGTGTTTGACTGCTCTACTATAATCATTCTTTTGAAAAGTGTTTTACGATGGAGATACATTTCAAAATTAACGTTAGTACGGATTTTTTGCCCATATAGCTGTTAGGAAAAGTTCAGTATAAGTTCTTTTCAAAACTTAGGTGGCTACTTATCATACAAATTCTGATATTATTCTTGTAGCACGAAAACCCCTTTCAAGATACCTCTACTGCATATTTTCATCATCTACAATAAGTTCATTTTGGCCAATGAAGGAGGTGTCCAAAGTCATTACAAAGTAGTGAATAATCATCACTACTTACATTCAAGTAGTCAATCAATTATATTTAGGATATTACAATCCAACCACTTCCAATGCAACTACCATTCAACATTTATACTCAAACATTCACATGTATATTCAATCATCAAGAACATTTCATCACATACGTCAAGTCAATCTGGATATAGGGGAATTAATTCCATCAGTTCACATCAAGTTCATGTTCTAGGATGAACACCATTTCTGTCATAGAAGATATTATTACATTTTTTTTTTCTTCGTGAAATCCAATCACTTGGTTAAGTGATCTGGAAGGTAGCATTTCAAGTATACTAGGAATAATCTATAGGAAGCCTGCTTTAGTCAATATGTTCAGAAAGAGGAATGTAGAATTTATAATGCAATTTAAGTCTGATAGAATTCAATTTAAGTCTCAATCGGTAAGAGCTAGCAATGTTATGATTGGAGGACAAGGCAATGTTACAATGTTACCAAATATATTAAGTTCAACGTATTACACAAGGTTAGGTGCTTACCTGATGCAGCCCATGTAGATTTTCAAGTACTCAATGAATTGGGTCTTACAAAATGACCAAACATAGTAGACGATTGCAGATATTCTGGAGGAATAGTTTATGTCCAGACTAATGCAGATATAACAGATTCAACAAATTTCCTTTTTGAAGTCAGTTACACAAATAAAACAATGTCTGTCAGTTAGCACAGGCCTCGGATATCTACAATTTTCTAATATGATCTATATTTTAATGTGATCAATATAGTACTAAAGGATCATAACTACAATGTATTAAGCTTGTTGGATTAGTGCTAAGGCAAGATTTTAATTCAGCCACGGTAATTAAATCATATGCAGTAAGTTATATGACAAGACCAATATAAGGAGGAGTATTGCAATTTACAATCAGTAGAGGTCGACGTTTTAAGTTGCTACATACCGAAATGCAGAGTATCATATATAAGAGGATTAGAAACTCACACCTTGAGTTTTCATAATCATTGATGTGCAGCCAAATGAAATTGCAATCGAATAAATCACACAACATAATCCAAAACTAATTTCGTATAAAAAAATAGTTCTCTTAGCATGTCCATGTACAAAGAGTTGTACTTTTAATCTTTCTTATTACCTACTGCACACGATTTTATCACAGAGCATGCTCAGTTATAAAATACAATTGAGAACAGCAGTAATAAGACTGTTCACTCAAAACTGTCTCTGATCCTAAAGCAAGATCACTCAAAACTGTTTAGATTAGCACAGTGCAATCTTAAGCTAGAAGTTTCATCAATCCTAACAATTTAATATGATAATATATATATATACACACACAATCAAATTGACCAAAACATTAGGTTTGTCAGTGAAGGTCAGATAGTATGCAGAAAATAAAAATAAAAATTTGTGATTATGTAGCAGGCAATTTTTCATTGGATGACACCAACCTTTTGCTTGGCTAAATTTACTTTTCTAATATATTAGTAACCATTTCTGGTCACTTCAGTAGTAAAATGACAGTCCAACATATATAGCCAAATTGACACAGCTTCAAAGGTCCCCAAGAATAACTGATATACAGGTAGTGTAGTTCTGAAGTGATCCTTTGGTAATAACAAATTTGATTTAAATATATCTATGAACAGTTAATGCAATGCGTAGAATGTTGTGCAAATTATTACAGGGTGACACACCACTAAATGGTCAATATCAATGCAATTTGAGTGACCTCAATGTACCACTTAAATCAATTAAGGACTCTACACTTGCGATCTTTAAACAATGTAAATTATTATTATTATTATAATTATTATTATTTTTTTTTTTTTGAGTTCCTTGATGCCCTTTATATCTTAAGGTGACTGACTATATGATGCGTGGGAGGAAAAATGTGAGGCTTAACCCTTACAAGTCAGTTTGCCCGGCAAACTTGATCCTGACCCAACATGGTGTTAGGCAAGTATTATACCCCTCAACATATTAGAGATTATGATCAAGACTGTACACAATTTTAACAAAAAGGTGTTTCACCTCGGTTTTATACTGGCAAAGGAGGTCGTTACAATTATTGTTGACCAATGTCAGTTACACAGATCATTACCCAGGTGGAAATAACTGGTCACATTATGGTCTCAAAATATGCAGTACATTTCAAAGGAAACAATGACCAGTTTTCAGATCTTACCAGCAGGGTTTACCACTCAGCCAAGATTTACCCAAGTCAGCTCAAGATTTATCTGGGTAATTGGTTTGACAGCCAAACAGATTTTTGTGCAGGCCATACAGGTCCCCTTTTCCTTTTCTTTTCTTTTCTTTTTCCAAACGAAGGGCAGTACAAAACCCTAAATGGTTTTAGATAAATCAGACCAGACAAAATGAGCAATTGTTTGCAAGAATTTAACATGTATGTAATCAGTCACTCAACACTCACAATGAACCAGTAAGGCAAATTTTCTAAAATAATTTACTCCGATACACAAGTGCTATTTTACCCGGTAAAAGTTTAGTTTTAGAAGCCAAAACTCGAATACGAGGTCAGAAAATATTAGTTTTCGTCTCACCAAAAAGAGTAGCATGAATCACACAAGATTAGTAATACCATTTTAGTTGACAGCACACACAATTGGCTATTCAACTTGAAAAGATTTGATTTGGTAGTAATTAAAAGTATAGATTTTAGAGTTGAACCAAATCAAGTACAGATTCAACAATGACTGCACAAATCAAACCAAATTTGGGCACCAAAAGTGTAGAACAAGTTTTCTTCCAAATCAAGTTGCAATCAAGATGTTGAATGTGCCGAGAAAAGTAAAGTATGCTTTTAACTCAGTTTCGTACTAGTAAGAAACTATAAGCAAATGTTAAAACAAATTTTTTTTTTTTTTTTTTGACATAGCTAATCTATGTAAACCTAACTCAACACCAAAATACATGTACCTAGCTCATGAGAATTCACGAAGTAACCTAGTATAACAATTAGCCAGCTAATGCTTTTGTTTTTCATTCATCTTAACTCATAGAAGATAAGACAGAGTTAATGTTAATATACAATAGTCAATTTTGAAAAGAAAGAAATCCAAATATAAGTGATTTAACTTCAATTGTGTTCTCACACACACAATTAATTTATGTTTCAATTCTAGTTGGATTTCTATATAATACAACTAGCTTACATATCTCCACTCTTCTGTAGAAACCAAAAGCAATTAGGCAGTGATCTTCCAAATTAAATATTAATTACCAATGAAGGTCCAACTTAAACAAGAACTACCCTAAATAGTTCGGCGTACTCCAAAGTAACTAAGATACACCAAGTAGTCTTATTTAATTGAAAGCAATGATTCAAACAGAATAATCTTGGTATGTAAGATAGCTTAGATGGAGATATGGTATGTACTCAAAATTTTAGGTATCAAATTTTACAAAGTTAGCTTCCTTCACAGGATACAGGGATCAATATGCTCAATTTTCACTCAATCAGAATTCACCATGAAATAGTCCAAGGGACCAAGGACAAAACACCAGAAAAAAATATAATCAGGTACAGTTGCTTCACCTACTTCATTCTGCTTTAAACCATGATCCGGTACGCATCATACTCAATAGTGAGTTGATCAGACTCACAACCAAGTACTAAGTCATACATAACCATGTTTAATAACAGACCATCGCCCACACAGAGAAACATAGAGACAATATAAGCACAGCGAGTAAGCAATCGCCCTAACAACTGCTCCGATACCATCGAATGTAACATCCCTAACCGTACGCGTCCGGGGGATGACCGTTTAATTGCATTGGAGTGTGAAATGAAATTTTATCATTAACAACTAACAAAATCATTCCATAGGTACCACATTCTTAAAGGGGAACCAACATCATACCACTATTACATAGTATTTTACATCAAGTTCTTATGACACACAACATCATCATGCCTAGACCAGTTCCCAAACTGAACAGAACACAAGGTTTTAAGTTACAAAACAATCCCACGGTTTACTCAAGTATGATAAAGCAATACATCAAGTTCATTACAATTTTCAGCATTCCTTGGCCAAACATACAATAACTAACATCAAAACTATGGTCCTATGGGGAATTTCACCAATAACCCCAACTTCCTTACGGTTAACAAAAGAAAAACATGAGTGTATGGAATAAATGCACATGTCAAATTAGAGCATGGAATAAATGCACATCATACTATATATCACTACATTTAGCAGTTAGAATTAGAGTACGCACATGTCAGATTCTGTCCAATCAGACCTTCAATCAAAGGATTCAAAGATCTCATACATGATATAAAAAAAACTCATCCATGTAGCAAGTAACAACACACTGCCCTTCATAGTTTCCATCATATATAATTAAAGCCACATAAATCAAAATTAAGACATCATGGATGGCATTGTACGCCCCTGTAATTTTGAGGCCAATGTTATGCAAAAGGATTTACTAGAATCCTAAACTTGCTTAATTCAGATGAAAATGAGCACAATTCAAAGAAGGAAGTTTATCTTAATCTGATAGTTATCAGACAGCGTACAATTATACCATGGAATGAGTCAGTTGAACTTGAAAGAATGTAACAATATATTTTAATTAGCTGGAATAGCACCATTCTTTTGATTTTTGAAGAATTCAATAATAGTTTAACATAATTTCATAGCATAAAGGTTTCATACTCGGTGATCAAGGGCCAGTGGTCACGTATAAATCATACCTTTCCTATACATAGTTTCAATGAATATATATATTGTTTTCTTTTAATATTCTTATGAATCCATATCCATTGCCTAAACCGTAATCTAACCATTTGTTATAGGGGTCTTGCATGAATTATGCAGTCCCTCTATCAATCAAATAACGATAAAGAAGTACTCATGTTTTCCTAACATTAGGGCATCACTCAATGCAGCTATGGAAAAAATATAGATAGTAAATATACTATGCCAAATGGGGTTCCAAAACTGATTTCCTTACTTAATACCACTCCAGAACCTATCTCTGATCCTAAAGCAAGATCACTCAAAACTGTTTAGATTAGCACAGTGCAATCTTAAGCTAGAAGTTTCATCAATCCTAACAATTTAATATGATAATATATATATACACACACACACACACACAATCAAGTGACCAAAACATTAGGTTTGTCAGTGAAGGTCAGATAGTATGCAGAAAA
Source organism: Gastrolobium bilobum (assembly GCF_033153095.1). NCBI lineage: Eukaryota > Viridiplantae > Streptophyta > Magnoliopsida > Fabales > Fabaceae > Gastrolobium > Gastrolobium bilobum. The sequence goes on from NW_026898629.1 coordinate 489,405, forward strand.
TAAAAATAAAAATTTGTGATTATGTAGCAGGCAATTTTTCATTGGATGACACCAACCTTTTGCTTGGCTAAATTTACTTTTCTAATATATTAGTAACCATTTCTGGTCACTTCAGTAGTAAAATAACAGTCCAACATATATAGCCAAATTGACACAGCTTCAAAGGTCCCCAAGAATAACTGATATACAGGTAGTGTAGTTCTGAAGTGATCCTTTGGTAATAACAAATTTGATTTAAATATATCTATGAACAGCTAATGCAACGCGTAGAATGCTGTGCAAATTATTACAGGGTGACACACCACTAAATGGTCAATATCAATGCAGATTAAAGTGCTCATACATATAACAGAATTGGAGATATAATCCAATACTACCCCAAGATAATAGAGAAGGACTCCTAGATATATTAGGTTATGATCTATAGATTAGGAAATAATTTGAAAATATCACACATGCTTTCTGGCTCAGTTAATTACTGCAATTAAAAAATGGCAGTGAGGACAGTACGAATTAGTTCTATATTAGCATGATCAATCAATGTTAATGGTTAGTTTTTCACTGTTAAGCTTCAGCAAAGGACATGTCTCAAAAAAAGTAATACAACTAGCAAGCATCACTCAGGATTAATATTAGTTCAAGTTGAATGTTAAATATGAATTCAAGAGCTTATCATTTGACAATTTGAAGCAATCGACTGTCTTCAAAATGGATACACAAGTTGATTGCAACACTGAGTATGATAGGTGATCTTCTTCTTCATCTTCTTCTTTTATATCAGCATCATTCTTTTAATCACCTCTCTGAGTTCTCTCTCTTCCTCCTCCACAACTGTTCCCCTAGGTTAGATGCTGCACTTCAGTTTACAAGTCTTTTTAATTCCTTACAAGTCTTTTTTTTCTCTCCATGTCACAGATGTTTCTCGGCACTTCACACTGTTTATGGTTTTCTCACCGGGCTGCTGCTTGCTTTAATTAAAATGAAGAATTTAATCTCAAACAATGATTCCAAAGAGCATACCACAATCACAATCATTCTCCTCTTTGATATGCTGATGTATGTCTTTGCTGTCTTAGTATTTCAAGTAGGTAGGTTCTATTATATCTTAGGCCTCAATATCTGTAAAGTTTGTGGAGCTTTTGGTTGTGAACTGCTGCTGTGGATCCTTGTTGGTCCAATAGTGTGGGTGATTATCAATGCTTCTTCACTAAGTTTAGTTGGGGCTTCATTTTTAATCTACAAGCATGTATCCATTCTGCAATGTCTTGTAGACAAGTGGTTTGGACAGACACTGAAAGCCCACGATATGGAAAGTCAAGTCAAGCAGAATCAGATCATGCGGTGGTAAACATTGAAGCTGCAGAAGCAATTCATGAGGCGGTACACATGGAAGCTGCAGAAGAAGGGGTTCATGAGGTAGTACACGTGGAAGCTGCATAAGCAATACACATGGAAGCTGCAATAACAACTAGGCCATATCAGTGAAAATTCTTAAGTAGATGCTTATGTATTTCGGTTTGAATCCTGCTTTGGTGTGTTGTAATTAACTAGATGCTTATGTATTTCGGTTTGAATGCTGCTTTGGTGTGTTGTCATTAACTAGATGCTTATGTATTTCGGTTTGAATCCTGCTTTGGTGTGTTGTAATTTGTTGGGTATGGCTCATACTTCACATGATGATGTTGGTCTTAATTGTCGGGGTCAGCAGAAAGGCAACTGGGGTCCCGCTGTTTGAATCCTGCTGTTAGGGTTTCTTGTAATCCTATTTATATTTGCCTTGTAAACCGAGAGACTTGTAACGAGTGGCGGTGAGGTGAATATAGTACAGACAAGCTGGACGTAGCCTATATTGGGTGAACCAGGGTAAATCATCGTGTCAATCTCTCTACTCTTATCTCTTTTTCTGTTTTCTCGATTCTGTGTGATTGTCGATTTCCAACATAATTAACTAGATGTTTATGCTGATCACTGCAATTAACAACAACTTCTTTAGTTTCAAATTGCATTTCCCGTTATTGCTGCTAGCCAGGTTCAAACTGAGCTTAAATGACATCAGAATAATGATTCATAAAAAAAAAAAAAAAAAAAAAAAGCAATCTAAAAGATATTAAAAGGCCTTCTGCTATAAAAAAAACTTTGCTCTGCAGATCAACTCCAATAAGTAATTGTAGCTCCTTATTTCATTAAGATTGTGGCTCCATATTCCCAAAGCAGAAATTTGGAAAAAGAACAGCAATTAGTAGAAGAAGATGTAAAACCGTTTACAAAAATTAAAGGTTTAAGGAATACTACATGGTTTTTCATAATAATGATTCATAAAAAAAGCAATAAGAAAAATATTAAAAATCTTTGTGCTATATAAAAGCGTGTTCTGCATATCCATTATAACAAATAAAGGAACAGTGAATATTTTGCCACTGTTGACCAAAATATTTACTATACTGTCATGCGAACAGTAAAAACTCTCAGAATGCCACGCGGGATAATTCGCTACACAGAGTAGCGAATTATGCTTGCTGATGTGGCATGTCACAGTTGGCCACATAATTCGCTACACAGTGTAGCGAAATACGTGAACCAGAAGTCAGACTTCACAGTCAGCAAGCGAGGACACGTGTCAGCGCAACAGTAATTCGCTACCCTGTGTAGCGAATTATGTGGCAACGGTAACCTGCTCCACTGCGCATGTCAGCCACGTGTCAAACATGCACAAATTCATTACACAGGGTAGCGAATTTGGTGCATCTGATTCCCTATTTAAACCCCATGTTCCCCACCCTTCCCCGACCATTTCCTCTCAACTCTCCCTCACTCCCTCTCTCTCTAAGTGGATTCTCTCTCTACAAGGTTAGCTTTTATATTTATTTATTTTTTGTTCCTTTAATAATGTATTTGAGTTATTATTTATGCTTTAATAAATGTGTTATATTATTTAATGTTGATACTTGAAACCGTAGGTTAGTAAATATGTTATATTAATTAAGGTTGATACTTGAAACCTTAGATTAGTAAATGTGTTATATTATGTAAGGTTGATACTTGAAACCTATATTATTTAATGTAGATATTTGAAACCTTAGGTTAGTAAATGTGGTAATTTTATTTCACGCATAAATGGTTAGGTATAATTTATTTAATTTATTATTTATGCTTCAATAATTTTAATGTTATTTAATTTTGGAATTTGAAACCTTAGGTTAGTAAATTTGTTAATTAATTTGACTGCCATAATGGTTAGGTCTGATTTATTTAATTTTGTATTTATGGTCTAATATTTTTTGAATATTATTTAATGTTGGTATTTGAAACCTTAGGTTAGTAAATGTGTTAATTTATTTGTGATCATGAATGGTTAGATCTAAATAATTTAAATTTTTAGATTAATTATTTATGCCTTAATAATTTGTAAATATTATTTAATGTTGATATTTAAAACCTTAGTTTGGGGTAAATATGTGAATTTATTAACGCATAAATAGTTAGGTCTAATTTATTTAAATTATTATTTAGGCTTTAATAATTTTTGAATATTATTGAATGATGAGATTTGAAATATTAGGTTCGTAAATGTTTTAATTAATTTCACGCATAAATGATTAGGTCCATTTTATTTAATTTTTTATTTATGGTCTAATATTTTTTTAATATTATTTAATGTTGGTATTTGATGTAACATCCCGAGCGCTGACGGGGGCGAAGAGTGATCGTCGGTGCGAAAGGGCACAAACAAGGATCGGCTCCTGACAGGCTTCTAAAGACGGGGGTACATGAATGAATCGAATCAACACCCGAAAGAGAGGGATTTCAGAGACTGTGCTGGTATGGGACGGTACATTTGGGAATAGCTTATAAGAATTAATTGGTACTACATATACTAACAAGATGCATCTACTTTTTGGTAGCCTAAAACGGAAGATGTAACACCCCGTATATATATCCGGTAATGTTATCATAATATCGTATTAAGCTGCGCTTAATTAAAATGCGGAATTACTTTTTCTTTTCAATTATGATGCCATTAACATTATCATCTTGCTTAATAATCAATTAATAAAATATCGCCTGTATGTAATTGCAATAAAACAGTTAACTGGAATACCTCGTACTCATAGATAATAAAAGTGTGGCTCTAGTCACGGAACTACAACAACGTAGACCGGACCATCTAACAGTTTATACAACTCCAAATCAAAAGCACAAACATAAAGTGTCATGGACAATCCCCATGCTCACTCAAATATGGCAACACGCCCAGCATCAGTCTCAACAACAACATATCATAAATAGCGAAAAACATAAACAGCATCCCAAATCCAGTCATGCTAACATAAAGCAGTAAAACATAATCAGCTAAGCTCCGGCCTCCTGCCGCCTGAGGTATCAGTACCCATACTACCTGATCCTGAAATAAGCATTCCCCAAACGTGGGGTAAGATCTCTAATCTAGAAATCTCAGTAAGTCAGTGAGTCCTCAAGGATCTTCCACCCCAAGCTCACTTACATGTGCAATATAAGTTCAAAAGCAATTTATCATTTATCATTTCTAAAACAATGCAATGCAGCAGATAATCATGCCATGTGTGTCAATACTAATCTACTGGCCAGAGACAGTGCAGGTATACGTCTCGTCTATCACCTACACACCGTGCAAGTACCACTTGCATTCACCCCGGTACACCGTCTTGTATGGCGCTACATACTCAGGCTTCCCGTCAAGATGAAACAACATATGCATATTAAAAGCCATTACATGTAAAGTTCAATCAACATATCAAATATTCAAAAGCATGTACACAGCATGCATAAACCATACCCCCATGGGACATGGTGGAACCACAACATGGCTAAACCGAGGACACGAAAGCTTACCTTGCAAGCTAACTCCAAAAGCCAAGAGTCCACAGCTCAAAGTCCAAACACAGCAGATTCACAATCTGTTATGGACCAACAATACATCAACAACATGCTCCACAAGCATACAATATTAAGACAACGCATTTTCATTACGCTTTATGTCTTAAGGCTTCTCACCAAGCCATAAGCTCTTAATCACTTGATTCTGACTTAGTTCATTAATTACAGCAGTTCCACTTCAGCAATCTAGGGTCCACAAACCCCCAATAGCCTACTGTACACACAGCACAGTTACTGTTCCACGAAATCCCAGAATATCCGGATATTCCTAGGGACCATATCCGGATATGCAATATCCGGATATCTCACTGGACATATCCAGATATGCAATATCCGGATATCCAGAATCCCATATCCGGATATCTATTATCCGGATACTCAAAACCCATATCCGGATACCACATATCCGGATATTCATCGGGCACATATCCGGATATTTCACGACAGAATGCAGAAAATGCATTTCGTGAAGATATCCTTCCAAGGTTGGGTTTTTACCGATTAAAAGCACCTAAACATGCATTTCTAGGTGTGTTCAACATTACTCAACAACAAGTTATCATCTTTAAGCCTTAACATGCATCAAGCTTTCATTTTTAAGCATTAAACTCATGATCAAAGGTTGAAGATCATACCACAAGCTCAAACTCAGCAAGAATGACCCAAAGAGCTCACCAACAACCCTTCCAAGTACTGTTTCTACAGGTACACGAAAATGGACCAACAAAATGAGTCCTTTCCTCACCAAGGAAGCTACTTGGAGCTCAAAACCACTAAGAACAAGGTGAATCTCCTCCAAACTCTCCAACTCAGAACCAGAACCTCACAATAAACTCAGAAAGATGACTCTTTTCTGCTCACAAGACTCACACTCAGGTATTTCCCATTCACCCAAGGTGTTTTGGTGAGGAAACTAGAGGAAAAGGTGGCAACTTGGTTGAGTTTCCAAGGAACAAGGCAAGGCATGAAGGAGGCTGGTCAGCAGCTCCAAGGCACCAACTTTCACGTTCAAATGGCTGAGTATCAGCCTAGGTTAGTGTGCAAAAGTTGTATTTATAGTCCATGCCACTTAAACACACAGTATTAACTTTAATTGCTACGCTTAGCATTTTAATCCCAAACTTTGGATTATGAAACTACATAATTTTCTAAGATTTATCATATTTTTCTTATAATTTTCTGAGCACCTTTCTGGTACGCGCTTTTCCAAGCCAGTACCAGTTTCCAGCACCACTTCTCATTATCTGGACTTGAAACTCGTTTTACAAGTCCTATATATTATTCTAGTAATTATCAAGCACTTACATTAATTTTCCGGGATACTTTTTCGGTACGCATTTATACCGACTAGCAGAACCGGTATCTGCACTTTTCTTCCGAAAAACGACTTTCAGCATTAATACTCACTTACTATAATTATTAAAGCCTCATAATAATTATTAGAGTCAATTATGGAATCATTTCCTAATTTCGCATAATTAATTAATTAAATACTTTAATTAACGGTGCGGGTTCTTACATTCACCCCACCTTTTTAGGATTTTGACCTCAAAATCAGAAACATACCTGGTCGAAACTCGGGGTACTGCCGGAGAAGCTCGTCCTCACGCTCCCACGTACACTCCTCAGGAGTCCTTCCGGTCCACTGCACCTTGACCATCGGAATGATCTTGCTCCTCAGCTGCTTCTCGCCACGATCGAGAATCTTTAGTGGTCCTACGAGAGTCTTTAAGTTCTCCCGAACTTCCACATCATCCGGTTGCACCACGTGCGAAGGATCTGCTATGTACCTCCGAAGCTGAGACACGTGAAACACGTCGTGGATGTTGGCCAGGTTCGGAGGCAAGGCAAGCCGGTAGGCAACAGGTCCTACTCTACCAAGAATCTGGTATGGCCCAATAAACCGCGGGTTCAGCTTCCTCACTCTGAGTGCCCGTCCAACACCGGTGACAGGTGAAAGTCTCACAAACACGTGCTCACCCTCACTGAACTCCACTGGTCGATGCTTGACATCGTAGTAGCTCTTCTGACGATTCTGCGCCTGCTTCAGCTTTTCCCTGATCATCTGGATCTGCAGGGTGGTATCTTGGACAAAGTCCAAGCCAAACAACTCACGATCCCCAACCTCCGACCAGCAGGTAGGTGTACGACACCTCCTACCGTAGAGCGCCTCGTAGGGTGCCATGCCCAGGCTAGCATGGAAACTGTTGTTATAAGAAAACTCTACCAATGGAAGGTACCTATCCTATGCCGAGCCCTACTCCAACGTGCAAGCCCGCAACATGTCCTCCAAGGTCTGGATAGTCCGCTCAGTCTGTCCATCAGTCTGAGGGTGATAGGCGGTACTCAATCTCAACTGTGTACCAAAAGCTCCCTGCAGCGCCTCCCAGAACCGATATGTGAACTTCGGGTCCTTATCACTGATGATACTCACGGGCACCCCGTGAAGCCTCACAATCTCGCGAACATACAGTTTGGCCAACTGCTCTGTAGTGAAGCTCACCTTCACTGGAAGAAAATGGGCAGACTTCGTCAGTCTGTCCACAATGACCCATATCGAGTCACAGCCAACCTGAGTCTTCGGCAGGCCCACAACGAAGTCCATGGAAATGCTCTCTCATTTCCACTCCGAAATCTCAAGAGGTTGAAGTTTACCAGACGGCTTCTGGTGTTCAATCTTCACCTTCTGGAAAACCAAACACTTGGATACAAAGATGGCAACATCTTTCTTCATGCCCGGCCACCAGAAGTTCTTCTTCAAGTCTTGATACAGTTTAGTAGCACCAGGGTGGATAGAAAACTGACCCTTATGGCCTTCTGCCATAACCTCTTCGGTCAACGGACCTCGAGGAACCACAATCCTCCGCTGGAACAAAAGCGATCCATCATCATTCCAAGACACACCGTCTTGGTTCTTCACATAATCCAGACACTCTCTGAACTTGTGCCTCTTTAATCTTTTCTAGCAGCTCGTTCACAACATCTGATGCTTCCAACCCGAGAAGTACGCTCGCACACGGAGCGGTCACTGCCAACTGGCGGAACTTCTCAACCACATCGAAGTTACCAAGTAGCAAACTGGACGAACTACTGGATTTCCGACTCAAAGCATCGGCTACCACATTGGCCTTGACAGGATGATACCTTAGCTCAAAGTCATAGTCCTTTATGAACTCCATCCATCTCCTCTGCCTCATGTTCAACTCCTTCTGGTCGAACAGGTACTTCAAACTCTTGTGGTCACTGATCACCACAAACCTAAATCCAAACAGGTAATGCCTCCAAATCTTGAAAGCAAACACAATCGCAGCCAACTCCAAATCATGAGTCGGGTAGTTCACCTCATGAGGCTTCAACTGCCTCGAAGCAAAAGCAACAGCTCTACCAGACTGCATCAACACACAGCCCAGCCCCTTTCCAGAAGCATCACAGTAAAGCTCAAACTGCTCCTCAGGATCAGGAAGGGTCAACACAGGTGAAGAAGTCAATCTCTCCTTCAACTCCTGGAAGCATGCCTCACACTCGTGAGTCCACACAAATGGAGTCTCCTTTCGGGTAAGGCGAGTCAAAGGGAGAACCATCGTGGAAAAACCCTTGATGAACCTCCGATAGTAACCTGCCAAACCTAAGAAGCTCCTCACCTCCGTAGCTGTCTTGGGCCTCTCCCAATCCAACATGGCCTCAATCTTGTTGGGATCCACTGCAACTCCATCTGCTGAAATCACATGCCCCAGAAACTTGACTGATTTGAGCCAAAACTCACACTTAGAAGGCTTAGCATAAAGCTTTTTCTCCTTCAGCACTTGCAGAACTATCCTCAGATGCTCCGCATGCTCCTCCTCAGTCTTGGAGTAGATCAGAATATCATCAATGAAGACAATCACAAACTGATCCAGATACGGTTGGAAAATCCTGTTCATGTAATCCATGAACACTGCCGGCGCATTTGTGAGTACAAACGGAATCACCAAATACTCAAAATGACCGTATCTCGAACGAAACGCGGTCTTCGGGACATCCTCCGGCTTCACCCGAATCTGATGGTATCCGGACCGGAGATCTATCTTGGAATACACACAAGCACCCCTGAGCTGATCCAACAGATCATCAATCTGAGGAAGGGGATACTTGTTCTTGATTGTCACCTTGTTCAACTGCCTGTAGTCGGTGCACAATCGTATTCTCCCGTCTTTCTTCTTCACGAAGATGACCGGTGCTCCCCAAGGAGACACACTTGGTCTAATGAAATCTTTCGCTGAAAGATCCTCAATATGCTTCTTCAGCTCAGCCAACTCCGGTGGCAACATCCGATAAGGAGCTAAAGAAATCGGCCCCACACCAGGCAACAAGTCAATGGAGAACTCTATCTCCCGCTGTGGCGGAAACTCAGGAATCTCCTCAGGAAACACCTCAAGGAACTCCCCCACCACAGGAATGCCAGTGATATCATCTTGTGTTCCACTCACCAAACCACCCAACATGACATAACCCAATGCCCCTGCTCGCAACGCTCTCCTGGCCTGCAGCAGTGAAATGTATAGCGAGGAACTAGCTGTGGAATCACACGGAGACATCACCACTCTCTTTGCACAACAATCAATCAAAGCACAGTTTCTAGACAACCAATCCATGCCCAGAATAATCTCAAGGTTGGCCACCGGCAACCCTATCAGATCTACCGAGAACTCACGGCCATCCCACTGAAACGCTACATCGCAATGTACAGTGGTAGAATCACAAATCTCTCCGGTGGCGGTAGTCACCCGCAACGGTGGAGAAAGCACAACACTGGGCAACTCAAGCCTCAAAGCAATCGGGGTAGCAACAAACGAATGAGTAGCCCCGGAATCAAAGATAGCATCCACAAAAGAATCACCAATAGACACAGTACCTCTGACAAGGTTCGGAGCGCGGTCCGACTGCTGCCTATCCAGTGTATACACTCTCCCAACAGAAGGTGACACTGCAGGTGCCGAAGAAGATGCCATCGGAACCATCTGCAAAGGAACTGCCTGAACAGCTGCAGCTCTTGCCGTCGACGACGGACAATCTCTAGAGAAGTGGCCCTCCTTGCCACACTTGAAGCACAGCAACTACCCCGTAGCACAGCGTCCCACATGCTCCTTCCTACATCCCGAACATCTCGGAGTGGTAGGAGGCCTAGCAGAACTCCCCTGATGTGAAGCAGCTCTCTTGAACTGACCAGGCGCCTGCCTAATCGCTAACTGCTTTCCCTTGCCCTTATCAGCAAACCTCCTGTCCTTCCAAGAAGTAGGAGCAGGAGTGGAACCACATGTTCCCTTGCTCTCCTCAACCTTGGCCCTCTTGGCCTTGCTTGCCACGCAAACATCCTCGATGTCCTTACACTGTTGAACCAGTGTACCAAAGTCCCTCGAAGCAGCACCAGCAAGATGCTCAACAATCACCTCACTAAGTCCCCTGCGGAACTTAGCTGCCAGAAACAACGGAGTAGGAGGAACCATCCGGAAGTGTGCAAACTTCACTAGCTCATTAAACTTAGCCAGGTACTCATCAACAGACATCGAGCCCTGTACCAAACGATCAAACTCTCCCTGCTTCCTCTCCTGCGCATCATAGGGAAAGTATCGGCCCAGAAAGCACTCCTCAAAGAATGGCCACGTCATGACACGGCCCTGCCTCTCAAAAGCACGAGAGGTATGCGTCCACCACTCATAGGCATTGCCCTCCAGCATATAAGTCGAGAACATCAGCTTCTGCGGATCTGTACACTGCATGACCCGAAATATCTTGTCCAACGAATCTAGCCATATTGCAGCAGCAATAGGATCCAAAGACCCCTCATATACAGGTGGCTTATGCTTCCTGAAAGCATTCAACCGGCGATCAATCACATCACGATCCTCAGCAATCCCCACAAGGGGCTCCCCCGTCTCAGCGGCATAAGTAGCACTGCTGATGTGACTATGGCTCTCCTCCTGAACACTAGGTGGAGGCGGTGGCGGTGGTGGCGGTGGTGGTGGAGCATGGCCTACAGCAGGACCAACCCTCATCTCCTCCAACATGACTCTCATCATCGTCATGTTCGCCATCCTGTTCGCCTCGAGGACTTCCTCAGTTGTCCTCCGGTTCGCTTCACGAACCTCAGCTGCGACTATCCGGTTCGCCTCGCGAACAGCTTCCATCATTGCCGCGTTGGCCAATTTAGTGGCCTCCTGATCGGCTAACCTAGCCGCCTGCATCTCAGCCAATGCAGTCAGGATAGGATCGAATTGATCCTCAGAAGTCTCTTGTGTTCTCCCGGACCTTACCATGACTCTGCACAAGTTACACAAATTATGAGTTGATCAGGCCCACGCAATGTGATCACATATACAGCATCATAATAAAATTCGACGGAGTAAACACAAAGACAGACACAACCAAACAACCTAGCAATTGCAATACATACAGGCTTTTCCCTCGAACCATTGCTCTGATACCATAAATGTAACACCCCGTATATATATCCGGTAATGTTATCATAATATTGTATTAAGCTGCGCTTAATTAAAAGGCGAAATTACTTTTTCTTTTCAATTATGATGCCATTAACATTACCATCTTGCTTAATAATCAATTAATAAAATATCGTCTGTATGTAATTGCAATAAAACAGCTAACTAGAATACCTCGTACTCATAGATAATAAAAGTGTGGCTCTAGTCACGGAACTACAACAACGTAGACCGGACCATCTAACAGTTTATACAACTCCAAATCAAAAGCACAAACATAAAGTGTCATGGACAATCCCCATGCTCACTCAAATATGGCAACACGCCCAGCATCAGTCTCAACAACAACATATCATAAATAGCGGAAAACATAAACAGCATCCCAAATCCAGTCATGCTAAGATAAAGCAGTAAAACATAATCAGCTAAGCTCCGGCCTCCTGCCGCCTGAGGTATCAGTACCCATACTACCTGATCCTGAAATAAGCATTCCCCAAACGTGGGGTAAGATCTCTAATCTAGAAATCTCAGTAAGTCAGTGAGTCCTCATGGATCTTCCACCCCAAGCTCACTTACATGTGCAATATACGTTCAAAAGCAATTTATCATTTATCATTTCTAAAACAATGCAATGCAGCAGATAATCATGCCATGTGTGTCAATACTAATCTACTGGCCAGAGACAGTGCAGGTATACGTCTATCACCTACACACCGTGCAAGTACCACTTGCATTCACCCCGGTACACCGTCTTGTATGGCGCTACATACTCAGGCTTCCCGTCAAGATGAAACAACATATGCATATTAAAAGCCATTACATGTAAAGTTCAATCAACATATCAAATATTCAAAAGCATGTACACAGCATGCATAAACCATACCCCCATGGGACATGGTGGAACCACAACATGGCTAAACCGAGGACACGAAAGCTTACCTCGCAAGCTAACTCCAAAAGCCAAGAGTCCACAGCTCAAAGTCCAAACACAGCAGATTCACAATCTGTTATGGACCAACAATACATCAACAACATGCTCCACAAGCATACAATATTAAGACAACGCATTTTCATTACGCTTTATGTCTTAAGGCTTCTCACCAAGCCATAAGCCCTTAATCACTTGATTCTGACTTAGTTCATTAATTACAGCAGTTCCACTTCAGCAATCTAGGGTCCACAAACCCCCAATAGCCTACTGTACACACAGCACAGTTACTGTTCCACGAAATCCCAGAATATCCGGATATTCCTAGGGACCATATCCGGATATGCAATATCCGGATATCTCACTGGACATATCCAGATATGCAATATCCGGATATCCAGAATCCCATATCCGGATATCTATTATCCGGATACTCAAAACCCATATCCGGATACCACATATCCGGATATTCATCGGGCACATATCCGGATATTTCACGACAGAATGCAGAAAATGCATTTCGTGAAGATATCCTTCCAAGGTTGGGTTTTTACCGATTAAAATCACCTAAACATGCATTTCTAGGTGTGTTCAACATTACTCAACAACAAGTTATCATCTTTAAGCCTTAACATTCATCAAGCTTTCATTTTTAAGCATTAAACTCATGATCAAAGGTTGAAGATCATACCACAAGCTCAAACTCAGCAAGAATGACCCAAAGAGCTCACCAACAACCCTTCCAAGTACTGTTTCTACAGGTACACGAAAATGGACCAACAAAATGAGTCATTTCCTCACCAAGGAAGCTACTTGGAGCTCAAAACCACTAAGAACAAGGTGAATCTCCTCCAAACTCTCCAACTCAGAACCAGAACCTCACAATAAACTCAGAAAGATGACTCTTTTCTGCTCACAAGACTCACACTCAGGTATTTCCCATTCACCCAAGGTGTTTTGGTGAGGAAACTAGAGGAAAAGGTGGCAACTTGGTTGAGTTTCCAAGGAACAAGACAAGGCATGAAGGAGGCTGGTCAGCAGCTCCAAGGCACCAACTTTTGCGTTCAAATGGCTGAGTATCAGCCTAGGTTAGTGTGCAAAAGTTGTATTTATAGTCCATGCCACTTAAACACGCAGTATTAACTTTAATTGCTACGCTTAGCATTTTAATCCCAAACTTTGGATTATGAAACTACATAATTTTCTAAGATTTATCATATTTTTCTTATAATTTTCTGAGCACCTTTCCGGTACGCGCTTTTCCAAGCCAGTACCGGTTTCCAGCACCACTTCTCATTATCTGGACTTGAAACTCGTTTTACAAGTCCTATATATTATTCTAGTAATTATCAAGCACTTACATTAATTTTCTGGGATACTTTTTCGGTACGCATTTATACCGACTAGCAGAACCGGTATCTGCACTTTTCTTCCGAAAATCGACTTTCAGCATTAATACTCACTTACTATAATTATTAAAGCCTCATAATAATTATTAGAGACAATTATGGAATCATTTCCTAATTTCGCATAATTAATTAATTAAATACCTTAATTAACGGTGCGGGTTCTTACAGAAGAACTCCATAGTTAAACGTGCTTGACTTGGAGCAATTCTGGGATGGATGACCTCCTGGGAAGTTTTCCTGTGAAGTGTGCGAGTGAGGACAAAACTTGTTGAAAAGTCTCGTGTTAGTGTGTGGGGACAGTCGTTGATCCTTGCAAGTTGCCAGGCGTTACATTTGAATAATTAGGTTAGTAAATGTGTTAATTAATTTCACGCATAAATGATTAGGTCTAATTTATTTAAATTTTTTGATTAGACTTTAATAATTTTTTAATATTAGTTAGTGTTGACATTTGAAACGTTAGGTTAGAAATTTGTGAATTTATTTAAAGCATAAACTTAAATTAGGTGTAAACTATTCAATTGTTTTGTATTAATTTATTTAGTTAAATATTTATGCATTCTTAGTTTTTGAATATAATTTGGGGTTAATAATTTAAGTTATTAGTGTACATAATTAGTTAATTTATGTAAGTCATAAATAAATAGTTGTAATCAGAAGTGTTGTGATGTATTATAATTTTTTAATTAATTATTTATGCATTCTTACACTTTAAATTATCGCTAATATGATTTAATTATGCTTTTAAATAGATCTATGGAGCATGATGACGCACCTCGTCTTGGGTCTCCACGCAGCGTGATTCACCCTGGGCCGGAAGATCGTACTCTCCTGACTTTACAGGAGAAACATATATCCATACATGTGTGGAACACCAGTGACGATCCGAATGTCCAGGATCGTGTGATTAATGTGCGCCATGCTGCGACACATAATCACCTTGACATTCCCGAGGATATTAAGTCATGGCTGATGCAGGATGGGTTCTACCATGTTGCGCGCTTGCGCAACCATGAGGTTAGTATATTTTTATTGTATCACTACGTAATCACCTTGGAATATTGTATCGTGATAATAATATTTTCTCTGTTGATGTGACACTTATTTTTATGCACTCAGATAGACCATGCACTTATGTCTACGCTTGTCGAGCGATGGCGCCTAGAGACACGGACTTTTCATATGACTATGGGCGAGGTCACCATCACCCTGGAGGATGTGCATCATTTATTACAATTGCCCACAGATGGTGAGGTTGTGTCCGGGCGCCACAGACGGCATCCCTTTAAGTAGATGGTCAATGACTTCTTAGGAGTTGATCCCACGGCTGGTAGGGATCTAAATGGAGGTTTGTTGGGCCTCCACTTTCTACGGGAGAAGTTTTAGCATTATGGAGGCCACGATGGTAATGAGGTTGACCGTATGATATATACACGCGCATTAATATTGCGGATACTAGGCGGGACCCTATTTGTGGACATTGCCTCCAACTTCGTGCCTGCGAGATATTTATTATATCTGGATGATTTCCAGCGCACTGGGACCTTTAGTTGGGGCTCTGCAGTTCTTGCTTTCTTATATAAGGAGTTGTGCAAAGTGACTGACATGAGACTTTCAGAGATGGGTGGTTGTGCACTGTTACTGCAATTATGGGCGTGTGACAATAAAAGAAATTAATTAAAAAGCTAATTTGAAACAGAAATTGAGTTTTAAAATCAAGAATAAAAATGCAGATAGGTTTACTTCACCTCTAATCCCTCTTAATTGGTTTAACTACAATTCAATAATATTCTATCTCAATTATTTCAAACAATTCATCATCTAAAAATTAATTGGTTAAATCCTAATGTCTTAGTTCTTTAACCCTTTAACCCAATCAGAATCCTAATGTCTTAGAAATTCCTTTTAGATTAAGCTTTAAGCGCGATGAATTATAAAAGTTTGCAATTCCTACAAGCCTATGTCTAGATCATGCAAGAATTGGTGTTCTACCCCTGTCAAGATCAAGATCCCAATATGTCTATTGTGAACCCTAACCCTATTTATCCCTATATAATTGGCGAGATCATACAAGAATTTAAGCATGCAAATCAAGGTAAACACAAATAATTTGAGACAGTTTATTAATGAAAAGAATTAAACCAAAACAAGGATTCACGTCGGATCCATATTCCTAACTACTAAGAAAACTAGCCAGACATAGCTGGCTTAAACAAAATAAAATAGTAAAAAAATTCATAACAAAGAAAGAAAAGAAAAAGATGAAGAAGAAAGATCAATGGTCTTCAATCTTCAAGTTCTCCGGAATCCTGATCTCCAACGTGAGTCTCCTCCTCTGAGTATTGTTGCCTCTGTCCAATTGTGTTTTGAGTTTCCAAGATATGCCTTTTTATAGGGATGAAAATCATACCTTTTAATTTTCATCATATCTTCAATGAAATCTTCACTAGAATCTCTAATCATATCTTTGATCCAATCTTTCCCTTTTTATTTAATGGAAATCTTTTCTTAAAAATATTCAAATGAAGATTTGATAAGATCTTGAATGATTCAGAAATCCAAAGCAACTCTACTTGATATCTCCAATTTATCTCTTTATTGAGCTGAAATTACTGCAAAATATCAGAAATCATATGAGAATATTATTGAAAATAAAATAAGAATTTAATTATAATTCTCATAACTTTTAATTACTTTTAAATCAATTTCATGCTCATATTGACCCTTAATACATAGTAAATTGGAGACTCATCAGCGTGGACCAGATTCTCGTCTATCGCTCCTCCACTCCCCGACGTGTCTGAAGAGCATGCCATTTATGGAGCGAGGTATTTTTCTGTTGTCTATGTGACTAGTTCCTCTTTTCATTTTTGAATATGTTTATATTATAGTTTGCTAATACATGTGTGTTGATTGCTGCAGGTTTAACATTTATGATGTGCGCCAGACTATTTTTACACACATTCGCCGGTACCGCCATCATATGGACGTGATCCGTAGATGGCAGTTTCGTTGGAGACCGTTCCTGGGCTTCAAAGTTAATGCACCTACTGCTGACACTACCCGCAGTTGGATTTCAGTTTGTCCACTTATATGTTACCAGATCGTTGTTTATCAACAGCCTGATAGAGTTCTTCGGCAGTTTGGTTATCAGCAACCTATTCCATAAGCTCCAATTAGTTGTCTTGAGCTGTTGACACTTAGCATTACCGGTAAGACAGATGTCGATTGGAGGGATCGACATGGATTCTACATCGCGCAGTGGGAGGACAGGGATTCTCTGGTACTGCAGGACCTTTTGCCTCTCGCGCAAGGAGATGATGGCCACTTATCTGTTAACAGTGAGTATATTAGGTGGTTTCATAGAGTGACCCGTCGATGGATGACCCGCAAGATTGCAGTTGCGACACACGTGGTATGTCGGCATGTTCCTTGTTCAGTTGTTTACATCGTATTTTACGGTTACTAACATGTTCTTGAAATGTATGATGTATAGGCTGATCGCGCGGAGACGGTGGTCTATATGTCTTCGCCAGAGGGCCGGGTTTCGTTCACTATGGATCAGGTCTATCACGAGGCACTCAGGTGTCTCGCAGGGTGTGATGATATTACCAGATTGACGGACCCTGGAAAGCCCGCAGCCCCACCAGTGGTTTGTTCTACCAGGATCCTCCGCCTATCCAGCGTCGTACTCGGCGTGCTTGCATCGAGGGTTTGTCGTTTCACCACTGCACACCTCATGTGGCTGATACGCTTGTTGTAGTCCCTCCTGTTCCCCCCGTCCAGTCGGTAGGTATTATTCTCCAGGTTTTCCATAAGGTCCTTCTCAGCAGTATTGGTGGCCCCCGCATTATACCGGTGCGCAGCCTGGGTTTCATCCTGCACAATATCCACCCTGGTCGACATGTCCTCCTATGGGCCAGTATGGGTTTCCATCTCAGCCGTATCCCATGTGTGCAGGCGGTAGTAGTTCACAACCTACACAGGGCCTAGACTCATTCACAGAGTATTACAGGGCTACTGCTCCACCCCATGATCCATCACATGCACATGCTCAACCACAGGGTCAGGTTCATGTGCAGACTGAGGTTGAAGATTCCGACCCGATTATGGCCACTCTGACAGCATACTCGACGAGCTTCTTGCAGTCGCCACATTCTTAACCATTCAGGGAGTTTTCAGCACAGTATTTAGCGGAGGCTATAGGGGAGGCGGCCCCTGACGATCATGGTGTTGCTGCTGCTGATGTTGTTGTTGTTGCTGACCCCGTTCCTGGTGGTGATGTTGAGGGGATTAGGAGAAACCCCTTTTAGACAAGCCAGGTTTACATGTGTGCTATCACCATTTGACCACGATCAGTCTAAATGCGCGGGGTATCATGCTCGACCGCACTGATGTGCTGATATTTGTAGTGTAGGGCGTATTTAGATTTATATGGATATTGTAAAAGGATTGTGGACTCTTTATTTTTATTGCTTATTTCCCGTAGAAGATCAAAATAGTGTATTTTTTTATGCGACTTATGACATTCATTTTGGTATCATGACGATTGTTTACTTTGCTTTATTTATGGGCATCTATTTGAAATTTAGATTATAATTATGCGTAACGTATGCAAATGTGACATTTGTATTGTTCATGACGTATGGTCTATTTCAATGAACGTCGTGAATCCATTGACACATTTTGTACATCATGATAGAAATATACCACACTAATACTGTAACACAGCACATAGTTTTGTACATATATCACTAGTTTTGCGAATATGGAAATACATCACATACGTTACCCATTAATACATTTCACATTAGGTCACTGTTGTGGTTGCTGTCGCAACGGACACTGACGTTTATTATGCCCAACCTCTCTACAATAACCGCATCTTGTTCGCGTAATTGAGCCCTCCCGCGAATCCATTTCATTGTGAATGCGTGTACTTCAAGGCCTTCCCCTTTGATGTCTCATAGACATATCTGGAATAACTGTTGCCTGTGCAAATTGTAGTATGAAATCCTCGTTACCAATTGGATACCATTGAGGAGAATAAATTTCACATTGATTCTTGGCACTGTATGCAGGGTCTATGCTCTGTGTGGGATCGTGATGCGTGGGTGTACATGCCGCAATGACATGGCTACACGAGAACCTGAAAGCAGTGAACTCACCACACTGGCATGTACGATCAAATAACGATACCGACCATTTCTTACCTCCACGATGAGTACGTACATTATACGACTCTAGCACTTCAAATCTTGTCCTTTGCACGTCGTAAGAAGTTACATAATGTGTCGCGGCTTTTCGTTGATTGTCCACATATGCTCGCCACATGACTTTGGCGAAGCGATTACCTCGATCCATCTCCTCACGGGCTTCCTGTCCGTGCTCCAAAAAATATGCCACCAATCTACTGTAAGTTATACACACTAGTGAGGTAATTGGAAGGTTTCGCGCTCCTTTGAGAACTTTATTAACACACTCTGACAAGTTTGTTGTCATGTGGCCAAACCTTCTTCCTTGTTCATCGTAAGAGATACTCCACTTCTCTTTCGGTATGCGATCAATCCAAGCAGCTATTTGCGGGCTAGTTTCTTTAAATTTCTCTAAACCAACATCAAAGTCCAAGCGCAATGTTGTATACCCTACACATAACACACCAATAAATTAAAAACATCCCATTATATGAAACACATAATTCAAAAGCATACATAACTTCTTCAACTACTTCTTCAACATAACATTCTTGAATTTGTGATTGAAATTACTGCCCACGTGACGAAGGCAATAAACATGGTATGCCTGTGGTGGAGCCCATCCGAGATCAACATTATTTATCGCAGACAGGATGCCCGGATGCCGATCAGAAATGAGACAGATTCCCTGTTTTTGCGTGACATGCATTTGAATAAGTGCCAAGAATCACGACCAGTTGTCAGTATTCTCCGCAGAAACGATAGCGAAAGCAATTGGAAGAATGTAATTGTTGCCATCAACTGTTGTCGCAATCATGAGGGTTCCCCGATATTTGCCATATAGATGAGTACCATCAATCAGGATAATTGGCTTGCAATAATTGAAAGCTTCACAACACTGTTTAAATGTCCAAAACACCCTTCTGAACACCTTGTGAGCTTAGTCTAGGCATCCGTCAATGAAATGGTCACGCAAATCCAGCTTATAGGCGGATCCTTGAGAAAAATGCAACATGTAATCCAACCACCTAGGTAGGAACGCATAGGACTCATCCCAATCACCGAAGACTTTTATAATAGTCTTTTGCTTTGCCTTCCTATACGATATATGGAATCCAAGGCTAGTAGCTATCCTTTCTTGGATTAGCCCAATTTTGACACTGGGCTCCTCTCTTATCATTTCTGTATATGGTCAAACAAGAATGTATTAGTAAACCGGGAACAAAGTTTTTACAAATTTAATAAATTAACTTGTACGCACCTAAGATAAATGAACTAATGAGATTTGAGTTAAACTGCTTGTGATCCTGGGTAAGACTCTGACTAACACGCATGTGTTCGTTGTTCCATATGCCTAAAACCCATTCACTGCAACCCTTTTTTTGGTATGCTCTCATCCTCCATGGACAACCTACGTTATGATTTTGACAAACCATTAACAACCTTTTCGTATCACTTTTCTCTACGACTGTTGTGCGATGATTTGCCCTACAATATTGTTTAATTGCCATCTGTACATCTTGCTTGGTGTCAAACAATTGGTCCTTATATAGCTCGTGGCCCATCTGCCAATTAGGTATTTGTGCTCCATACATATCATCCAATTCTTGATCTGGATATTCCCAATTAACATTCGTGAAATGGCTAATTCCAGACCAAAATGGTACATTATCATTTCCTGCATAATAACATATCCAAAACCCCAATATTAGTGTAGTTTAATATGATATTAGTTAAACCCCTAACAAAGCATTAATGGTTACGTACCTGCAACTGGAGGGTCTTGCATTCCGACAATGTCGGGCGATGGAATTGGTTGACCAACTGCAGTAGACGGACAACAATCAAAATCACCTTCGACATCTGTATCCGATGACTCACTGTCCGGAACAAGTCCTTCGTCAACCTCTTCCTCAGAACTATCTGTACGCCATATTGAGTTGGTCGTGCAAGTGCGGGGGACGCGTCCTCATCTTCCGGATTAACCACTGGCACCATGTTTATGTCGATGATGTCAGTGGATGGTGGAGAAAGTTGACTGCTTGATTTTCCACCATAGTTGACTTCTGCATACAATTCAATAAATCTTGACTCGTCGTGTTCAAAAGTTCTTGCATCTACTACTAACATTACATCTACATCTTCAATAATTTCCACGCCAACCCATTGCACGGGGTTACCCTAGGCACATCTAGCGGTCAATCGAGCAAGAGTTTGATCACGTTGTAATCTCAACTTCTTGTATATTATCTTCTTCAGCTCATAAAGATTGCATGTTAGGCTTATGCGAAACATTTTTTCATCACCTTCAAAAACTTGTCCGTTTGGTCCAAAATATTTTCTCCCATTATTATAAACAGTGACGATAAAATCATTCCTACCCTCACTCATCTTACAAAAGTAAAAAATAAACTAACATTCAAAAACAACACAAAAGTAGTAAAGTTGTATATAAAAGGAAATTTTTCACACTTTCTGGTGAGCAACTAAAATGGATGTTTTTGAATTTATAGTACATAATTCGCTATATGGGGTAGCATATTACTGTACGTAATTCGCTATGCCCCCTAGCGAATTAATGGGGAGCTGACACCTGTCTTTGATTTGTCAGATACGTCCCTAATTCGTTATGAGTCATGGCAAATTTAGTTAAGTAATTCACTAGATGGTATAGCGAATTACATGGGGTATTGACACGTGTCCTGACATTGACTGGACAGGACTGACCATCTGACACATAATTCGCTACCCTGTGTAGCGAATTATGTGTCCAACAGAATTGTGCCACATCATGCCACATAATTCGCTACACAGGGTAGCGAATTACTGTTGGGATGACACGTGTCCTACTGTTGATTGTGCAGTCTGACTTCTGGTCCACGTATTTCGTTGCACTGTGTAGCGAATTATGTGGCCAATCGTGACATGCCACACCAGCAAGCATAATTCGCTACACTGTGTAGCGAATTATCCCGCGTGGCATTCTGAAAATTTTTACTGTTCGCTTGGCAGTATGGTAAATATTTTGGTCAACAGTGGCAAAATGGTCACTATTCCACAGATAAAAGCTTTGGAAATACTAAAAGATATCAGAGAGAAATATTCAATGCTAATATACACAACACCAATAAAGATTATTCTGATTGATATTAATGATCAGTAATTATTTCAAAGCAAATGAAGTTTTACAGTTTTGTATTTTCCAATGCCTTTCTTCTGTTTCCTTTGTTATCCCACTACTATTATAATAATTTTTAACAAGCATGCGCTTTCGAATGCAAAAAAATGTTCTTTGGTTTGCGGATGACTATTGCAATTCCATATTAAAACTTACACAGACATTTGAGTTACTATTACTTGTGTGCAGTAATAAACTACAAAACATTCAACTCACGTTCAACTAACACGATCCATGAAATCGTACATAACACAAAGAAATGTGGCAAATCTTTCAGCATTGCTTAACAATTGTTCATAGCAATTTTCAATCATATTCAAAGAAATCGCGCAAAATAAAAATTATCACGAAGTCACTTGAAAAACATCATAGGAAACAATATCAAAATGTATTCAGTTCTTCATCTACATCGCTGGGTTGCCACTCTCATAGCAACGTTTCAAGAATTCTACTTCCCTCTCCTTATTGAAGCTTTTCAGTGGACACAATTCAAACTCATATAAATCAAAATCCAACGATTTAACATAGAAGCTTGATTCATCTTCATCACCCCAATGAAAGACTTCTTTCGTAAACCATTCCACGTATTTTTTTGAAAACATTTTGAAGGATACATGTCTAATAGACAAAATCATGCTCCGCAATTTCTTGGAAATATTTGCAACTTAGACGTTGCATATGTCCTCAAACGAATGAGATGCCACCTTTGTGAAAATATACATCAGCAATTCCTTTTGAAGAGTTTGGATGTGTTTTTTTCATCAAGTTTTTTTTATGAAAAATTCTATTACTCTTTTTCTTATAGAACCGTAGGTTGCAAAAGAATTTATAAGGATGAACAAATTTGGCAGTTGTTATAAGCCATTAGACATCGGTTCATTTATAGACGCATCTATTGGATATCTTTATTTTTTAAAAACTACAATATGAGTTGCTTCAGAATCCTTAAATTTTAAAAACGAAAAAAAATTAAGTTTCCTGATAATCACATCCCTAAAATAGACTTAAAACTTGCTATGTATTTAATGGTCAGTCACTATCTTAAATTTTTGTTATAATTTGTGAAAAAAATTGAGATACTTAGTCACATTTCCCATACAACGATTTACGGATACCTCATTCTTATTTATTGCAAGGATATTTTCACAGAATTAGACCTTCAGCACGTCAAACTAATACATTTCATCAGCAAGCATGATATCTGTGGTACGTTTCCATAAATATTCATCTTCAACAACACGACGAAATTCTCTGCAAGTTAGTTGAACGTTGTAAATATTAACGATCCCATCAGCAGCAGCCCTTGCAAAAATATCCAACAATAACTCGTACGTAAGAGATTTGAGGGACTCCAGTTGTCGATTGTCAAACCTTCTCCGCTTTTGAGAAGAAGACTCAACCATGTCAGGATTAAGATTTAACAATTGACAATAGTAATATTGTTGAATGACAATAGTAATATTGTTGAATTCTTCTATAGGAGTCCACATTACTCATTGCACTCTTTTAAAAGGGTTAACCAACAGTTATGAGAAATTAATAATGGGTAAAATTACTATCATGTAACATAACCTAACCAATTTTTCCTACTCAAACAAAGATGCATGTGGGTCCCATATATATAATAAAAACAAAAAATAAAAAATACTAGTGCGGAAACCAATGTGAGAGTGGGTAAAAAATTTTATACCATGTTACGTAATATTAGTTTTTCCCATTAATAATCTACCTTCTTGAGAAATGGCATCTGCAATAAAAGAATATTTTAATGAAAAACGTTCATTTAAGATGATGGGATTTGGAACGTCATTTTTTTGCACCAAGAATAATAAAACATGTGAGGGTTATAATGCAGAGAAATCATGCAATCCTGCAATTAAATATGTCATTTTGTTTTCCTTCGCGGTAAAAAAATTATGGTGGGAAATATTGAATATATGAATTGAATGCTTTGAAAAAAAAGTGTAATTCAATACTTTTACTCCACTCATTGTATGCACCAATTAATTATATTAAAACGGATTCAATTAGCTTTTTGAGAATGGGCAACTGAATTTATGTATTGCGAATTTGGTTTTTCCATAAAGTAAAACAATTTTGATTTACGATGTGCACTCCACTATGAGTATTGGATTCCACGGCACTACTAAACAAACATCAATTAGATACGGAATAATTCCGTCACTAAGTGAAATATTTCCGTCACTAAGTAGATTAGTGACAGAATTAGGGACGGACAAAAATCCGTTACATTATGGCTCGTCACTAACAGGTGGAGACAGAATTATGAATCTGTCCCTAATAGAGACGAATTTTAGGACAGAACAAATTCGTCTCTATTTGAGACGGAAAAAATTATGTCACTATTAGAGACAGAAATATTTCCCTCCCCGATAGTGATGGATAAATCCGTCCCTATGATATTATTTTCTGTCACAAATTTATGCATGTGAAATATGTGTAATCTGTTCCTATTAGAGACGGAAGTTGTTAGGGACGGAAGTTGTTCGTCTCCGTTAGTGATGGATTTTCCCCTTCTCTGTTAGTGACAAACAATTTTCTGTCTTTGTTAGTGTTGGATAATTTCATCTCTGTTAGTGACGAATATTTTTCCTATCTATTTGCGTTGGATATTTTTCCCTCTCTGTTAGTGATAGATTGTTTCTGTCTCTATTAGTGAGGGAATTTTTTTTCTCTATTAGTAATATATTGTTTATATATATATTAATGATAATGTTTTCCATCCCAATTGATGACATATATTTCTGTCTTTATTTTTCATTCCTAAATGAAAATCAATTACATGAATGAGATATTCTTATAATTTAATTTTCAAAATCAAATATTCATTAAAAATTTAATTTTTACTGAAAACTAATATTAATTATAATCTAATATTCTTATAGCAAATCCAACTGACACAAAATATAAAGTAGCTATATTAAATGAAAATAAAGATCAAATCAAATCCAACCATTGTAATACAATAAGTTTTTACATGAATTTTTTATTAACAAATGTTTGAGATAACAAGCAATATTCACAAATGAAAATAAGAAAAGAAAATATGCATACTATCAATTATCATCATGCAAATGAGCATCACTATCATCATCATAATCATCATTTTGTGCATCTAGTGTCGAAGTAGTAGTAGTGGAGTTGCGCACATCTCCTCCTAAACGAACCATCAACATCGCCAACTGCTCTCTCATAATTGCCATCTCTTGGTCTGTTTTCTTTTTTATAAAAATCATTTGTTGCTGCGTGTGCTCATATTTTTGTTTCAGCTGCTCATTTTAGCTGGATAAGCTGGTGACCAAGTCTCTCATGTGATCATACTCATATGTGGAGACTCCTAACGAGCTAGCAGAAATCTTTGTGGACTTATAATTCCACGCCTTTGCACTTAAACCATATATTCGACCTTTCTTGTTCATACCACCAACAGCCTGCAATAATAACACTTCATCAGATTGACAAGTGGATGCCTCTGCCCTAGCCACTAATGCATTATCACGATCAGTCCTTCGCTTCAAAAAGTCCTCCTAAAATTACAAAAATTACATTAGTTATCACTTAAGTTTGATTCAATGTCAAATAAACAAAAGTTCTCAAATATCACAATCTCTTCTTAATTTCAGAACCTCCAACATGTGTGTGCAGGTCCTTCTCATTTTTATTATTAGTGTCATATCTAATTAAATTCATGAATCAGCCAATAATTAAGCTAATAATTTACATGATGATAACAATCAAATTTTGCTACGTATAGATTTTACTCAGAGTCAATACAGGATAAAAATTAATGGCTTGGTATCCTAGAGAAGCTTATAAAAATGATGTAATAAAAATAATATATGAATTTCAATATTGCAACTTAAACTTGTAGAAAATTAGAATTCAAACATGTTTCCGTTTTTATTTCCTATTAATTAGGATTGATTATGATTGATTAGGATTGATTATGATTGATTAGGATTAATTGTGATTGATTAGAATTGATTGTGATTAGGATTGTGATAGGATTGATTAGTCATCGCTTAGTCATTCTTAGCGATTCTTTCTTGTATAAATACTCACTCATGTAATTTATTCAATATCAATATACAAAACCTTCTTTTCAATATGGTATCAGAGCGGGTTCGTTCCTACCCTAATTCAAATCTGAAATAACCATCCAAACACTTCCATCACCGTCAAACACCTCCTAAACACCGCCTTGAATCTGTCCAACACAGAAACCTAGTTTACTGACCTCCGATCAAAAAAGTGAGGTGACCATTCGACTCAGAAGGATCCGACGAGTCGACCGCCGCTGGACCCATTGCCGTCAGCCGCTGCACGCGCCACCACGCGCCGCCTTCCAGACGTTTTTTTCCGTCGCGACTTGCACAGACCTTCTCGCCGGCTTCTCCCCTTCCTGTTCCAGAGGTCAGATCAAAAGTTTACAAAACTTGATTTTTCATCAACGGTCAACCCTTCTCTTTTTATTCATGGCTTCCTCAAAACACTCTTTTTATTACCACGAGCAACCTCCTAAGGCCACTAGTCATGTGGTCCAGCAAGGTACAACTTTCCATGTTGATAGTCAAAATCATTGGATCCTTGATTCTGGAGCCTCTGATCATATGACAGGTAATCTTGGCTTGTTTTGTTCATACACTCCATATTCTGAACCTTCTCGGGTCAAGATCGCCGATGGCAGTTTTTCCCAGATTGCGGGACACGGAACCATTAAACTTTCTGAGCTGATTACTTTGACATCAGTTCTTTATGTTCCTTCTCTGACTTGTAATCTCATTTCCATTAGCAAGCTCACCTCTGAGTTGCATTGCTTTGCTAAATTCTTTCCACATGGTTGTGTTTTTCAGGAACAGGACTCGGAGAGGATGATTGGCAGTGCTAGAGAGGATGGTGGACTTTACTACTTTGAGGAGGATGTGACTCATGAAGCTGTTTTCGTAGAAAAAAACTCTATGTTTCCTTTTGATTCATGTAATGATGTTATGCTGTGGCATCGTAGGCTAGGCCATCCAAATTTTATTTATCTTCAGAAGTTGTTGCCAAACTTATTTATTAATAAAAGTCCAAGTTTGTTTTCTTGTGATATTTGTCAACTTGCCAAGCATACTCGTGCTCATTATCCTTCTAAAGTTCACCATGACTCTTCCCCATTTTCCTTAATTCATAGCGACATATGGGGTCCAGCCCGTGTTAAAAATATTTCAGGTACTCGATGGTTCATTACCTTCATTGATGACCATTCTCGAGTTTGTTGGGTGTATCTTCTAAAGGATAAGTCCGATGCTGCATCCGTGTTTAAAAAATTTCATGCCATGGTTCAAACCCAATTCCAAGTTGCTATACAAATTCTTCGTACAGATAATGGCAAAGAGTATTTTAACTCTATTCTTGGAGAATATCTTTCCCAACATGGCATCCTTCACCAAAGCTCGTGTCCTGACACACCCCAACAAAACGGAGTTGCGGAAAGAAAAAACCGACATCTCCTTGAAATTGCTCGGGCTCTTATGTTTACCACGAGTGTTCCTAAATATCTTTGGGGAGAGGCAGTTCTCACTGCCTCGTATCTGATAAATCGAATGCCATCTCGCATTCTGAAATTTCAGTCTCCTCTTTCTAGTCTTGTTCATATCTTCCCTTCCTTCCGAGGTGTCTCCTCCTTACCTCTCAAGTTATTTGGTTGTGTTGTATTTGTCCATATTCCCTCCCATCAACGGTCTAAGCTTGATCCTAAGTCTCTCCAGTGTGTCTTTATTGGTTATTCTCCTACTCAACGTGGCTATAAGTGTTATTCACCCTCTCTTCGTAAGGTCTTTGTCTCTATGGATGTCACTTTTTCTGAGAATGACCCTTTCTTCCCCTCGACTTCTCTTCAGGGGGAGTCTATAGGAGTAGATGAAGATCAGTCATGGGAACCTATTAATGCCACAGTATTACCTCTACTTTTGGAAACAGGGGGAGCTACAGAATCCTCACCATCATGGGGACAAGTTTATAGCAGGCGAAAGCCTCCTCAAAGTGTGAATAACCCAGAGCCTCTACACTGCCAGGATTCTGAACCATGTTCTAGTTCCAGCACCCCAATACTTGAGTGTCATGGTGAAAATGATCTACACTTGCCCATTGCTCTCAGAAAAGGTACTCGATCTTGTACTACTCATCCTATTTCTAATCATATTTCATATGGAAAGTTGTCCCCAGGGTTTCGTGCTTTCAATACTATGTTGGATAGTACAAAGATACCGAGAAATATACATGAGGCTCTCAATGATAAAAAATGGAGGGATGCTGTCTTTGAAGAAATGAATGCTTTAGAAAGAAATGGAACTTGGGAGATAGTGACCCTACCCAAAGGAAAAAAGGCAGTAGGATGCAAATGGGTGTTTACAATAAAATTCAATGCAGATAATAGCATCAACAGATACAAGGCAAGATTGGTTGCAAAGGGTTTCACTCAGACTCATGGGATAGATTATCATGAGACTTTTGCTCCGGTTGCTAAAGTCAATACCATCCGAGTTCTCTTATCTCTTGCTGCCAATCTAGATTG
The DNA here is from genome assembly GCF_033153095.1 of Gastrolobium bilobum. Taxonomy (NCBI): domain Eukaryota; kingdom Viridiplantae; phylum Streptophyta; class Magnoliopsida; order Fabales; family Fabaceae; genus Gastrolobium; species Gastrolobium bilobum. The sequence continues at coordinate 518,082 of NW_026898629.1, forward strand.
GCCTCTGCAACAGTTAGATGTGAAGAATGCATTCCTAAATGGTGACTTACATGAAGAAGTCTATATGGATCCTCCACCTGGTTTTGAAAGGGGAAATGAATCAGTGTGTAAACTAAAAAAGTCTCTATATGGATTGAAACAGTCTCCCAGAGAATGGTTCGACAAATTCACACAAGCAGTCAAAAGAAGAGGCTTCATTCAAGCACAGACTGATCATACTCTCTTCCACAAACACTCTAAGGATGGTAAAATTGCTATTCTTATTGTATATGTAGATGATATAATTCTTACAGGTGATGATATTGAGGAATTGAACACCTTGAAGAAATTTCTAGCAGCTCAATTTGAACTCAAAGACCTTGGCACTCTCAAATATTTCCTTGGTATGGAAGTTGCTAGGAGCAAAACAGGCATCACTCTAACACAAAAGAAATATGTTCTAGATCTTTTGTTGGAAACAGGAATGTTAGGGTGTAAACCTGCTGAGACACCTGTGGAACCTAATACCAAGTTAGGTATTGAAGATGGGAATGAGGTGGATAAAGAACAATATCAGCGATTGGTTGGTAAACTAATCTACTTATCTCATACGCGTCCTGACATTGCCTTTGCGGTGAGTATGATTAGTCAATTCATGCACTCACCCAAGGAGAAGCATCTTAGTGCAGTCTATAGGGTGCTTAGATACCTCAAGAATACTCCAGGAAGAGGATTATTCTTTAAAAAGGGGTATAAAAGGACAATTGAAATCTACACTGATGCAGATTGGGCAGGCTCATCAGTAGACAAAAGATCTACCTCAGGCTATTGCACCTATGTGTGGGGAAATCTTGTTACTTGGAGAAGCAAAAAGCAAACAGTGGTTGCAAGAAGTAGTGCTGAAGCAGAATTTCGAGCTTTAGCTCATGGAGTTTGTGAAGGAATCTGGTTAAGAAGACTTCTTCAAGAGTTGAAGATTTCATATTCCCTACCAATAAAACTATATTGTGACAACAAGGCAGCTGTTAGCATTGCTCAAAATCCTGTGCATCATGATCGAACAAAGCACGTGGAAGTTGATCGTCACTTCATCAAAGAAAAATTAGATGATGGAAGTGTGCATTTGATATATGTTCCAACCAAAGAGCAAACGGCAGATGTCCTTACCAAAGGCCTACACCGTCCAGCATTCGAAGACTTGATTGGCAAGTTGGGAATGATCAATATTTACCTCCCAACTTGAGGGGGAGTGTAGAAAATTAGAATTCAAACATGTTTCCGTTTTTATTTCCTATTAATTAGGATTGATTATGATTGATTAGGATTGATTATGATTGATTAGGATTAATTGTGATTGATTAGAATTGATTGTGATTAGGATTGTGATAGGATTGATTAGTCATCGCTTAGTCATTCTTAGCGATTCTTTCTTGTATAAATACTCACTCATGTAATTTATTCAATATCAATATACAAAACCTTCTTTTCAATAAAACTAATCATGCTTATATAAGGAAAGGTTTACCATTTGGAGAAGAAAAATCAATAATATACTCAGATCTGATAGATATACCATTTGGAGAAGAAAAAAAGGTTTACCTTTGGCTTGTATGTTTCTGATTGCTTCTATAAGGAAAGCTAGACCAGCAGCATAGATGAAAGCAAAAGAAGATAGCTTCAAGGGTGCAGTGCAATGGAAAGAGCATAGAATCCTTCCAACATGCTACAAGAAAGTATAAATGAATGAGAAAGTATAATAATTATCAAAACACAAGAAAAATTAATCCACCAAAACACAAGACATCAAGACTGCATGAAAAAACAAATCTTGAAGATATATACTAATCAGCGCGTTCACAGTTGGCAATAGCATACATAAAGCTTATGGCATTTTAATACCCTGGTATCATACATAGAGTATTTTTACCTTCTTTCAAAAGACCCAAAAATTAAAAAGAAAAAACAGATAGAGCAACCAAGACGTTATCTTTTTGTGTTAGGTGGCTTGATAAACCAAAAGGATTAAATATAAAGAACAGAAAGAAAAAATTATGTGTACCCGCGTGTTGAGAAAAGGGATGGTTTCAAAGGTGGAATTATAATTTTGAGTGGCAGATCCCGAAACTGTGTTGAGAAGGGGGATGGTTACAAAGCTGGAATGGTGGTTGTGTGTGGTAGATGCAAAAGTGATATGGGCAATGAAAATGGTGAGAGATTAAACTATGAGCGCAACAACTAATACACGTTCTTGACTAACAAAACTAAAAGGCGGGAATCAAGATTGGGAGGTGGGAATGAACTAAAACAGTAAAAAACATGGGAATGAAGTTTTGGAGGGATTGAAAAAATAATAATGATTATTTAAATAATATCTCATACAATATGAATTTGATTGTCATCTCTTTATTTAGTTTTTATCTATATAAAATTTTCAATCTTGTGTGTAATTTATGGGTTTTGTTTTTAATCAAATTGTAAAAACAATCCAAAAATTAGAGTTCGCGCGCTTTAAAAAATGGCAGGAATAAGCATGCTTTAATAAGTTAATATTACGATCCAAGTTCACTTTTTTAAAGCAAATAAAAATCTTCATTTTTTTATTGGAATATCTTTTGCAATTTTTTTCAACGACTTATGCTTGTTTAGCGTAAGTTTATAAATGCTTTCAGTATCTAAAAGATAGGGAGGTGGACGAGAAATTAGGGGGATGATGTGAGTGGGAAGTTATCAAATCTTATCTTATTTTTTAATTATTTTTTAATTTTTAATACAAGTTAGATTTTCTTAAATAATTTTTAAATGATAACATGGGTTACCTTTTAATATGTTTACACATGTTTTTCGATTAATACTTTTTGTATTATTTTTTTTTGGTAAAAATTCTTTTTGTATTTAATTATTATGTATTTCATTCCACTTTCGGTTAATACTTTTTAAACGATACCATTTTTTAATACTTAATTTTATTATGTATTTGATTATTATATTAATGTAAAATATAAAATAGATATTATATTATATTAAAACATCTGGATGTATAAAATCATAAAGAATTTAAATTATAATATTATTAATTAAAATATATTTAAAATTAAATATTAATATTATTTTACAAATACTATTAATATTATTACGATATGAATAAAATTTAAACTATTTAAATTTCATTCATGTGATAAGATCTCTATCTTATTTTTATCCTATCCGAATTCTAATTCAAAATTTAAATTAAGATAAGGATCTAATTCTTATTTAATCTAAATATTATATTTAAACTTTACAAATACTTGATCTAATTCTTTATAAATATTATATTTAAACTTTACAAAAATTATATCCACTTAGCACCTGCATGAAACTATCTCATAGGTTCTACATTATACTCTTATAGGCCCAAAACCATATGCTAGTCCAAGCCAACTAAGTGTTTATTTGGATCCTCTCTCTTTTAAACTAAAAGCTACTTATAAGCAGAAGTTAGGCCAAACATGTTTTGAGAAAAGCTCTTATAATGAAAAGCTCTTTTTTATAATGAAGAAAAAAACTAAACGCCGAAAGCTCATAGGAGGAGCTTTTTTTCAAGCTCTTATCTACATTTCTTTAATTGTGTGCATTTTTTTGAAATGAAGAGCTATAGAAATAGAGAGAGAGAGAGAGAGAGAGAGAGAGAGAGAGAGATTTATTGAAATATGTACTTTTAAGCTAAAAATTTTAAGTAGTCACCAAAAAACTTTTAGCTTTTTTTTAAGCTCTTTTGTTTTATCTTTAGCTTATAATTAGTCACTTCTAGCTTTAAAAAAAGAGAGAATTCAAATAGGCTATAAGTGATATAGGTATATAAACTATTAGGACCAAATAGCCACTGATATAAATAAGTATGGGCTTACTAAACCCTTTTAGTAGGATTAACATGATCATACAGAGTATTAGCAATACTGTGTGGCCTCAAAGCTAGATGAACGATCAAGTGATCAACCTTACCCATAGGGTTATTGTGCCAATCCATCGTTTCATCTCGTTATCCATCTTCAAGTCAAGAGCAAGGATATCATATCAACTCTAGAATGACTGGAAGTTAGCTTTTACAGAACTAGGAGTCCTCTTCCATAAACTCTAGAGATGGATTCATGAACTCCTTTATAATCCCTTGTGCACGGATTCTCAAGTCTTACGGAAGTCATTCAAGTTCCCCTAGTCTCTTGTGGATAACTTATCTTTTGCAGAGATGATGAATCCTATCGGCTTGTCATAAGGGTGGCAATTCAGGTCAACACAACACGACGCGACACAAATTTGACATAAGCACGAAAATGCTCAACACGAACACGACACAAATTTGAAATCGGGTTAAAACCTTTGTCACAAACACGACCAAGGGCCATATATTAACAACAACCACCCCATTAATGAAGAAGATTCTGGAAGAAGACCAAGAGGCATTCCTTTTCTATAAAAAGGATAAAAATCTTTGGACATTATATTCTTTTATATTATACTATTCTTTTGGATTCTTTCTTATATATTATAATGTAAAAGACTTCTATATTATATCAAAACTGGGATATTCTTGCTATGGGCCAGTATAAGTCGTCGCTCAAAATCTTGAATTTTCATACTTTGTACCTACACAAATTATCGCTCCAAAACTAGGATTTTCTTACCTTGCGGTTGCAAAAGTTGTTGCTTTAATTTCAATTATCCGCCTTCCGAGCTCTCCTTTTTTTATATCTCGTGGGTCTATCGGATACGGTTGTCTCTTTTCATAAGTTTGTGGTTTGATTTCCAAAGAAATCTTTTAATGAGTCCAAGCTTGTACTATTTTGAAAATAGGTCAGTGACGGATTTAGAGATGGAATATGCATTTTCATCTCTAATTCTGTTACTATTAGAGACAAAAAAAATTCCATCTCTATTAGTGAGGGATCTTATTCCATTTCTAGTAGAGACGATTATTTTCTGTTTATATTTGAGACAGAAAGTGATCTATTTCTATTAGAGATGAATTTTGAGATGGATAATTTACTTTTGTCACAAAATCTGTACCAAATAGAGACAAAATTTTTCATCTCAAATAGGGATGAAATAGAATCCCTCACCGATAGAGATAAAACAATTCCATCTCTATCAATGATGGAATTGGAGACGAAATATTTTTTTGTGTCTCTAATTCCGTCACTGCTAGAGAAGGAAAAAGTTTCATTGCTATTAATGATGGATCTTGTTCCATCCCTAAGAGAGTCAGATTATTTTTTGTCCCTATTTGAGATGAAAAGTAATGTGTCTATATTAGAGACGGATTTTGAGACAGGTCATTTACTTTCGTCTCAAAATCTGTCCCAAACAGAGACACATTACTTTTCGTTTCAAATAGGAACAAAAAATAATTCGTCTCTCTTAGGCATGGAACACGATCCCTGACTCATAGAGACCAAAAAATATTTGTATCTATCAGTGACGGAATTAGAGATGAAAATAAATGTTACGTCTCTAAATCTATCACTGATAGAGATAAAAAAATCTGTCACTAAATTCCTTCACTAAATCCAAATGTATCCACTTAATACTATCATTATTTTCTATATATTAAGTTCTGTCTCTAAATCTATCTCTATTAGAGACGAAAAAATAGTCGTCTCTATTAGGGACAGATTTAGAGACGAAACTATGCCTATTAGAGAAGGATTGATTTTTCGTTTCTAAAACTGTCAATAACGGAGACAGAAATATTATCGTATCTAATTCCCTCCCTATTTATGAGGGATTGTTATTCCTTATCTGAATTCGTCCCTTTTGGAGATGGATATTTTTTCGTCTCTAAATTCCGTCTCTAATCAATGCTTTTTTAGTAGTGAATACATGGGGTTTGATCAAATGCGCACAAAGAATTAAAACATGCAATAACACAAAGTTAAAACATACCAGGGGAAACATGTGAATGCAACAAGGATAAATATGATCAAGCATTTGATATTGTGTTCTTAAGATAATTTGTCCTCTTTATGATGTCCAAGAGTGAAAAATAACCAGAATAAAATATATTAACCATGTTTGTTGACACAACCTTCGTTAGAACTACTGCACATAATGAATGTATAATGAATGCAATAAAGATTTCAAAAAATATTTTGGGAGAGTATCAGTAGGGAGGAAAATCATAAAAGTAATTGGTTTTTTTTTATTTTCTTTCATATTTATAAATCATTGTACTGGCCATGTGAATGATTCATGTTCGACAATGAAGAATCATATTTATTCGACCATGAATAGTTATGTCTATTCGACTGTGAAAAGACAACTCTATTGAGTGTGCCTATGATGATTTATTGAGTGTACGATAGCTCAATGAGAAATAATTACATCAAGATCGATAGTTTTTACATTTTGAATCTTTCGTATTACTCAGTCATTTAGTGGACCCGTTGCCTTGAACTATCAACCTTTGGGTGTAAAATTAGACAAGGAAACATGCAATATTCCTCGATCCTCTTTGTTGGTCCATTGTGGCCCTAAACACCCCTTGATTTTGTGAGTCTGTTGGACAATATGGTTATGGGTATCCTCGTAAAAACAACTCTTACTTCACACTCAAATAAGTGATTTCTAGATCATATTATGTATCTAACTATACATCTTCTAAACACATCAGATAAAGAAATTATTAAAAGCTTAATCAATACCACAATATTTCATCTTGGATTGAGTGTAAGTTTTAGAAAAATTGATTGTGCTTAATGATATGCCTCCAGCATATAAAGTTTTCTAAGTTAAAAAGAGCAAGGATTTAATCCACTTTGAAAGAAAAAATGCTAAAATTTGGTATAAAGTTGATAAACCATGCTCAATTCTTCTCTCATTGAATTCCTGTTATTTTTGTAGGAAAAAGGACTAGAAAAGAACGTGTTATTAAGTACCAGAGAGAGCAATTGAGCGAGCTGATAAAATTACATCGCCAGTTTGCTCGAACGAGCGAGATATCTAGTTTACCTCACTAGTTTGCTCGAAGGAGCGAGCAACTGAGCAAGCAGCGTCGTAAATGGAGGCCCATGGATATTTTTATTAAAAAGGACGACCTAGGGTTATTCTTATCATTATCTTTGGCTAGAGGCTTTTGAGAGATCAAAAAATTGAGAAAATTCTTGGAGGTTTACGCTGGAGATTAGGATTTCAGAGAAATTAAAGATTGAAGACCTCTGATTCTTCCTCTTCTTTTTCTTTTTCTTTTTCTTTTCTTCTTCTTGATGAATACTTTTATTTCTTTATTTTGTTTAAGTTAGATATGTCTGGCTAATTTTCTTTTGTAGTTAAGGTTATGGATCCGATGTGAATCCTTTATGAATTCTAAATTGATTTTATAATTATTTTAATTCAATTAGTTTTATTTTACCTTGCATGAGTTTTATACGGCCTTATGAGATCTGATCAATTTTATAGGGTTTTGAGGGTTAGAGCTCAAATAGGCATATTGGGATTTTAATCTTGACAGGGGTAAAATAACTATTTGTGCATGATCTAGACATAGGCTTGTATGAATTGCAAACTTTTTAATTCATCGAACTTAATGCTTAATTCAAGAAGGATCACTAGGATACTAGGGTTCTAATTAGGTTAAAGAGTTAAATACACTGAGACAATAGGGTTTAACTAACTGATTTGAAGAAGATGAATTGTTTGAACTGTTGTGTTAAGTAATTATAAGAATTAATTCAGATCTATATAGGAGGATCAAAGATGAAGTATACCTTGACTGCAGTTTGTCATTAAAGTTTCTTTTCTCATAATCATTCTTTACGTTCTTGAATGTTCTTGATTTTCATTGCAATTAATTTCAATTAGTTTTCTTTTAATTCAAAATCTATTTGCTAAACCAAATTGGATCGTCCAAATTAAGGGGAATAGTTAGGATAATATTTGGTGCTTTAATCCTCATGGGACGATACTTTTCTCACTACTTTATTACTTGAAACGATCGATATACTTGTCGAAATCGCAACACTTAATATTATTAGAAATTAATCTTATTGAAAGCATATTGCACACATTTTCATTTTTCTCTCGTTGATAAAATAAAAGTTTGCAAATTATAATGACGATATTTTTCTTATCGAGCATGGATAAATTAAAGTTGAACAGGATACATGAGAGGAATTTTTTTTCTGAGTATTATTTATGGCATTTAAATCAGCTTTAATTAAGTTTTCCATTGATTGCATGTTCCCAAAGTAACAAAATTCTACATTGAAAATAATATTATATTTTATCTTTCCATTGCATTCTTATTTTATAAAATTATTGTCTATAGCAAACATAACCGAAAGACTCACCAGTTTCAAGAACATTTGAGCTCGAGCATGAGACAGAAAAAGATACATATGGTCTTGGACTTGAGGTTGCATATTACGTGTCGTGTTATGGAAGTAATTCCATTAATAAATGCGGGTATGTTCATATAGAGGAAAACATTTAAAAGAGTATCTAGGTTTGTAGCCATATAATTCGACTGTGACATATCCCACTAGAAAATCCGATACATCGCCTTCTATAAATAAGTTTTGGAGTCAAAACTTTGTTTTCATAATTTTACGAAGTGGCAATTGACACTCTTGTTTTGTCTCCGGTTGCGGACACAACAAATGGTAGATCTCACTTTTTATATAAACAAAAGTTTTATAATTCTCACGTTGAAGGACAATTAAAATTTCATGTTGTAGAGATAAAAAGCATGTGAGACTCATGTGTTAGAAAAAATTATATGTAGGACACATGTCAGCACGGAAATCGAAGGATGTGTAGGAAAATTGTAATTCTCATGTTAAATAAAAATTATAAAACCAAAAAAAAAAAAAAACACAGCTGCACAGATTTTGATATGACAGTAACAGTAAAAACAACTCTTGAGTAACAGAAGAGTTGTTTTTCCCTTTTACAAATTAAAATGATGTTAGGATAATATTTTACAAAACAAGTTGTTAAGAAAGATATAAAATCATTAATGTAGTATCACTCAATATATTAAGATTTTTAGATTGAATTGATTTTTCATATGGTATTAGAGTTAGAGTGACCAAGTGATCACGAGTTCGATCAAGTAAACCAAAAATGGAGACCAAAAAATGGATCTGTCCAATATCCATGCTTTAAATCTAAAGAGCTCTTGCGTGAAGATCAAAATGTATTAAGAGAGATATAAAATCATTAATATAATTTTGTCTTATCAAAACTTTTATGATACAAGTTTTGATCCATTTAAGCAAAATTTAGCCAAGTATGACATATATTCACCTATTGTCAGAAAACAAAACAAGAGTAAAATATTATAATGAAAGAAACGTTAAATTTAAAATTTTACCACTTTCTTGTATCATAAAAGAATTTTACAGAAAAAAATAAAATAAATGTCGATGAATCTTATGTTCAGAATGGCTCAAGAACGAGTTGCTGGGGAATTCTTAGGTAGTGCTTGTTTCGAGAAAAATAAAAATTTGTCCGTCAAAGTGTAGGTGGGATTGCTGAAACTCACATTTGGTAGAAGCAATTCTGTATATTTCTCCGTCAATTGACTTTGCATAGCAATCCACGAAAACAAGTAAAAAACTTGCTAAAACACTATTTACAAAGCTGTCTGATATGGTGGTATTTATGTGAAAAACGGATAAGTGAAAAAGTAGGATAAAAACCATGACAATTTTACCCCTCATTGTTAACCACACGTGACCAAATGATACTCGTGGACTACCCCTCATTGTTTTTACAAGGATAGTTTTGTAATTTCATTAAGTTTTCCCATCAATATTTTATCTTCAACCAAACACACGTTCAGAAATTTAATTCAATTTTCCTGGTAAAATTTTGTCCAACCAAACAACTTTTTTAAAACTTTCCTATCTAACTCACTTTTTCTGGAGATCCATAGTATTTACATTTCTCTAGTATTAAAAAATTTCTCCCCAACCAAACACTACCTTAGAGACAACTCTGGAGATTGGTTGACTGGATTCTCAAAAAAATTTCGTCCAGGGACGTCAGTTATGACAAAATTGTGGGGGTTGCTTATATATAGGATTTGAGACTGCAAGGGAATCTGGCTTAATTTATAATTAGGGACATATATCTGGAAGGAGTATCTTTAATAGCCATCATCTTCTTCAACCTCTGATTTCTCGATCGCATTCAGAAACTTCTGCGGGGAATGACTTTGTTCGGTTAGGCCACATTATTAGAGAAGGTAACAATGTTGCCGATCAGCTTGCTAGTAATATGAAAGATGATTACCAAAAACACCTTCGGCACATATGGTAAAGAGTTTGAACTTATTAATCAGAGATCTCAAATTTGAGTCCTAAAAATAAAAAATAGAATTTGGGATAGTTGCTCTTTTAATAAGGTTCAAGTGCTCGAATCAGATATAATCCGAATGATGAAATAAAAAAAATTATTGTTGAGATGTAAGGTGGTGTTTGGTTCCATTCTTTTCAATAGTTTCCTAGACAAATGAAGTTTGGTTTTTAGAAAACTAATGTTTCAACAGCTTTTGACCAAAACTCATCCATGTGAAATGTATAGCTTTTTGAAAAAGATAAGAATTTGCACTGTTTAGAAACCGAATTTGAGGGTAGTTTTTGAGAAAATCCAGTAAAGCACTGTTGACACACTTTTTGTCATATATTTTCCTGATAAAATTTTGTCAAACCAAACTACTTTTTTTTAACTTTCCTATCTATTTAACTTTCCCTATGGATACCTAGTAATTACATTTCTCTAATATTCTTAAAATTTATCTTCAACCAAATGCCCCGTGAAATACTTTTTTCTACTCCTACTGATATTGTGCTAAGCTAGTCCTCGTGATGTAATAAGAGTTGGGTCAACACGCATGTGTCTGCAGAAGTTGGGTTTTGTTTTGCATTTGTTTTTCATCCCATTGTTATCTCAAAAATAAAATTAAAAAAACTTACTTTACTTAAATTAATAATTTTTAAAAAAAAAATTATTAACGAAATTATATTTGTGAGATGTAACGTGTTAAGTCTTCTATTTATTTTTTATTTTTAAATTTCTAGGTCCATGTAATTCATCAAACACAATTTATTGAATGAGTAATGTTACAGTCTCATTTTTTTTCGCAAAAATATTCCCTAATTTATATTACTTTTATTATACCAAATTCAAATAAAAAACATATGAAGATTTTTTTCAACATCATTTATGTACAGATTAAATAGTATACAAAGAAATATATATGTGGCTTTTCCATATAATTTAAACGTATGGTGCATTATAACGCTACATGAGAAATATATAAATTGTAGCAAGAATATTTACTCTCTCTTTTTAAATCTAATCAGAGCAAAAGTTAAAATACATTTTTAAATTTTTATGTATGATCTTTAATTATTTATATAACACTTTTTTAATTTAGGGATGTATTTGAATTAAGATTTTAAAAAACTATTTAGGGACAAAAAAAAAACCCATGTAGATTTTAACTATTTAAAAATGTAATGATTTTAAAGACATTTTTAAAAAATAAATATTTTATAGGATTTGATTTTAAATAATTTATTATTAATATTATAATAAATTTACAAGATTTTAAAAAATTATATGAATTTTTAACAAACATTCAATGTTACAAGAGTCAAAAAAAAATATAACAAAGAAATATAATGATATTAATAAAACAAGTAAAACTTAATACAACTTTCTCAGTCTTATAGAAATTTAATGTAACTTTATGTCCTCTAAGTAGTATTTTTAATTTGCATAGATCAAAAGTTATGTTAATACTTCATGTATTAACATTTTCTCTTTCCTACTTATGGATTTGAACAATAGATTCAAAATTATATTCTTTGTTTATAATAAAAAAAAATGTTAAATAGGATAAAAGGAAAAATCAAAGTACTTATCATGGACTAAAAATTGAAGAATCAAGCAGGCAATGCAACGAAGGGAATTCAAAATAAAGAACATAACTGGTGTTTCTTTTAGACAAGGAAAAAAAAAAAGCATTCGCAGAAATCGAAAGGGACATCAATGTTAAAAGTTGGGTCTTTTTAATTTTTTATTTTGTATTCTTGTCAGTAAGGGGTGTAAATGGGCTAGACCGGCTTACAAGACCTACGACCTAGCCTATATTAGGTCAAATTTGACCTATTATAAGTAGTAAAATAGAATAGGCCTAAGCTTTCAAAAAAACTTATTTAGAAAAAAAGCCATAGGCTTTTTTGTACATGTCGGACCTATAAGCTTACAGGTCGGCCTATATCATATTATTTATTTAAAATATAATAAATAAAATTATTATTTAATAATTTTGAATAATAAAATAATATTATTTTAGTTATTCATTTAATTGTTGAATGTTTAATAGACTTAGACAGGCTAACAGGCCTATGCCAAGACTTTTATTTTTTAATATAGGTCAGACCAGACTTTTAATTTGGAGCCTACATAGGCTAATAGGTCAGGCCATACCCAACGTTTTTTACACAAGCTTGGCCTATTTAAGCCAAGGTCCAGTCCAGCCCATTTACACCCCTACTTGTTAGTATATAGTTATAACATAAAAAGTTAATTTTTTTCACTTTTCACATTAGCTGACGTGACTGAGGAGAAAAAAAAAAGCAATTTTTCAAGTTATAATTATGTATTATTGGGAGTACATAATGTAAAAAAACTAAAAGGACACAACTTATATCATTTTAAAGCACAAATTTTTTCCCTTAAAAGATATAAGTTACATAATTATATAAGACAAGTTCCAAATATCAAAACAATAAAGTTTAATAACTTCTAAATTCTATGAGTTAATACAAATCAAACACATCATTTTGCATCAGTTGCATGTCCTCAATATCCTTTTCTCTTGCTCCTATAACAAGTTCTTTGCAATAAAACATAATAGATTTATTCAAATTCCACCTCAGCTTGGTACTTCAACTTTTTACCAATGGCTTCACCCTCTTCTTTCTCTACAATAACGACCTCATGCCATAATTTTTTTTTTCAAATAACTAGAAGAAGATACTATGCAATTTGATTTGGGGGAAATGGAAATAGTTTTTTTTTTTTAAAAAAAAAAACTGAGTCATATTAAAAGTTGATCCGATTCAATTTTTTTTTTTTTTTTTTATAAGACTCGATTTAGTTATTTGGTTTAAGTAAAAACGTAAAAACTTGTGTTTTTACTGTTTTTACGTTTTTGCACAAAGATTTTACCAATTTTTACTGAAGAGAGATTTTACTTGCATTTTAACACGTATCACTTTAGTGAAAACGTAAAAACATTATGTTTTTACACTAGTTTTTAACAATGATACTTTTGTGTCTCACTAAATGTAAGGTAAGTGTTACGATCTGGTAGATCGAGATGACCAATCATAGATTGGTATTTAATATAAGATATGTTTGTCCTCTCTCAGGTACTTATGGGGGAGGTACCTTATAGATCAGCGGATCACTGTGCATAATAATAAAGACGACATAGTCAAGGCGTGAAGTGTGTGAGTAGTAATAAGCTAAGAGAGAGAGAGAGTTTAGAGTGTGCATACCTTATTGGTTTAACCCCTTAATTATTTATAGATGAGTTACCTAACAGGAGTGGACTTCTGGGCCTCTTAGGAGTATTGATGGTCCAATTGTTGATCCATTGCTGTCGTTGTATGATTAATATAAGGGAAAAATGTTTCTGCAGTTAATGTAGATGAGTTATCTGCATTTATTCCCAAAACGATGTCGTTTTGGTATTGAAATCTTAAAAAATTATAAATATAAAGACTATTATAACCCTGAAATAAATTAAAATTATAAAAATACCATGATTTCCGTCCCAAAACGACATCGTATTGAACTTACTGCAGATAACTTATCTACAGTAACTGCAGAAAAAATGAACCCTTAATATAATTAAAGAATATTTTCTTAATTCCCTCTTAGTCGTTAGCCCTATTTGAACTTTTTAGAATGCGGATTTTTATCCGGTCCATAAAAGTACCTCAACATTTTTTAGCACAATTTAGTTCTAGAAGTATGATATAATTAAAACTTAACTGATGTATAAGAAAGTGATATTCAGTGTAGTACAATTTAGTCCTAGAAGTATGATATAATTAAAACTTAAAAATGTTGTATAGGGAAGTGATATTCAGTGTAGTAAAGTCATATTTGTCTTCAGGAATATAGGAATATAACACTTTTAATATATCTTAAAGGGTGATTCAATGGACCTTACTTGTATGGCCGATCCAAATCACCTATATATATGTTATTCTTAATTTCTTATACATTACGAAATTTTCATTTGGTCACTAAATTTTATAGGATTATAACTAGCACATGACATTAATAAATTGCGACAACAAAGTTAACAGAACTATACATATAAAAATTATATATATAAGAATTAAATTAAAAATATTCTATCCTAAAAAGAAAGGAAGATAAACAAAACACTGGCGGGGAACGGAAAGCAGATCATAGACATTATTACAATACAGTGCACTCTGTGCACATTAGTGAAATCGGCGCAGCTGGAGTCACGTGGTCGCACATGCAAATCCGACAGGCTATCACAGTCACAGAGCAGATTTTATTTATTAATAAAGTATAATGATTTAATTTGTTTGTAAAAAGAAAAGAAAAAAGTAAAAAGATCTTTTCTTTTACATTTGATAAAGCTTGACTTTCGTGTCTCTATGGGTCCCTTATATCCATTCCACTTTCAGTTTTTCATACTCAATCACGTTACTTCATTACCAACTTTCTAACCGTCGCCATACCTTTCTTGAATGCTCCTCCTCTTACTGCACCGTCACGAGTTTTCTTTTCTTTTTCTTTTTTAAACTTAAATATAAATTGTCAAAATTCTTTTTTAAAATAATAGACATAGCTTTTTCGTAGTCAATGAAAACATTAACTCATTTTTGACAAAATCTCTAACAAAACAAATTATCACTGTCTAATTTATTTTTTCTTTCTTGAAATCTAAACTTGTATCATAAATGGGAAAAGAATTTCAACAGTCCCGATGCATGAATTAGT
Source organism: Gastrolobium bilobum (assembly GCF_033153095.1). Lineage (NCBI taxonomy): Eukaryota > Viridiplantae > Streptophyta > Magnoliopsida > Fabales > Fabaceae > Gastrolobium > Gastrolobium bilobum. The sequence continues at coordinate 533,100 of NW_026898629.1, forward strand.
GGGTCAAACCAATAAAAATGGGACAACGATTAGGAGCAGTGGACAAGAAAAGAAAAGAAAAATCAAAATTTACAAATGTCTTGACTAAGGAGCGGAGCTCTAAATTTTTTCTCTATAAATGGACTTTATTTTATCATCTAACACCAGTGTATACAAATCAAGCACCAAATCTTAATGGGATGCACCGAGCCCCAAAAAATTGTAATAAAAATAGACAGAGAAAAAATAAAATTATTTATGAATTTTTATCAAAACCATTTATATTAAATTACATAAATTTGAAAAAGAATTTGATAAGAAATTAGATAAATTTAAAATTAATTTCATTACAAAAATTAATATAAGTTTTGGCAGATATAAATTCTATATGGTTGCTTTAAATATTAGTGTAAAATAATTTAAAAACAGCAAGATCCATTCACTAATTCGGTATCATTGTCTCTCTTTTTCTTGAGAAACATACACAAATTATTTTTTTAAGGCAAGTAAACTTGTCCCGATATTCTCACAAACTTTGATTATTTGAGTCGATTATGAGATTTATAAGGAGTACAAGGCATGTCAGAAATAAAGATTTTAAGTTACTCTCAAAAATAACATACAAAGATCGAACTGAAATCATTTTCTTTCCTCTACTTAATTTTCATGTATCAACTAAATTACAACCATTTAATAATAGAGTTTTATTAATTTCATATGAAATAAGATAAGAATGGTTTTTCCTTAATAATATCATATATTTTTCGGGTTTTATAAGAGTTGTGTTGTAGGAAAAATGATTGTGTAATGTTATAGAAATTCATTTTACGTGCCTTAAATTTTCTTTTTTTTTGCTTCAAAAAATACAGGTTCCACAAAATGTTATGTGTGCAGACAAACGTGACATGATATATGCAACCCCATATTTTCCTCTCTCGTAACAGTTGTAGCTTTTGTGGAGCAGCAATTATGCAGTTACGTTTCAACTTTCAAGTTGATAGGCATTTACCAATTAAATTTAATGCTTTATTATAGAAAACACATCAGATATCATGTGATTTGCATCACCGTCATGTTATTCGTGCCGACACACGTGTCAGACCATGGTTCTTCACAGTGAGGACAACTCGGTACTACTGGGTACACCTAATAAATGTTGCATCTAAATCCCACCCATTAACATTCTACAAATACCCCACATTTCCATTCGGCTATGATCCCATTGTCTTCCTAAATATCCCTCTTGTGTTTTGGTTTGGTTCCCGTTGTTTTGTCTTGGTGCTTTACACAAGTGTTACCAAATCAAGAGGGGTTCAGGGATCAGTGTGTTTCCGCAACAATGGCCATGGCTAAGTTCTTTGCTGCTTTGATCTTGGCACTCATTGCCATTTCCATGCTTCAAACAGTGGTTGGTCTTTAATGTCCAAAAGAAATCTTTTTTTTTTTTTTTATCCCTCTTAATTTACAATGCTTAGAATGTGATGGGTTCTTACGTTTGAATGGCTTGGTTTTTCAGGTTATGGCAGCTAATGGGCAAGGAGGCCACCTTTATGATGATAACAAGGTAATCACACACTAACCACTTCTTCCCTTTAAAGTTTGTGTCTTTCTCTTTGTGGGGGTCTAGGAATTTTGCATTGTGAAGGGTGAATTTATGCTGATTTTTGGTGCTTAATTGTGTGTTTCTTCAGAGCCAATATGGACCCGGGAGTCTCAAGAGCTACCGTAAGTAAACAACTTCCTTCTGCAATTCTTTTGGTTGTTCTTTTCATCATCACCTTGTCTTTTATGGTATAAAGCCATGTAGAGATCAGAGATTTCTACATTGAAATTGGAAGAATGAACATTTTAAGAAACCGCCCATAACTCGGGGCAGATATTGGGTTATTTTTATTATTTTACTTTGACTGTAGTCAAAATTGTTTCCGTAAAAGCTGCTTCATTTGGAGTGCTTTTTGACTGTGATGCATGTGTGAAAAGAAATGACCATTGATCATTTTGATGATAATGCCTTGTTTTATTAACGTTTATTGGTTGTCTTGTTACTTTTGATATGTTATATGACCAGAATGCCCATCACAATGCTCGAGGAGGTGTGGCAAGACCCAATACCACAAGCCCTGCATGTTTTTCTGTCAGAAGTGCTGCAGGAAATGCCTGTGTGTGCCCCCAGGGTATTATGGGAACAAAGCTGTGTGCCCTTGCTACAACAACTGGAAGACTAAGGAAGGAGGACCTAAGTGCCCTTGATCTTCAGCTTCATATATCAACCGTTGCTTTTCTATATAATAATTTCCGATGTTCTCCCATTTATAAGACTAGTTTACTTATCTATTATTTTCTGTGTCCTAACTAATCAAATGGTAGCCCCTTTTGGTTCTCTGAAAATGCTCTCATGTATGTTAGGGCTGCCCTTTTGAGTTTATGGGCTCCTCCTTTATCACCCCATAGGGCTTGTTTGCCTTTAATGAGGGTGGCTTATTAATATGGTTAAGTGTTATCATATATGAAATTTCTTGTTATCTTAATCTTGTCCTGGCAAATCAATTATTAGTGGTTCCAATAAGGAATGAATGGCTGTAATTCGTAATGATGTATTGAACTATTTAATTTAAGAGGGAATTAGGTTATAGAGAAGTGCCCACGTTATATACTTTACCATTTCGATGAGAAAAAACTCTTTTTCTATTAATGCGATTTCTTAATAAGACTTTAATTTTATACTTCTATAACAACATTCATAAAGGCTTTTGAGACAAAGGTATAAATAGAGAGAAAAATAAATCTTATGTTATAAGAAAATTCTAATATCATGGATACATCAAATATGGGATTCACTATTTTAGAAAAATGAAAAAAAAAAGATACACTTTTTTATAATATGTATAGGAAGAATTTATTTTTTCATGGAATTTGAGAAAAACAAACCCCACAAATAGATAAGGTAAACTGATGGCCACTGAGTCACGCATCTTTCTCTCGAAATGTAGGAGCTCATTTTACTCCAGACAAGACATGTACTTTCTTCTGTATATCTTTATGGAGTAGGAACAATGACCATATAATGGGCTAAGACCTGAATCCTACCGTTTTTGTTAGGAGTTAATGTAACGTTCTATAGAAACTTTTTTTTTTTGGGTACAAAATTCTATAAAATATTAAAGATTGATGATCCAAATGACTCAGCTGAAAAGAATAAAATAATACAAATAATAAGAAAAATATAGAAATTTTGCTAGTTACGTATTAATTGAAAATGTATGCTTGTATGTGGTCTTTGCCATCAAGACTGGTATAATTACCTGAAATTCATAATATCTCAAGATTATTTATATGGTATCAGAGTTTGAGTGATTAAAAGGTCACAAGTTCGATTCTTACGATCCCCCACTTTCAAGTGGAATTAAAAAAAAAAAAAAAGTACAAAAAGATAAACTAGCCTGTGCAATTCCACGCTTCTAGCCTAAAGGGCTCTTGCGTGAGGGGGCGTGTTGAGATAAATAGTCTCACATTGATTATGTGGGCAACTAATGTGACCTTTATAAGGCCTTGGACACTCCTACTCTTGAGCTAACTTTTGGGGTGGTCTATCCTAAAGTTCTTTACACAGAATAAACTTGGGTTTGGGGAAATTCACGAGTAAGAAAATTCCATCCGAAGGGAATTGAAATTAAAATTATGATTCTGAATTGTGACTCCCTTTAGAGGTATTAGACATGATGTATCCAATATTAACAACGCATTTAAGAATTACAATAGAATTGATGTTCTAAAATGCTTACAAAAGCCAATCAGCCAATGCTCTAAATTCCTAAAGATGTATGTCAAATTGTACAAATAAATAAATAAATAAAGATGTATCTTAAATTCTTATTACACCTATTACTTCTAATCTTCTATAACTACGCAAGGATACTTTAAAATTCCTTCCGACCAAAATGCGATAAACTTATCATCTAAATTATATAAACAAAAGAGAAGCAATCGCTCAACAAAAAAAGAAAAAAGAAAAAAGAAAAAAGAAAAAAGAAAAAAGAAAAAAGAAAAAGAGAGAGAGTAAGCAGTCATTTGGTCTTCCAAAAATAAGTATATTGTGATACATTGATCCTTCATTTATTAGTAATATCAAAATATTTGTTCAGCAATAATTAATGTTATCAGTTTAGTCTCTAGAGAAATAATTTGATATATTAAATACTAATTTGATGGTGAAATAGAACTAATTCAATATCGCGTAGAATTTTTAAAAGATTAATTTTATAATAAATTAAGGTCATTAGATACAAGTAAATCAATAATTAAGATTTATTCTGAGATTTTTTTATTAAGTTGATTCTTCCACATTAATTTATGTCTAAAATCCATTTTAAAGAAATAAATGAAATAATAAAAATTTCACTTTGCCATTCATTTGAAAATACTCTTTATTTTTTCCTAAGTTTGTAAGAAAATTTCACTTTGCCATCCATTGTACAATATCTCAAATTACTTTTTTAAATATTTCAGCTCAAATTTGCAACTCAAATATATTTTTAAGATTATAAAGGAGATTTGTGCCCTGCAAGACGCTGCCAAATGTTCAGTCCATTCTCGCTTGTTGGCGTAGCGAGAATATGACGTGACATTTTGGCAAAATTTGATTGGAACATGGTATACTAGTACTTACTATTCATAAGGGCTGCATAATGGTCAATGTCCCCATTTTTCTTCAAAGCTAGGGCTATAAACCTACGAGACAACCTATATTATTTTATTTATTTTAAATAAAATAAAATAATATTGTACTTATTTTTTTATAATTTGATATGTGTAATTAGCATAGTTGTTAAAATATCGATTTATCACTACGATTTTACGATTTTTTTTCATCAAAACGATTTTAGTAATATTTCAAACGTTTTTACGATTTTTTTAGTTCTCTTTCGATTTTACTTAAAATCTCGATTTTAACAACATTAATAAGTTTTAATAGGCTAATAAACTTATATCATACATTTTGATATTTAAATATAGATCAAAACTATAATTTAACCAACAGTAGACCAATAAACTAGACTAAACTCAAAATATTTTACATATACCGTATTTGGACCAAAGTCTAACCTAATTCAATCCAATTACACCTTTACTTTTTATCAATTTTAGAAAGTGAGTGACCAGTACTATACAAGTACAAAATATTTTTTCAAGAGTAGGGGGAATATAGATTCTAGCTCAAGAATTTAAAATGTTGGTTTTTATCTTATTCATATGTGTTGAATTTATTTTTTATTTTTAGCTATTACAAGAGTGTTAATTTCAGTATTTTTCCTTGTTCATATTTGAGTCATCGAGTGATCCTATAAGCTATGGCAAGAAGCTCAGGCCCATGTTGGCTACAAGGTCTACTTCAGGGCCCATAACTTTGACCTTGGCCCACCCGATGATCCCACCTTCTGCGCCATCATCGACAACTGCCGCAAACTAGCATTCCCCCACCAAATACTCCGCCGCGACCAGGTCGCCGAGAAATTCTCCGGTATAATTTATCAACTAGCCCAATAGCCTATTCCAAACAACCAAAAAAATTCATGTAACGACTTACAACAATAATTTATCATTTTCAAGTTTTGTATAATTTCATAAGGGTATACACATAATTATGCTATCTCAAACCTCGTGCAATTATAGGATCTATTATATTTTTTTCAGAAAAACTTTACAAAAACTAAATTTAACCGTCCACAAATATTTCCAGAACAACAAATTAAATGCTGTTTCGAGTTTCTCATTGTATTAAAAATAATTAACATCGGAAATTCCGATCAAGCCAAAATCAGTTTTTTATTATTTCGTTTCTTTTCCAAATAATTATATTTGATTCAACTCATTTTATTTATTCCATTTTTGGAGAATAAAATAAAATTTTGAGTTTATTAACAATTTATACCATAACTTTAAAGTAATGTAACGATTGTAAAAAATAATATATTAAGAATGTAATGAAATTAAGTTTTCACTATTCTTCGTGTATAATCATATTTTCGTACTTGATCTCGATTGTCAAAGATCAATTATTGTAATAGTATGTTTTTTATTTTTTAAATTAAATAAAATTATTAACGGCATTATCTCTATTATACATTTTTAATAAATTTTAATTATTTCATTAATCACATCCCCTTCTAGTTCTAGGCACGTTGTGACATGTATGACCCACATGTCATGAGCACAACCAGACAGAAACTGCTGTCATAGCGTGACAAGCCATTAAAAAAGAAATTATAATACAGAAAAAAATAGCATAAAAAATAATTTATTAATCTTATATTTAAAAAAGAGAGTAAATATCTTTTTTGGTCCCTAACAAAAAATACGGTCTCCATTTTAGTCCTTTATAAAAATAAATTAGTCAGATAGTCCCTAACAAATTCAAGGTGGACCCATTTTAGTCCTTTTGAGGGACTAATATGGGTCTTTTTTGAATTTGTGAGGGACCACGATTTCAACTAAACGGGTCCACTTTGAATTTGTTAGAGACTAACTGACTAATTTATTTTTGTAAGAGATTAAAGTGGAGATCATATTTTTTGTCAGAGACTAAAAATTTACTCTGAAAAAACAAAATCAATACATGTCTGATCTTGAATGCCGAAACATTATATTGAACTTGAGATCCTCCAAGACATGTCATTCCAAAGGCTGAGGGGGCATTGTCCAAAACACTATTCTCAAACCGAGGTGAGGTGGTCGTTGTTACGAACTAGCTCAGTTTCATTCATCCTCTGGCGCAGCTTGAACGGAAAGGAAGATAGTGAAATTACAGAAGCTGGCTTATCAGTGCCCTGAATCACAGTGTAAGACCATGCACCTAAAATTGCCCCAGTAACTGGTCCAACCATATACACCCAAAGTCCCTTGTAGGATGCACTAGCAATTGCAGGACCTAATGTCCTTACTGGGTTCATTGATCCCCCTGATATTGGCCTGTATAAACACACAGGACAACTTTATCATTATCAAATTTTGTTCAATTAATAATTTTCAAAACATAAGATTATGTCATGCATGTCTCTAGCTTTCAACTCAATCTTTCATTAATATTCATCAACAGGCTTTGCCTATGAGAGACTTTGAGTCTCCGATTTTTAAGCTTTTTTTTTTGTCTGTGGTTATGCGTTTCCTGTCTTTCACCAATGTAAAAGGGGGAAGGAAAATAATTTTTTTTTTTAGTACAGTAACTTTGATCCTCAACAAAAAATTGTGGAGCTTATTTTAATCATTTAGAATAAAATATAAAATTTTAATCTTTTAGAAAAAAAAATCTAAGTCGTGGTCTTTTTGAAATTTAAAATAAATTCAGTTAATCGAAATCGTGGTCCTCTGAAATTTAAAAAGACCCACATTAATTTCTTAAAAAAATTAACACGAGTCTATTTTAAATTTTAGAATAACATGTATCAATTTTTTTTCATAAGAAATTAAATGGCGGAATGATATTTGTTGAATAGACAAAAAAATACTTTACTCTAAATTTTTTTTATAACTAAAAAAGAAAAGTTAATATTTTTTTTGTTGGTGTACTTACCCGGCGACAATGCCTGCTATGCTAACAGAAAAACCAACGGCTAGTCCTCCCAGCTCTCCTATCTGTCGAATGACAACATTTTAAGGTAATGAGTGTAATTATGTTCTGCTTTTGGGAAAGAACATATATACAGCTATCATTTTTAGCATGGTTGGTATTTATTTTACAGCATTTTTGTCGGTGGACACGGCAGTGGCTATGAACATCAAGGTGAAGGTGGAAACCATTTCCATGATTAGTGCTTGAATGTCTGATCCTGAAGGTGTCGTTTCCCCAAGCTGCTTTGCTGGATCTAACAGCGCTCTCACCGTATATGAAGCAGAAATAGCTCCTGTGAGTTGAGCTGCAATGTAAAATGGGACCTGCAACATAATCGTGGGCTAATTACGTTCCTGATCAGTATAATGGGTCTAAAACTACAACTAATCCATAAAATATGTTGGCCATCTAAAACTACAACCTCACTGATCTGAATTTCCTATGATTACTTATAACCTAAGGTGTTTTTTTTTTTTTTTTTTGGATTAGTGGGAGGGGATATGAAATGATATAAAGATATTTTATGGGAAATTGAACCCTCTCCACTTACGAAACAAATGCAGCATGCAATAAGAGAAACATTATACCCTATTTTATTATGTCTAATGCTAATCGAAGAATTTTAAATATTTGTTAAATATGTTAAGTAAAGTAAAAATCTCATTTGAATGAATAACAAAAGAAAAATGTTAATTTAATTTGATATGAAAGCTTAAAAATTGTGTCCTAGAAAAGCATATGAATACATGGGAAGGAAAGTATATACATAGAATATTATTATATTCTCAAGAATAAAGACTTGAATTTGTTAAGGGAGATAAAAACTATAGACGAGGAGCATCGAACCACTTGAAACCGCATAACACATTAATCCGACATTATGTATTCAAGGATCTAGTGAAATATTATTAACCTTGAATTAAATATAATCATTAAAGTTGGAGACAATAAAACATGCTATACATGTTGAGTGCTCTAGTATAAGATTATTGTCTAATTATCCCAAAGTGTATTTAACAGTTTCCCTCAATTGTCTCACGACTACTCCAAGACATTGTGGAACACTTATCAAAATGTCACTGTTCATCAAGTTTTATATCCAAATGCTACACAAACAGTGTTATTTCTCAATATACCACGTGAGCAAGTTTGCTGAGCACTATAGCAAACTCAATTTGCTGGTGTATCACGTTTCTAGTAGATATCAAGTACCAAGTTCGCTACTTGAGGTAACGGACTTGGTTGGAATGCATAATTTTTATGTATTGCAACCAAGTTCGCTACCTCAAGTAGCAAATTTGGTGTCCACTAAAAATGTGACACGTCAGCAAACTAAGTTCGCTACAGTGTCCAGCGAACTTGCCCACGTGACATATTGGAAAATAATACAGTTTGTCGCGTGATATTTAGATAAAAAATTTGGTCAACATGATATTTTAGTCATTGTTCCGGAAATTGTTATGTCATCGATTCAATAAGTTCGTGTGGGACCTTGTATGAGCACAAAAGAAGATTATATTAAAATATAAGAATAGCATTCTCACTATACAGACAAACCTGTTTCCAAGGAAAACGCCTCACGGCGGCAAAAGCTAAGGAGACTGCAGGATTCATGTGTGCCCCAGAGATGTGTCCAATTGCATAAATCATCACCGTTACAGTGAATCCTCCTGCAAGTGAACCTGCCAGTTTTGAGACTTTGTTTTCATCAATAGCATTAAGAGCAGAAGCACCACTTCCCAAAAAAACCAACAGATAGGTGCCTATTATCTCTGCAAATACCTGTTATATATATTGGATCAACAGGAACAATGATTATTTGTTTTCTTTCTATATAACAATTAAAAAAATAATTAATATAGGATTGAATAGATTCTTTTATCTGATATAAAGTATCATCATGTAAACTTATTTTATTCCTTTATAAATAAATTAACCTTGAAAAGAGAGCATATTAGAATGAAAAGTGAGAAAAAAAAAATCATTACATGAGCTCAAATGATATCATATTACACAAGAGAAGGAATGAAGATAAAACTGTCTACGCAGCATGCATATATCAAGTTCCTTTTCTCTTAAAATATGGCATGTGCATAAACCTTGCCATAATAAATAGAAATGAATATAATGTATGCTTCTCAGTTGGTGAGTGGATATCATGAAATGTAGAAATTAGAGAGTTTCTCTTAATTACCATTCTTGGAAAACCAGGAGGGTAATTCTGTGCAAGTTTTGCAAAAGAAAGACAATGGGATTGCTTATGGGTTCTTGGATTTTGCAGCTGATCATTTGTATCATTGATGAAGCTGCATATCTTTTGGTCTGTACCCTCCATCGTTGTTTATGGAGCTATTAAGAAATGTGATCTCTATGTTAACAATAAATTGCAGGGACTATGATTAATGACACTTTTATAATGTCCCTCATGTGCCACCTCAACGATTCCATATGTTAACAATAAATTTCGTGTAACTATAACTTTTTTTAAAATAATATATATAAGTTTAAAGAAATCGCGAGTTTCACCTTTAATTTAGTAAGTGCTTTTATTTTAATTTTTTAAAGTAACATCTTGAACTCTAAGCACACCTTATATAATTGATAAAATCTTTTAACATTAATCACGGTAAGTCATGGACTCTTAACACACAATTTAGTACAAGGTCGTGGAGTAGAACCATGAGTTAGTATAATTTTTTTAGTGATAAGTAATAGACTATATATAGCCACCATTGATCATAAGCTGTGACATGTTGGCATGATTTCGTTAGGGAAAAGGTAACTTTTCTTTATTTCTTTCTTTCTTTCTTACGTCGTTATATGAAATTCGGTTATTTACGCTTCCAAATATAGACTGCATTCGTCCAGTTTGTAATTGGATGGCTCAACTTCATTTAATTATGGTTTTAATGTTTCTAAAGTGAAAAAGCTTTGGGTTGAAAACTTAAAAAATTTAAAAAGGGTAGTCTAGTTTGTAATTGGATGGCTCAACTACATTCGCTCCCAAAACGACGTCGTTTTGGGTTGAAAAATTAAAAAATTATGATGAAAAAGACTATTATAACCCTGAAATAAATTATAATTACAAAAATACCTTGATTTCTGCCTCAAAACGACGTCGTTTTGCGCTCAATGTAGATAAGTTATCTACATTCACTTTAGAAAAAGTGAACCCATACAAATAATAGGGTAACCAAATATGTGAACGCGTAGATACACGCGCGTGATTTTTTTTTTTCTCTGTGCTAGGGTTGCTTTTCTTTACACTGTGTTTCAATGGAGGTTGATGATGGAGTTCAAGGATCTAATCAGGAGGATGATAGCTTGAAGAATGTGAGAGGTAGGAGCTTGCTAGAAGAGGAGAACTCTCCCCCGACTGGGAAGAAAATGAAAGGGGAAACATCGGATGACGCTACAATGGATGAGGAGATGCACGAGGATCTAGCTGATGCCTCTGTAGGGCAAAGCCCTAACCTCGTGATCCTAGAGGAGAAGATGATGGAAGCATTTGGAGGCTCTCGTGTGAAGGTCGTATCCTATAAGGATAAATTACTAAGATTGAACGGGAATGGAGGCCTGTCTGATAGTGAGGATGAGATTTGGGTCTCGCTATAGAAGAAGGAATATTAAGAAGCTTTACTGATGGAAGGCAAGGGTCAGGCTGGGGAAGAAGATCCCCTGTGTCCAAGACTCATCCTCTCTGCTGAGGAGCACAAGAGGGACTGCGAGAAGTGGAGTAAGGCCCTGATCATCAAGTTGCTGGGGAAGCGAATTGTCCTGAGGTTCCTGCTGGCCAGGCTGCAGAAGAGCTGGAATCTAGTAAGTTCCTTTGAAGCCATTGATCTAGATAATGGGTTCCTGTTACTGAGATTCCAGAATGATGGTGATTACCGTCATGTTTTGGAAGAAGGGCCCTGGATTGTTAATGACCACTAAGTGATTGTCCAAAGGTGGAGGCCCTTCTTCGATCCGTATGATGAGAGTGTCAAGAAATTGGCAGTTTGGATCAGAGTTCCTGGACTCCCAATTGAACTGTACACGATTTGAAACCTCTGGCGTATTGGGAACTTCTTTGGTCGTACCCTAAAAGTTGAGAGGAACTCCCTTAGGAAAAATGAAGTTGGGGAGGATCTTATTACTGAACGTGCCAAATTCGCTAGAATCTGTGTTGAAGTGGACCTGAGGAGGAGTTTCCTATCTAAATTTGTGATAGGAAGCAAGGTATATCAGGTTGGGTACGAAGGGCTGCATCTTATTTGTTTCAAATGTGGTATGTATGGTCATAGAAAAGACCATTGTCCTGCTGACCAGGTGGTCTATCCCTAACAAAAGGATGACATCTCAGATCAGGAGAAGGCTTTGGCTGGTGGTCCTACAGTATAACAGAAGGAGGTGAAAGTGGAAGAAGCTTTTGGGAGCTGGATGGTTGTCCAGAGACAACCAAAAAATAGGAAGTTGAAGGCTATACCAATCCCTCCAGGAAAGGTGGACAAGGTGGTGCAGGTGTAGAATCCTATTCTGGATGACCTTAATTCTAAGGGTTTGGTTAATTCTCATCTGGTAGGGAGTGAGTTTAGTGGCTTGGAGGTACGGAAGACTGTTGCTCATGTAAGCATAGAGGTTGGCAGTATTGCGGGATGTGTGGTTAGTGGAAATTCTTTAACTAGTCCTGCGCAAGAGTTGGTAAACACTAATCCTATAAAAGGAGGTAGTGTTGAATCCTCTGTCCTTAGTCCTCAGAAGAAAGGAAGATCTCTTGAGGTTGGAACTAAGAAGAATGTGGTAAAAGAAGGTAAAGACAGACCTAAATTTGGGATCAAGCAAGCTTTAAAGAAGAATGGGATTGAAAATGTTCCTCCTGTCCCTATGGCTGATGGTCTGTCCAAAGGTCCAGTTAAGGGTAAGCTTAAGAACTTGGCTGGTTCGGAGGGTCCCAATATTTTGGGTAGTTCTATCTCCAACAGTGTTAAAAAAGATCTTGGTGGTGCTTGCTGTGGGGATCCAGACTCTAAAACATATGTTCCAGGTTCAAGAAATGTGGAGAGTTTTACCAATTTGGTGGGGGGGGTACACCTTCCCACCAGGTATGTAGATAGCCTTTGGGGCTGTTCTCTTTGTACAGATTTTGTTTTTTGCATTCATGTCTGTTTTGTCTTGGAATTGCAGGGGGTGGGTAAGACTAGCTTTCCTACCCTCATTAGGGATTTAAAATTCAGATTTAAAATTAGTATTATGGCCTTGCTGGAGACCCGTGTAGGGGTTTTGAAAGGAGATGATATTATTAGGAAGCTAGGCTTCTCTAGTTTCTTTAGTCAAGAGCATGTGGGATTTTTTGGAGGGATCTGGTTACTTTGGGAGGGCAACTTGGTGGATGTGGAGGTATTGATCCATCATCATCAGTTTGTCCATACCAAGGTGACTTATTTGGACTCAAAGAAGGTTGATTTTATCACCTTTGTCTATGGGAGTCCTAGGAGGATGGAGAGAAGAGCTTTGTGGCTCGAATTGGAGGATATCAGTTATGGCATGACTGATCCTTGGTTGGTTCTGGGGGATTTCAATGATATCCTTTATGCTTTTGAGAAGATTGGGGGTCAGGAGCTTTGTTGGAAGGGTATGGATGAGTTTAATCAGTGTCTTTTTAACTGCAATGTCAGTGATATGGGGTTTAAAGGCCCTGATTTTACTTGGAAAAGGGGTAGGCTTCAAGAGAGGCTGGATAAAGCCTGTTTTAGTGAAGCAAGGAACATTTCTTGGCCCAACAGGTTTGTTTCCCATCTTCCCTTCTACAATTCGGATCACAGGCCTATCCTCTTATGTAATGAGATGGTATCTGTTCCTATGGAACACTCTAGAAGCTTTAAATTCATGGCAGCCTGGCTAACTGACTCTAGATTCGGGGAATTGGTTAGAAGTTGTTGGGAAAATGGGAATTGGATGACTGCTAGGAGGAAATTTGAGGTTGATGCTAGATTTTGGCACCAGAATGTCTTCAAGGAGGTTATTAAGCAGAAAAAGTAGGCTTTATTCTCGGCTGAATGGCCTGGATTCATATAAGTATGGGAGATATGATCACAATACTGAACTGTTGCAGAACGAATTATGGAGGAAACTTCAGTCTGTTCTGGTGAAGGAAGAACTGACTTGGTTTCAAAGACCTCGTAACCAATGGCTGAAATTTGGTGGCAAAAATACCAGATTTTTTCATGCATCAACAGTAGCTAGGAGAAGGCACAACAGAATTGTGACCCTGAAAGATGAGGGTGGTAACTGGATAGCTGATTCTGAGAGTCTGGTCCAGTTGGCTGTTTCTTTCTACCAAGACCTCTTCACTATTGAGGGTGTGAGGGAAGACAAATTTCCTATTCAGAAGGTGTTTCCTAGGTTGGCTGAGTGTGATAAGAGGAGGCTGGCTTTGGTTCCATCTAAGGAGGAAATAAAAAGGACAGTTTTTATGATGGAGAAATTCAAAGCCCGTCCTGATGAACTGAGTGCCATTTTTTTCCAGAGTCAATGGGGCACTGTGGGTGATTCTGTTTGTAGCCTGGTGATGGATGTCTTCAATAAGCCTGAGATGGTTAGGGATATAAATGGCACCTTAATTTGCTTAATCCCTAAGAAGGAAAGTCCTGAGAGTATAAGGGATTTTAGACCCATTAGTTTGTGTAATGTGGTCTATAAAATCATTACAAAAATCATTGTTGGGAGGCTGAAGGATCTGCTACCGAGAATTGTCTCCCTTAATCAATGTAGTTTTATTAAAGGTAGACAAGGGTTTGATAATGTCATCATAGTCCAGGAGGTTATTCATTCTATGAGAGTAAAGAAAGGAAGCCAAGGGTGGATGATGATAAAGGTAGACTTAGAGAAGGCATATGATAGGCTAGATTGGAGCTTTATCCTGGAGACCTTGGATGACATAGGCCTGCCTGAACCCCTATCTCTTTTGATTTATAAGTGTATATCTACTTCTTCCATGAGTCTGCTTTGGAATGGTGTTGTTACAAAGGAAATTTTTCATGAGAGAGGCATCAGGCAGGGGGATCTTATTTCCCCTCTTCTGTTTGTTCTTTGCATGGAGAAATTGTCCCAACTCATCCAGGTGGCAGTTGATTCTAGGGCCTGGAAGCCTATTTTCTTAAGGAAGAAGACACCTCCTATTTCTAACCTACTCTTTGCTGATGATATTATTATTTGTGCTGAAGCCAGTGTAGAGCAAGCCCAGGTGATTAATTAGGTTTTGAGGACTTTTGCTGATGCTTCAGGTCAGAAGGTGAGCAAGGATAAGACTAGAATTTTTCTCTCAAAGAATGTATGTTTCAACAAAGCTATTGAAATCAGTGAGGTTTTAGGGATGGGGATCACCTTAGATCTAGGTAAATACCTTGGTATACCTCTTCATCATAAGAGAACTACCAAGTGTACTTTCAGGAATATCCTTGACAGATTGTAGGATAGATTATCCAGGTGGAATCTAACTTCCCTCTCTTTGGCTGGAAGGTCTGTTTTAGCTAAATCAGTGTTGGAAGGAATGCCTGCCTACTCTACGTAGTCTACAGTGTTACCTTTGGGGGTGTGCAATGAGATTGAGAAGATAACCAGGAATTTCATTTGGGGATCTTCTCAAAGCCAAGGGAAAGTTCATCTGGTGAGCTGGAATAGGGTTTGCAGACCAAAGAAAGATGGTGGGCTAGGTTTCAGAGATCAGAAGCTCATTAATAGAGCTTACTCCATGAAACTGGGTTTTGATATCCTATCTAACAGGGATAGCTTGTGGGTTAAAGTGCTTCAAAATAAGTATAAGGTGGAGGAATCTTTTATGCCAACTCTCAGAAAAAGCAACTGTGCTTCAAACACTTGGAGAGGCATTCAGAAAGTGTGGGATCAGGTTTTAGAGGGATCTAGGATTATCATTGGGACTGGCTCAAACACCTCCTTTTGGTATGATAGGTGGGTGCCCAATATTGGTAGATTGGTTGACTGGTCCTTATCAAACATTCCTGAAGCTATGAAGCATTGGAAAGTTTCTGACTGTGTCCAGAGGGGTAGTTGGGATTGGGACAAGTTCAGTCCTTTCCTTAGCAAGGATATCCTAGTGGCTATTGAGAAAATTATGTCTTCCTTTAATTATGATGAGATGGACAGGGTGATTTGGAGTCCCTCTAATTCTGGTTCCTTTTCTGTTAAATCTGCTTATAACTTGCTTGCTAATCCGAGTGTGAGCTCTATTTCTTTGCAGTGGGATACTATTTGGAAATGGGCAGGTCCCCAAAGGATCAAATTCTTCTTATGGTTGGCTGCTGGGAATAAGTTGCTAACGAATGCTGAAAGGTTTCGTAGGCACTTTTCAACCTCGGAAGCTTGTCCTAGTTGCCAGAATCTAGTGGATGATACAGATCATATCTTGAGAAAATGTCCTTGGGTTTGTGAGGTTTGGAAATTCTAGGTTGGTAACAATGATATGAAGACTTTTCTTGATTTGGATCTGGGTAGTTGGCTGGATGAGAATCTGCATAGGAGAAAAATCAAAAAATAATGGAGGCTCCTTTTTGGTGTGATCTGCTGGCTAGTGTGGAAGGATCGTAATAGCTTAGTCTTCAACAACAAAAGTTCCTCCCCCCAAGGTTTGTTCTCTCAAGCTTCAATCTATGTTGCTAATATCAACACTGCCAATGGTATGCTGTCAGCTGCTGGTCTTGTTCCTGTGGGATATGAAGAGATTTTGGTGAGTTGGTGTCCTCCTTGGCCTGGTTGGATTAAAATTAATACTTATGAGGCCTTTTCTGAGAGGTTGTCATATAATTCTTGTGGTGGGGTAGCCAGGGATGAATTGGGGAACTGGATTTCAGGGTTCTACAAGAGATTATACCCTGAATCGGTGTTGATGGGAGAGCTCTGGGGTATCTTGATTGGCCTAGATTGGGCTTGGGGGTATGGTTCTAAACAAATTATGATTGAAAGCGACTCCTTGGTGGCTGTTCATCTCGTGAAAGAAGGCTGTGTGAAGTCCCATCCTTGTCATGAGATGGTATACAGAATCAGAGCTATGATGGATAAAGATTGGAAGGTTGAGATTGACCATGTGTTTAGGGAGAGTAACCAAGTGGCGGATTGGCTGGCTTCTAGTGGTAGGCAGTATGTTTGGGATACTCAATGGCATGAAAGTTGCCCTTTGGGTTGTGCAAAGTTGGTTTTAGATGATAGGAGGGGCATTATGTTGCCCAGAAACTTTGCTGTGTAGTTCTCTTTTCTTTCCTATATATACAAAAAAAAAAGCGAACCCATTAATTATATGTAGAATTACTTTTAACTATAAAATAAAATAAATTTTACAGTTGAAATCATGTAAAATTTTTAAAAAGTTATAGAAGATCTCAATGTCATGTCATATATATATATATATATATATATATATATATATATATATATATATATATATATATAATTTCAAGACTAAAAAACTATGTAAGTGATAATTTCTATAATTATGTTGATTTGATAATTTTAATATTAAGTTATATAATCCCACAATTCTAAAAAGGTATATAAGATCTCGATCCCATAATTATAATAATTTGATAATTTTAATATTGTTATTAACGGTACTACAACATAATTGTGGGAATTAGAAATATTGTTAACACAATATTATTTGACATTTTATTTATTATTAGGTGATGTTTCATATTATTTATGAAATGTTACATCATAATAATAAAAGGTATTTCTAAAAAAAGTATTTAAAAATTATATTGATGTCGTAATTTTTATTATTAAGAGTATAAATTAATTAGACGGCCTACGACTTATCTTAAGATTAGTCAAACCTAACATAATATATTTAGTAAAATAAAATAATTATTTATAAAAAAGCTTATTTAAGAAATAGTCATTGACCTACTTGTAAAAGTATAGACTTATAAACCTATAAATTGATTTTAAATATAATAAAGTAATAAAAAATTTAATTAACTTTTTTGGTGACAAGCTTAGAAAGCCTAATAGACTTTATTAGGCTAATACCATAACCAAGAGTAGTCTGAGTGGGGATATACTGAAAAACACAGTGAGAGGGAAAAAGGTTACTGAACAGTTAAGCTTTGAAGTTAATTGGCTCACAGAGAGTAAGTTGTATTCAAGAGAGGGTACAACCAACACAGAGTCTAGAAAGAAGCTATCAGAAAGGGTTAAGGATCCTTGACCAATAATTTTTGAGGTACCCTCATTGGCAACGGATTGAGAAGAATTACAGAGATTGAACAACTGGGAAGAATCTTTAATCATATGATTAGAAGCACCTGTGTCAATTATCCAAATATTATTCCCAGACAGTGTATAGAAAGCAAGAGACTTACCCAAAATATCGGATTGAGTAAAATTGGCAGCAGGGACAGGACATCTCTAGCGGAGACAATGGTCATGGCTTTGGCAGGTATTTTCTTCCAGGGACGTTTATTGAAAATCTCACTATTCAGGATACCCAATCAGCTCTTAACACATCTGTTTAGAATGACTAGAATCATCACAATGAGAGCAAACCACGGAGAAACTGCAACTAGAGAGATGCTTCGCGCGCGATTTTTCGGACTGGTGAAGAGTTCCAGTGCGAGAATTATGGGCCAGCAGGGTTGAAGATTCAGATGAGGTTTTGGGATTGTTCATGGGAAAATAGAAATTCGAAATGGGTAACAGAAAAAGAAATTTGAGTCAGGAAAATTGAACAATACGATATGGGAGGTTTAATGAAAATAGGTTCCTGGATAAGAAATGCTCTGATATCATGTCAAAACAATGGTGTCATCTTATGAATATTTCTGCATATTTATTCTTCCTCTACTGAGGTAATTATATACATTAATGAGGACTCTAGGTCTATACAAATTAGCTGTCAATCAGCTATGAATAAGGAAATGAATAACTTGTTACTATTTCTATTTAAAACAAATCTCCTATGATTATGCCAATCAACTGCAAATAAGAAAATTAATCTATTTAATACAAATCTTCTATGATTATGTAACTGTGTAATCAATGATTAAAATTCCAACAATTGTATAACTCAACAAATGTTATCTCATTTCAATAGGTGGGACGAAAGAGAGAGAAAGAAAGAAAAAGTTGGGGAGAGAGAAAAGAAAAAATAGAAAAATAAAAAATTAATAAAGTGTCATATTCTTATCAGAGGGAAAAGTCCAGGACCATACTAAATTTTTTCCTATCTATTTATTAATTTGCACCCCTAATATACCAATGAATAAATTAGTTATTTTTTTTATGTTAACCAATATTTGATTTTGGGTTTCAATCTCTCCACCCATTCTCTCTAGGAATTGCGTTTCACATGGTTTGGGTTGAAAAATTAAAAAATTATGATGAAAAAGACTATTATAACCCTAAAATAAATTATAATTATAAAAATACCTTAATTTCTGCCTCAAAACGACGCCGTTTTGGGCTCAGTGTAGATAAGTTATCTACATTCACTTTAAAAAAAGCGAACCCATTAATTATATGTAGAATTACTTTTAGCTATAAAATAAAATAAATTTTACAGTTGAAATCATGTAAAAATTTTAAAAAGTTATAGAAGATCTCAATGTCATATATATATATATATATATATATATATATAATTTCAAGACTAAAAAACTATGTAAGTGATAATTTCTATAATTATGTTGATTTGATCATTTTAATATTAAGTTATATAATCCCACAATTCTAAAAAGGTATATAAGATCTCGATCCCATAATTCTAATAATTTGATAATTTTAATATTGTTATTAACAGTACTACAACATAATTGTGGGAATTAGAAATATTCTTAACACAATATTAATTGACATTTGATTTATTATTAGGTGATGTTTCATATTATTTATGAAATGTTACATCATAATAATAAAAGTTATTTCTAAAAAAAATATTTAAAAATTATATTGATGTCGTAATTTTTATTATTAAGAGTATAAATTAATTAGACGGCCTACGACATATCTTAAGATTAGTCAAACCTAACATAATATATTTAGTAAAATAAAAATTATTTATAAAAAAGCTTATTTAAGAAATAGTCATTGACCTACTTTTAAAAGGATAGACTTATAAACCTATAAATTGATTTTAAATATAATAAAATAATAAAAAATTTAATTAAATTTTTTGGTGACAAGCTTAGAAAGCCTGATAAACTTTATTAGGCTAATACCATAACCAAGAGTAGTTCGAGTGGGGATGTACTGAAAAACACAGTGAGAGAAAAAAAGGTTACTGAACAGTTAAGCTTTGAAGTTAATTGGCTCATAGAGAGTAAGTTATATTCAAGAGAGGGTACAACCAACATAGAGTCTAGAAATAAGCTATCATAAAGGGTTAAGGATCCTTGACCAATAATTTTTGAGGTACCCCTATTGGCAGTGGAAATAACGGATTGAGAAGAATTACAGAGATTGAACAACTGGAAAGAATCTTTAATCATATGATCAGAAGCACCTGTGTCAATTATCCAAATATTATTCCCAGACAATGTATAGAAAGCAAGAGACTTACACAAAATATCGGATTGAGTAAAATTGGCAGTAGGGACAGGACATCTCTAGCGGAGACAATGGTCATGGCTTTGGCAGGTATTTTCTTCCGGGGATGTTTATTGAAAATCCCACTATTTAGGATACCCAATCAGCTCATAACACATCTGTTTAGAATGACTAGAATCATCACAACGAGAGAAAACCACGGAGAAACTGCAACTAGAGAGATGCTTCACGCGCGATTTTTCGGAATGGTGAAGTTGTCCAGTGAGAGAATTATGGGTCAGCAGGGTTGAAAATTCGAAGGAGGTTTTGGGATTGTTCATGGGAAAATAGAAATTCGAAATGGGTAACAGAAAAAGAAATTTGAGTCAGCAAAATTGAACAATACGATGTGGGAGGTTTAATGAAAATAGGTTCCTGGATCAAAAATGCTCTGATACCATGTCAAAACAATGGTGTTATCTTATGAATATTTCTACATATATATTCTTCTTCTACTGGGGTAATTATATACATAAATGAGGACTTTAGGTCTATACAAATTAGCTGTCAATCAGCTATGAATAAGGAAATGAATAACCTGTTACTATTTCTTTTTAATACAAATCTCCTATGATTATGCCAATCAACTGCAAATAAGAAAATTAATCTATTTAATACAAATCTCCTATGATTATGTAACTGTGTAATCAATGATTAAAATTCCAACAATTGTACAACTCAACAAATATTATCTTATTTCAATAGGTGGGACGAAAGAGAGAGAAAGAAAGAAAGAGAA
Organism: Gastrolobium bilobum; assembly: GCF_033153095.1. Taxonomy (NCBI): domain Eukaryota; kingdom Viridiplantae; phylum Streptophyta; class Magnoliopsida; order Fabales; family Fabaceae; genus Gastrolobium; species Gastrolobium bilobum. The sequence goes on from NW_026898629.1 coordinate 554,000, forward strand.
AGAGCTGGGGAGAGAGAAAAGAAAAAAGAGAAAAATAAAAAATTAATAAAGTGTCATATTCTTATTGCAGGGACCATAAAGTCCATGACCATATTAAATTTTTCCCTATCTATTTATTAATTTGCACCCCTAAATTATACCAATAAATAAATAAATTAGTTATTTTTTTTTTATGTTAACCAATATTTGATTTTGGGTTTCAATCTCTCAGCCCATTCTCTCTAGGAATTAATTTGCACCCCTAAATTATACCAATAAATAAATAAATTAGTTATTTTTTTTATGTTAACCAATATTTGATTTTGGGTTTCAATCTCTCAACCCATTCTCTCTAGGAATTGCGTTTCACATGGTTTGAACTAACTACTCTTTGAACAGATCAAATTCATCTAGCCGAAACACCACAAAACCAACAACTCTTGGGTATTCATTTTTTTTTTTTATATATCTCTGGGATAGGGATTGGTATTTTAGTTATTTATATATTCATATTAGAGTTTTTTTTTTTTTTTTGGTAATCATATTAGAGTTTGATTTTGTTATAATCTAATGCTTCAAATTAGTACCCTAAATGAAAAAAATACAATAGTAAAGGCTAATTTAATAAAACAATGACAATACTTGAATTCAGTTAGATTAAAGATAAAGAGTATAAGTATTATCAACCATTGTTCCTGTTGATCCAATTTATCAGGTATTTGCAGAGATTATAGGCACCTATCTATTGTTGTTTATGGGAAGTGGTGCTGCTATACCTTAAAGAAACCGCAGCTAAATTGAGCAAGATATACCTTAGAGTTTTACGTTTAGGGATAGATCCATTTTTTCTTGTAGTATGAATGGGATAAAATCAATTCACCCATCTTGAGTTCCTCTAGCTAATAACAGAGGAGATACTATAGGCACCTATCTATTGGTGTTTGTGGGGAGTGGTTTGGCTGCTCTTAATGCTACTGATGAAAACAAAGTCTCAACACCAGCAGCCTCAATTACTGGAGGATTCATCTTAAAGGTGATGATTTATGCGATTGGACACATCTCCGAGGCACACATGAATCCAACAGTTTCCTTATAGCTTCTGCCACCGTGAGCCATTTTCCTTGAAAACTGGTTTGTCTGTATAGTGAGTGCTATTATTTTATTCTAATATAATCTTATTGTGCTCATACATTGTCCCCACACGTACGGCTTCTTGTTTGAATAAAAGGACATAACAATGTCTTGGAGTACTCATAAGACAATTGAGGAAACTGTTGAATACACTTTGGAATATATACTTGGAAAATAAGGGCATTATTTTTAAGCGGATGATGCAGAGAAATAATGCGTGTTATAGAGACATTTCTTTTTTTATAAAAAGCGGGACTCACCAATACAAGCAAAAAAAAATAAAAATCATTACACAGTATATTTTCGAGAATATACTTGTGTTAAAAAATAATATAAATCATTAAAAAGAGACAATCATCCAACATCTTAAGGTTTTGGGTTGAAATTGTTCTTTATATGATTTCAGAGCTTCAGTGACCATACAAAGTCGCGAGTTTGATACCCCATTTGTAAAATTAAATAAGCATAAAGTAAAACAAAAAAAATTGGGCTATGCAATATCCATGTTTCAAGTCCAAAGAGCTCTTACGTAAGGTGTGTGTTAAAGAATAATATAAATCATTAAAAAAATATCACCTAAACTTTAAAGTTTTGGATTGAAATGATTCTTTACACTGTATGTGACAGAAAACTCTTTCTGCAATAAAAACAGAAAAAAGTTTTATGGGTAAATAATCTTATAATATACCAGTACTCAACATGTATAACGTCTTCTATTTTGTCTAAATTTAATTACCATATTTAATTTATGCGACGTTTAGTTGAGGAGAAATTTTTTGAATACTAGGGAAATGTAATTACTAGGAAAATGGTTGAAAAGTGAATTTGGTAGGAAAATGTAAAAAAAGTTGTTTGGTTGACCGAAATTTACCAGGGAAATTTATTTAAATTTGCAAAATCTATGTTCGGGAGAAACTTCCCACCTATTTTTTCACTTCCCCAGATATCTCAAAATACTACATCTCAAGTAGTATTTTGTAACAGTGAATTTCATCCAAAAATCAACACAAAAATCATTTCTCCATTTATCCTATTTGCCTAGTATTTTTTTCAAAAACCTGAACCAAACGTGGTATTTTTTAATATCCACTTACACTTTCCTATCAATCCCAAAATAAAACTTGTACCAAACACTACCTTAAGGTTACTTAATGTCAGATGGTAAGTTTTGCAAAAGAAAGAGACAAGGGGATTGCTTATGATGGGTTCTGGGATTTTACAGCTGATCATTTGTATCATTGATGAAGCTGCATATCTTTTGGTCTGTCCCATCCATCGTTGTATGATGTTCTGTGTTTGTGTAATTAAATTACTCAAATAATATTCCTCCACACAACGTCCATCACTGGCCAGGTTCGATCTTTTAGGTGGCGTTTGGTTCAGGAAATTTTTTTGAAATAGTAGTGAAATGTAATTACTAGGAATGTGTAGGGAAAGTGAGATATATAGGAAAGTTTAAAAAATGTTGTTTGGTTGGATAAAATTTTACTGGGAAAATTGAGTAAAATTTCTGAATGTGTGTTTGGTTGAAGATAAAATATTGATGGGTAAATTTAGTTAAATTACAATATAACCCTTTAAAAATAATCCTTTATTTTACAAACTGATTTATCCAACGGCAATATCCACGTGGTCACAAACCTGTGTTTATGTTTGCCATCTCTGTCTCTCTCTCTCATTTTGTCTCCGTCTCCGTGTGTGCTTCCAATTTGACGTCAACCATACGACTGTGGTTCCAATCGCCGGCAACTTTGAGAAAACCCCAAGGTTAGAGATGACGCACTTGTTCTGCGTTGTTTAATTTGTCGCATATATTAGGGTTCGAGTTCCCAAAGCCACCATTAGAGCTGTCAAAAAGCTACTAACCCCATGGGCCACCCCTTTAACCCTCATTTTCAGCCCTCCCGATTTTGTGCCCCCTTTTTTCCGGCCGTCGTTCTTTTTGGGTTACAGTAGGGTGAACTGGGGGGTCAGCCCCTGTATCAAAACCTAATTTCTCTTTGTCGTCGTTCTTCTTCTCCACGACGATTTTTTTCTTTTTCTTCCTGTCTTACTTCTTCTTCTTCACGAAGGTTGTTCGACTCGTTCTTGTTCTCCTCTGTTTTTCTTAGGATTTTTCTGGTTGCTTCATATGTTATCATGAGGTGTTTTCCCTTTAACTTTGAAAATTAATCTGGGGTTTTTTTTTTCAATTAAAATTGTGCTTTCGAGTAACTTAAGGCTTCTTGTTGAAATTTTCTTTGATTTTGTGTATTTGTGTGCAGAGGTTGATATACCAGCTTTGCAAGGGTGTTATTTTCTTGCCACTATCGTCGAATCTTGCACAGGTATTTGTTGTTTTGAAGGACCAATGAGATTTTTGTATTCTCATTAACTATTTGGCATGCAATTTGTTCAAACTGATATGCTCTTGTTGCCTTGGTTCTAACAATTTTAACGATGGTACTGGGTGATGAGTATTTTCATTACATGAACATAATGTATTAACATAAAAATGCTTTATCAAAACCTTGTTTGCTTTCTCTTATGCTTAAACTTGTGGCTTGTCTTTGATTGCTGATCCGAAAATGTTAAGAAGAGAGGAATGTGGTGTGTTGGGAGATTGTCATTTTACTTGTATGATGTGGAAGCCACTTTTAATTCTACTAAAGGCCTCTGTTTGTTTGTTATAAAAAGATTGTAATTTTGTTATACTATAGTTGCTTCCCTTAAGCTAGTTGGTAACTTTTAGCTTCTTCGTTTTTTTTTCACCCATAACATCATCCTAATTGATAACTGAGAGAATATAGTTTAGCCAGCACCAAAGGTATAAATTTATAATAATGGTATTTTTTATATTCATGAATCTTAGATAAAAATCATAATTGCATATACCCGAACCTTTTATCCATTTAGACCAATTGCGTCCGTAATAACCCCTCTTTTGTTACTTTGTCTAAGTAAAAGTTCAACATTGTTAAAGTGGTCCTAATTAATGGCATGGATCTGAAACCTCTGAAGTTTGGATTGGACCCGTGGTGGGAGTTGATCGGAGAGGTTATGAAATTGGATTTGATTTCTTAAATAATAAATATCAAACTAGTAATAATGAACTAAAACTCTTAATGGTGCTCAGGCTCATAACCCAGTTAGCCAGTATAATAAAGTAGCCCCTATCTTCCCCAATTTGTGGACCCTGTACAATAAATATGATGCCATTTTTGTTTTATAGCTATTACCTTAAAAACCTTGTCAATTCAAATTAAATCAACCAAGTTTTTATAAGCCAAAGAGCATCTTATGACTTTTCCAATTTCCGTCAGTTTTGTATTATGTGGTTCAGTTTTCAGTTTTGAAGCTCAACAACCATTATGTGTTTAGGATGCTGGGTGGATAAACTCACTAATTTTTAAGGCTATCAAATTGTAATTTCTTTGTGAATGCTAGGTTTCTTTCCTATTTGAAAGAACCTGTACATGTGAAAAAATAAAGCCACTGTAAATGTTTAGTTGTATTTGTTTAGTGGCCACTGTAAATGTCTGATGACCGTAACAAGTGAGATATAATAATTATAGAACATTAGTTGTATTTGCAGTCTTAAATTGGGACTGTATATACTGTGAATGTGATCTGAGTTTCACTGTGTGAGTTTATTCTAAATCACCGCAGATTTGAGTTGCGAGGAGTCTGCAAAGGAGGAGACCATTATTTGAAGGAAGCATGGGTGGAAACGGATCTGGAATTGGTGGATCTGAAAGCATAATTTCCAGGCATTCTTCTTCGTTATACACATCGAGGGTGAAGATGTGCTACTGTGGAGTGCCGGCTGCATTGCGTACGTCTCATATGCCCAGAAATTACAAGAGACAGTTTTTTGGATGCCCTAACTTCAGGACAACGCAAGATTGTCATTTCTTCGAATGGTTTGAAGAACCCACCTGCCGGACTTGTGTGAAGAATGAAAATATGAATAAAAGATGGATTGTTTTGGTAATAGTCATTGTCATAACTTTTGGGATTATTATGTGGAAAGTTATTAAATGTGGTTGAAGCATTAAATTGTATGGGATGCTACAATTTAATGCATTTCCAAGTTGTAATTGTTTAGGCTTTGTTGTATATTTTTTGAAGCAGATAGTAATATGGTTGTTAAGTTTTACATGTGTTTGTATGTAAGTTTATGTAATTTGTGTTGAACTGTCCATCCGGTGTATGTGCAACCTTCTTTTGGCAAGATTCTTTAAATTTTTTTGTATGGTATGAACCAGTTTTTCTTATATTTGTTGTATGGATTGAACTTTGTGTGTGATGGTGTTAGTGTTGTCTCCATGGAACCCAAGCAATTGCTGATACTGATGATAACTTTATCTGTGCTACTATTTAATTGGTGGCCTCATCATAAGTGTGACTACAACTATATATTGCCCCTGGGGAATATGCCTTGTGGGGTAAATTTGGTGAGTACTACATGAAATAGTTTTCCAGGATTATTTATATATCCCTCCCACCCCAAATTTAGTCATTATCATTGTCAACTGGTTTTTCAAAGTATTGTCTCAACCTTTCCTTGCCAAGGCAATCCAAGGTATGTATATTTGCATTAGGTCTGTCCATATGATTTACAAAATAACAACCTCTGATGGCATTCAACTATTTTATGGCTTCTTAAAACTGCAATGTATGTTGTATTAGAAGTATCATTTTCAGAATATTTACTTCAAGCATGATGTTATCCTTTTCCATAATGGTTGCTTGATAGCTTCTAAGCCTTTGAGGATAAGAATAAGAGGTTCTTTGCAAGACCAAGTGCTATATGAGGTAGGCAGTTTCAAGTCCCCTTGTCATCCATTTCAAAAGATGAAAGGTGGATTGTTTGGTTTTTCAACGGGATGTTTACACATGAAAAGGTGGGATGAGCTGAATCAGTTTTTCAATAAGACAGAGTGAGAACCATCTGTGGATCCAAGATGCATCAAGCAAGGTACCCAAAAACTAGCGTCTGCCTTATGTGAACAGTAGCATATATATTAATGGAAATTATGCTTATCAAAAAATATGGAAAACAACCTAACCTTGTACCATTTTTTGGCAGTAGTATACTCAGTATTTTTCATTTAGCTAGCCAATAACTACTTGTTCTGTTTTATTGGTACGCAAACCAGATGGAACCTGACACCAAGTGGACAAAGAGAACACCCTCAGGGGTCTAATCACTACGGGTTTTGATGAAGTAGTACTGGAAAATTGGTGGGTATGTTGTCAACAGTTGTCTCATTTGCATTGGTAGCTATCCAATTGACACACTTGCTGACTACTTTAACATGCCAGCTGTTTTGTAAGTTGGAAGCTGATATAAACCCTGTTTGGTTTGGGGATCATACGCAATAACTCACCCAATTGGCAATGCTGGTAAGAGGTGCAGATACCGCATGAAATGGCCTCCAGCCTGAAGATCAGGAGTGTCTGTCAAAGTTATATATACGGGGGATAGTTAGTGAACAATCATCTGGAAATTAGTAGATTCTTCGGCCTTTTGGGATTGGGAGATGGTGGAACCTGTCATGTGTTCCACAACTATGTAACACTGAATTTGCATTATTATATTCCATTATCCTTTCACTGTAATGGAAGTTCTGTTGTAATTACCAAATGCTCAATATATGAATGAAGAAGATTCAGATTTATTTACTTCAGTAATTTCAGTTAATTGTTTCATGAGTTGGTCCTTATCACAAGCATTCATACCAAGTGAGTCCATAGTTCGAAGTTTACAAGCAGTAGTTTGCAACATTGATAAGCATTTCAATTACAAAGTTACGAAATGGACAAAATGTGCAAGGGCCACTTCTGTACATGTGAATTTCATTTATTATTTTCTTTACAATTTCATTGTGGTTGTATACTGCTTTTATATATGTCATGTAGCCAAGATTTAAATAATCTGAATACTTAATTTCCATCATTTTCACATAATGTGACAAACAATTGAAGAGGTAAATAACATGGTTTATATTGAAATTAGTATTTTTCATGGTCACGTGGAACCATTGAACTGGCTTACACAAAATACAACTGAGGTGATAATGGTGAACACCATTACATGAACTAAAATATATAGTTACTTGGGAAACGATTACATCATAAAAGCTGTCAAAGATATAAACACCCCAAAATCAAAGATATACTTCTGCATATTGCTGATAAAGCTCCATCTACACACAGTTTAACATTTGACTACGCTGATATAAAATTCAAGTTATA